>NC_133913.1:1500107-1802714 GCF_964199755.1 Larus michahellis | reverse complement strand
TGCAATCTGAGCCCTTTGGGGTTTCATTTGGGTTTTTGCCTTTTTTTTTCTGTTAACTTGCAGCGTGGTTCTCGGCCGGTAACTCTGGTAATGCACACAAGCGTTGCCTTCTCTCTGGCAGCGTGAGCCAGCCGCGTCCTGGCCTTAGCCCTGGCACTGCTGGAAACGCGGCCCCGGACCGGTTCCTCTGGGTGAGCGCTGCAGCAGAAGCGGCGATTCCCTCTAAAAGATGGATTTTCCCCTTTTGGCTAGAGTTAAGAGCATGACTCAGGCATCCTCTACTTGTGGCCCTCCTTATCTTGTGGTCCCTGAAAGGAAAAGAGACTCAGGAGAGCGTTTTATTTTTAAAAGCAGTTAAATCTGGTTCACTGAAGAGGAATGTGGGAAATCAAGAGTTCTGCAAACACATCTGCTTTTGAATCATGTACTGAGTGGAATCCTGCTCCCGTTGGATATTGCTATTGATTCCTGGAGGCTGGGATTTCCTCCGTGGGAATGAGATTGTACTTCACGTTTGGGGATGCAGTCTGAGAAGATGTCAAGGATTTTAAGTTTTCTTTTAAACCACAGAGGTTTGCGTACGGTTTGACCCCAGGCAAGCTGCTCCTTTTCGGGCTCATCCAAAGCCAGAGCAAGGCCGATGTCTTTTCAGTAGGGTGGCAACTATTCAGCTAATTGTAGGGAATTCTCACCTCTTCCTCCTGCCTTCGGCTTAATTCCGGGAGAACGCGGGAGCCTGAATTTCTCCAAAGCCCCTTCCCGGCTCTGGAGAACTCTCCCTTCTCCTGTTTTCCACCATCCATCCCTTGCTCCTTGTGGTCTGCACCCCGTAGCTTCCCCCTCCCCAGCGCTCCCACCTTCATGTGCAGAGATGATGGGAAAATGGTCGATAAAGTCTAAACCGGGGGCAAATGACGTTATCTCACGCAGCGTCGGACTCGTGTGACTGCGGGGCGCCTCTGAAGAGGACGTAAGAAACACAAGACCAGATAAAGTCATCTTGAGACCTTGCTGCAGCGGCCGCACCGGGAGAATGGTGCCTGCTCACACTCCGGCAGATTCTCACCTCTCTTCGTGCTGCCCCTCTCATTTATTTTAAGTATTTTTGTCTTAAAAAAAAAAAAAGCCCTTTGATCCCATCCGGGTTGCGCGAAGGCATGAGCAGCCTTCGAAAAGCAGCGCTCTTGGAGTGGGATCGGGGCTGGGGATGTCACGGTCCGGTTTGCTGGACGTGGCACGAATCGGAGTCGTGTTTTACCGGCACGAAACGCAGTAAAAGTTAGAAGAAAAATCCCATTCAGCTCCGGAATGAACACAAAACTGCATTTTAAAGGCAAGAGTTTCCTTCTCCGCTCGCCCCAGACCTAAGTTCGATATCCTGGATTTCCCACGCGGTGGGCAGGCATCGCCGCGCCGGCAGAGACGGGGAATGGCTCTTCCCCCCGACCACAGCCACACCAGTGTAAAGCTTTTTTCGCCCCGTTTTGGTGCGCTGTCCCCTTTCCCTGTCGTGTGACAGAAATCATGAGAGAGCGAGCGCGGAGCGAGACTGTCGCGGTGAGGAGAGCCGAGGTACGCGACCCGCACAGGCCTGCTGATGCTCGGGTCTCTCTGACAAAGTGTTTTATTTTTTAAACCTATTTTTTGCTTATTCTCGACGCGTATTTGACATCTTTCAGTATTGGAAAGATAAAAAAGGTGTATAAACGAGATAAAAGCCGGACCTTTTAATCTCTGGTGGGGACGTGTACATGGAGATTAAAAGAAGCTGGTTCATTCCTTGGGGGGGGGGGGAGGGGGTGATGTAAATAAATAGCCGGCTGAAATGTGCTTTTTTTTTGTACAGCTCCCCCTTTTCACCCACTTTTTTGGCCGCAGAGTGGATTTTCGGCTTTTTTGGGGGGGGGGGGGGGAGGGAGGGGGGGAGATATCGCAATGATTTATTTACATGCAAATAAATCTCTTTGGTACAAAGAGGTCTCGGGTTTCTTAAGGGGGGGGGGGGGGGGGGACGGAATCTCCCGCCACGCTTGATTTTCCCGCGGGAATGACATCACTGTGACGCCATGCTAGGCCGGGCTGCGATTGGCTGAGCTCCGCAGCTCCCGGAAGGGAGCAGCGGGGCGGGGGACAGTTTCCCCCCCAACCCCCGGGGGGTGTGTGTGTGTCTGTCGTCCCCCCCCCCCCCGGGACCCCCGGTCCCCACGTCCGTGGGGACCGGGGGTCCCGGGGGGGGGGGGGGACGACGACAGACACACACGGTGGGGTGGGAGGACAAGGGGGTGTCGCCCCCCCGGATATCAGGGGGAGGGTCCTCACGGCCCCCGGATGTCACGGGCGGGGGGGTGGGGGTGTCCCGCAGCCCCCGGTGTGGCGGGGAGGTGGGTGGGGGGGATAAAGCCCCTTTCAGCCCCCTCCGGTGGCACCGGGAGGAGGGCGATGGGGGCGGTGTCCTGCGGGGTAGGTACCGGGGGTAGAGGAGGGGGGAACCCGGGGCTGGGAGGGGGGGGGGTGGTGTGGTGTGGGAATGGCGGGGACGCGCGCGCAGCGCCGCGCCCGGCGCTGGCCAATGAGCGTGCGCGTTGCTGGCAGGTGCGGAGTGTTTTTGTTTTGGGTTGAAGTTGAGGCCGGAGGAGACGCGGCGGCGGCGGCGGGCGGAGGCCGCGGAGCCCCGGCACCCCCCGCCTTCCTCCCTCCTTCCCTCCTCCTTTTCCTCCTCCTGCCGGCCCCGCCATGCGGAGGGAGATGAACGGGGTCACTAAGAGCCGCTTTGAGGTGAGGCCCCGCGGAGAGGCCGCCCGGCCCGGCTGAGGAGACGCGGCTTGGGGGGGGCCCACACCAGGCCGCGCTGCGTGTGTGTGTCCCTCCCCTCACCCCTCACGGTGTTAAGGTGTGGGGCGAGGGGCCCCCCCGACCCGTAACAACCCGTCATGGGGGAGGGGGGAGGTGTATGAATGGGGTTGGGGGGGGTTCACCCCCGGCCTGGTGTGGGGCGAGCCCCGCCGTGGGTGTCGGAGGGGGGGTGCGAAGGGCCGGGGTCGGGGCTTTGACCCGCCGTGTGGGAGGGCTTGGTGTGAAACGCGCCCCCCCGCTCCGTCCGGTTTGGGGGTGTGCGCGATCCCCCCTCGGATATAACCCCCCTGGGAGGTTGCGGGGGGGGACACGAAGATGGGTTTTGCCAACGCGTTGTGACAGGTTTGAGGACGGAGCAGGGGATGGGGGGGATGGAGCTTGGAAAACCAGAGTCCGGGAGGGCTGGGGGGGCTCGGGGAGGGGAAGGTGGCCCCGACGCCGGGTTTTTTTGGGGCGGGGGCAGTAACCGGGAAAAATTTGATTCCGGGGAGGTGGGGGCTGGAGAGGACGGAAGGAGCAGAGGGTAAACAATAAGATCTATTCAAAGACCGTGGCACAAAGCAGGCTCCGGGGCCAGGGCTGCCTCCAGCTCCGCATTGTTGTCACAGCTGTGTCCCCGGGGGGGAGGCGGCGGAGACCGGCAGTGGGGTTCGCTGCTCATCGCTGCGAGAGCCCGGTGGGGAGGATGAAAATACCTGTGCCTTCCTTCCCCGCCTGGCCCGTGGTGTGTACGAGGACGACATGGGAGGAAAAGAGCCCGGAACGGTAAAGATGCGGCTGTGTCCCCCCAGCTCCATAGAGAGGGGATGAGAAGGCTCTGAAGGGAAAATACTGGTTAATGGTGAACTGAAGAGTGTCTGATTCCGTAGAGAACAACGTTGAATTCCCCAGGAAACTGCCCCCGGAGTTGAGAAAGGTGCAGAAAATAATGGTTTTGTAATATTGCACAGGAAATTATTTTCTTCCTCTATCGAATCCATATCAGCCACTGTAAATAAGGAGCATGCCTGTTTAGGAAGGTTTCAGGTTAAATAGTGTTCTAATATTCATGTTTCTGTGGCATCTACATGATATAAACATTGAACTAAAGCTGGGAACTCAGAAAGAGAAGGCTGCATGCGTAACATGTTTTATCCGGGCTTATTGTTTTTACTGTTCTAGTCTGTTCTTGGCTGCACAGATATTTTTTTTTATTTTTTTTCTGACAGCTTTTTTTTTTTTATTACTGCAGAGTGGCTGGTTACAGAGCAGAGTAAAGAATAAAAACACGTTGGTAGCAGTCTTCTGTGGGGAAATGTCTTCTCGTATGGCAACAAACTTTTTTTCTAGCTTAGCTTTTGTCTTGAAATACTGGAGTTCATTCCAGTATTGGGAGAGCTTTTCATCAGCATTGTACTAAAACAAGATTAACCCAGTTCATTGTGGAAGAAGAGTGGGGAAAAGCTTTGTTTTGTTTGCTTTGGGTAGGATTTTTTTTTTCTGGAATTCTTCCTATAGTAAAAAATGAACAAGTGGGAAATAAGCAAAATGCTCAGAGTGTTTGGGGTCTAAATTATGGGGGTTTTACTCTATATTTGTCCAGGAAGAGTTGGTGTATTATAGAAAGGCTTAGTTTGAGCTACAAGAAGTGCATTTAGGCATTATGCCATTTCTTGGATATGTTTTGGTTGGTAAATCGAGGGCATGGTTTTATTAGCCCTAGCATTGGTTATCTGTGACCCACTCACCTATATATCCTGGGCGAGTTTAGAACTCTTTTGCTTTAAATACATGGTTTTCTAGTGAAGATGATGTGGTCTGAAAAGCTTCTAAAATGTTAGTGTATTCACACTTATAAAAAGATTTATTTTTCAGAGGGGAGGTATGGGTAGAAATTCAGCCATGCCTTCTAGAAAACAGTTTGTAGTGTTTCTGCTTTAAAAGTAAAAGTCCTATTCACTGTCGAGAACATGCCTTTTAGTGGAATAGTTCATATTTAATGTGACATAAGGACAATTATGCAAAAATGTGTTGAGACTGGGAGCTGCTGTTCGAAGTTGTTGAATATTGTAAGATCACGGAAGACGGCACAGGGTTGAACGCTCAGTGATTAGTCCTCCTCCTCCATAGCCCTGTGCCTTACCTCCGGATTAGACACGGAGGTGACTGCCGGGGTAGCTTCCCCGTCTGAGGAGTGGTAAGTAGGGCCTTTGAGTGTCTGGAGTCTTATCTTGGGGTAAAAATAGCTCGATGCAGAGTTGTGACTAATGTATATTGTGTCTGTTTCAGACTTTAAATAACGAGTGAATTATTGAGGGGGAGTTTGGTTTGGGTTTTCAGACTTGGTTTATTGTCTTTTGCTAAGCTGCGTAAACAGATTCCTGAACTATTGTTGTTGGGCAATTTTAAAATCCAATCTAGATTGGATTTAATAGTCATTTCTTCTTACTTTAGTAATAAAATATGGTAATGGAATATGGGCTAAGCTTCTTAAATGTGACTTGCATGTGGGTTTCTGGTATGTACGTGTAGCCAGCCATCCGTTCCAGGAAGAATGGAACTCTTAAATGAAAGAATGAACTCTGGCATGCCCAGCCGAACGAGCATATTCTAAATAAGTCCCTTTACAGGAGGTGTGGCCACCACAGAGAAAATAACCACTTACTGTAGCAAAGCAGACGAAAAGGGAAAACATTACCCAGATTGACTCCTAATTTTCTGTGGTGTTGGTTTAATATGGAACATGCCCTGACAGTTCACAATCCTGGCTCATATTTGGGGTTTCTGTGCTTCCTGTCGTACGTGATGCCTGATGAACTACAGCTAAATAATAGTGAAGAGGAGGGGATGTCACTGATGCTTTTGACCGAGGGTACCCTACCCTTTGAGAGCTTGTTTGCCTTCCAGAGGCGCAGGTTCTCATCACTTCAGTTTGTTTCATCTGCGCCCTTCTGGCCTGGGATGGCATCTGGAGACCGAGTGTTTTGGGCTCGCGTTCACTAACTTTCACTGCACTCACTAACTCGTCATCGAAAAATAAGCAGTGTCTTCCAGGGCAGAGCACTCCTCTGAGCTTGCTGGTTTCCAGAGTGGAGTGGATGTGGTCAGGCGGCAGCGCTCGGAGATGGTTAGCGCTTCCTTAGATGCGTGCACAGAGCTGAGAGAGACCATCTGGCACAAAACTACCTGCCTGCGATCGGGAGCAGTGTTTTATATAAACGGTGGCTTCTTTGGTATTAGACCAACCGTGGGACAAATTGCAGAGATTGTCAGCATGAACAGACTCCTGGCTTTTAATCTTTCCCCGTGCAGGGATCTCATGCTCTGCAAAGTCTTGTGTTCCATTGAGCCACGTTGTCGGGCTTAAATAATTATAGTTGCTTTTTTTTCCCAGACTGTGAGCAATACATGTAGTCTCCTCTACATCCTTAAACAAAAACAACAGCACAAAAAAAAAAAAAGCACCATCCTTTCCAGCTTCCTCAGGGAGTCTTCAAAACCTCCAATTAGCAGGAGTTGATTCTGGCTGTAAAGGGTTTCTTTATGGGGCAGTTTGTCCTATTAAAAGAAATAAAATGCACACGCCAGGGATGTATCTGAGGAACGAGCGTCTGTGTGAGCCTTGCGAGCACCTTCAGCAGGACAAACGCGTCGATCCATTGCGTTTCACAGCATTTCTCTCCTGAGGATTCGGGATCTTCGGTGTGAGGGCATTCTAACTCTTCTGAGCTGTGCTGGTGGACCCCGTAGGTCCTAGATTTTGCTGCAGTTTTGATCTGCTGTGAAGTGAGGTAAGCTGAAAGCAAAATGAGAAATTTAAAATGCTCCAAAATTGAGTTGCCTTCTAATAATTAATCCTGTCTGCGTTGAGAAAGCTGAATTGAATAATCCCAATTACCCTAATCCCATTTTTGAATCTGCTGGGTTCCTGGCTTTTAAATGCCGTTTCTGTGTTTCAGGGTTGCTTGACTTTGCACTTTAGAGCTGATCCTTTTGGGGTTGTCTTCTCTGCCCTTCTGCTTAGGGCTTTGTTATTTCAAGCAATGGAGGTTGTGTCAACAGAGGGACACAAACAAAGCGGGCAGGGAGTATCGATAACTCTTTGCATCCCATGGTGTGTCTCTCTGCTGTTTTCTAGCAGAAACTTGCAGAAACTTGCAAAAACTGAGGTTAAACTAACCACAGCGTTTCATTTTATATGGCAAGAGAAACTGTTGCTGACGTAAGGCAGTGAAGACGTGAGGTAGCGCAGATGAATCCAAACAGTTCTGTTTTGGCAGGTATCTAACAGTGTGGTGCGTAAGTCACGAGAAATGCTGTCAAAATAAAAAATAATTTGGGTGGTGTCAAAGCTGATGGCTTTTACATACTCTCGTTCACTCCCATCACCCCCATTTATTGTTTTGATTTGGGTGTTATCTCATGCCACACTTATGTGTAATACTTTTTAAGCCAGCTCTTCTTTTTTTGGCAGATGAATAATAAAATTTTACTTTATTGTGTACAAAGTGGTTGCTTAAACGTTAAGACAGTAAAGGATGTAAACCCTAACTTGTGTTTCACACCCCCGCTCTGCTCCATACCAGTAGAGGAAAGAGGAATTCAGCGAGATTTGGAAGCAAAAGTCGAATTGGTTGCGCAAAAGATACTTGACCCAGGCACTGCAAGGAGACCAGGGAGGTTTAACCAGGAAAATGGCTCTTTGTTGGAGGAGGGGGCAGCGGGGGGAAATCTTTGTTGCTCTGAATTTCTCCTTTGCAGTCTACGTGCCATATTTCGCCATACAGGCAAGTTACCAAAGCCAAAGGCGGCATAGTATAGGGGACTCGCTGATTAAAAAAACGGGTATTTCAGAAACCACTTCTGATTGCTTTTCATTTCTTTTTGTTAAATTGGCGCTGGGGAGCTCTCCCAGCTCCTTCACCTTTTAGTCTTTGGACTAGGCAGCCACAAGCACATCCCTGCCATAATTAGGTAGAGCAGCAGCTTTACAAGTGTTGGATTATGTGCGTGCTTTGACCTTAGCCCGTGTCACCTGAGAGACCAAGCTTGTGTCACGAATTTTTATTATTTCTTTTTTCCCAAATGGCATTATCATCCTCTGCAAGGAGCTGTGCTTGTAAGTTGGGCAACAGTGGAAATGCTGGCCCTGGCGAGCAGTAATTTCAGCAGGAAATATAAGCAGAAATGCCAGAAAACCTGTATTTCCTCCCCCGTCCCTTGCTGACACTGGTGTGGCACAGGATGCTGGGCAGCACCCGCGCAGGACTCGTCACTGCTTTGGCCTGAGCTGTGTGACAAGCAGCTCACGGTGTCTGGGCTGTTTGTGTGCGGTGGTGGTGAGGGCTTTTCTTGCAGGTTACCTGGGTGAATGCCCTCCTCGGTGCCAAAACAGGGTTCCCCGAGGCGGTTTCACTGGGAGCTGCCAGTCGGAGGAGCCACTGCGGGGTCCGTGTGTGCTCCCAGGGAGAGGTGCCCGACTGCCTGGGCTGCGTCCGTCTCGCATCGCGGCTTGCGTAACAGGAAAGGGAGTGAGAGAGCCTGTACGCACAGGTATGTCTCGTTTTATTTTAGATACCATTATTAATTGAGGCCTGGGATAGATCAGGTAATTATTGTTTTCACTGTTGGCTTCCCTTGCGGTGTGTTCCATTTGACTCATTCCATTGTGAAAGCCGACCCGAGGAATGTTTTAGCCTCACTGATCTGGTGTGACACACCACACCGTGTCAGCGGTGCGGAGGGGCCCAGGCCTTTGTGTGGCTGGTGGTGGTATGTGCCAGGCTGATCCATCGGTTTTGCTTTCAGATCAACCATCCTTTTACGTGTGGGACACTTGCCCCATGCCCTTCACACCTCATCTCAGGTAGGGATTTTCTTGAGACGCCATCGTTTGACTTTATTTCCAAGTAATCCCAATAATACCATCGTCATCTCTTTGATAATAGCTGAATGCAAACCCAATAGTGAAAAAAAAACTTATTGCCACTGACCTAGAACTGCAGGTTTTGGAGAGAGGCAGAACTACAAGAAATTTCTTTATCAAAGAAACTTATTTAAATTGTGATGAGCTCTGGTACATACCTGGAGAGCTAGAGGAGTCTCACTTTTGTCCTGAAAAATACCGAAGCGTGTCAGTTCGTGGCTTTTTTAAATAAATAAATCCTTTCAAAGGGTATTTGTAGTAAACTGCTACCCTGCTAAAATGAGCTGCTAAAAAGGCTAAAGGAAAAAAAAAATAGTGATAGTGGGTGTTTTACAGCACAGTCCATGGCCATAGGCTGTGTCCCTGTGAAGTCAGGAAGTCTTTGTCTTACATTCTCCTTCTTTTTTGGTCTGGGATGTTGGTTTTGTGGGCAAAGGTGTATATTTAAAGCTTTGACGGGTGTGTGTGAGAAAGTAGCATCATCTTAAAATCAAATATCTGTAATAGGCCATAAAATACCCGATGACCACTCTAGGATGCTGAGGTTTTTAATGGAGCTAAAAAAAGTAGACGCTCCAAACCAGCTCTGATGACAGCATATGTGGTATTTTTGCTTCTCGCCCCATCGATTCAAGGTATGATGCCAACTCATTTTGACCTCTGCAGTTCTTGGCCGCGCGAGCCACCGCTGACGTTTTCCGAGGGTGTTTTTCATTCATCACCAGATACAACTCCTGGTAAAGACAAAGCCGATTAACTGCGAGCTTCTGCCTCCCCAGTCTGTCACCGGGCTGCTTCAGGGCCTGCCCCGCGTCCCTGCCAGGACTCTCCAGCGGACACTGCTCCCATGTGCGTCCCCTGCAGCCGGGAGCAGTCGGGTAACTAAACCGCTGAGAATGGCTAGTGCTGGGGGGGTCTTTTCAATTGCAATTTAAAAATAAAGGCAGTGGGCTTTTAGGTGTAGTTGTGGGATGCTTTGTTTATGGAAAGCTGTCTCAGAGCCAAGACTGGGATAGAAGAACAAAACAGGTGAACAAAAAGCTTATGAACATGCGCTTCTGGTATCTGACAGCAGCTTCTAGTTTTTTAAAAACAATAATAGGATAATAGCACATGTCGTTCTTCCAGTTTAAATGGTATTTCTTAAATCAGTAGTTGTCTTCTAGTATCTCGCCTGCACTGCGTATCTGACCTTTTTTTTTTTTTAACTTTTTGAATGCAACAACACGACCTTGTGTGTTTGCCCATAAATCACCTGATGAATTTCTTCTCCGCAGCAGTTTCTGCGTTACACCGCTACGTCAGAGCTGTGTGCAGCAGGCTGTTCTTTATCGGGGGCTTGAGATCTGTGGAGCTCTACTGATTTTCTTTTTTTTGTTGTTGTTGTTCATCCTTGTGCTTTTAGCATTGCTGATTCAAAAAAAAAAAAAAAAGAGGCTATTTATTTAACTTTGTTACTGAATGCAGAGTAGAGTCAGGCTGCACAGGAAGGCAGCTCATCATACCCCAGCTTTTTATCGCCAGCAGAAATTTAAGCTTTTCCAAAGCAATGACAAGCAGATGAGGAAGAAGTGAGCTGACAGTGGATGTGGAGTAAATTGCCTATTGAGTTATTTTTAGGAGTATTAAGCCTATAATAAGCCTTTTCGGCCAGGGTCTATTTCCTCTCGGTTTTGTGCTGCTTAGTCATGATTCTGTTTGATTGGAGCCCTGGTTGTGAGCCCGGCGGGGCGAGGGTGACACGGTGCGTGGCAGGAGGGTGGCACGGATGCGTCGCCATCCCCAGTCCCACCGACACAAATGCTGCAGGAGAACGCCGGAGCGACGCGACTGCAGACACCGGAGCTTGTCACAGCCGCAGCTTTATTTGACAGCCAGCCATTTTCCTTGGAGATTTAACACAGATTAAACTGGATGTGTGTTGGTTGTTTTTTGTTTTTTAAAAAAAAAAAAAAAGTCCTTGTGTAACTAAAGGCTCGAAGGAAAATTCACCCAGTCTGAACAGCTCGGGGATGTAAACAACTTTATGCTTTGTATCGTGTGTTCTGAAGAGCCATGTATTTCACTGTCACTTCTGTGTGACTTATCTCTGCAGTGTAATTTTTTCTTTGCCTCCAGTGAGGCAGCTCAGCCTGCTTAAACTCCGGCTCCCCTTGTGTCTTGTACTGGGGAAGGAGCACTTCTCAACCAGTACTCGCTGCGTATCATTTAAATCACTGCGTATCATTTACGTTTCAGTTATTGGAGCCCTGTAGCAGTAGTAGAATTGTTTTCCAGAATGAACAGAACTAGAGGCGAAGTGTTAGTACATACTGACACTGCTTGTAAGAAGTCACTTCAAAGCTTCACTGAGCTGTTCCAAAGGAAATACAGAATGAATTCCGCTTTTTTTGTGTGTTTTGTGTTTTATGCTCAGCTTTTTTTTTTTACCAGATTGGAGTTGTGTGTTATGAGCTAGGTTTGGTGTGTGTCGTGTCGTCTTTCAATGACTCCGTATTGGGCTTGTTCCTCTTCTCCATAGGGACCATAGCAGATAAAAGTGGTATAAATAAATACTACCAGTAATGCTGGCTTTTTGGGTGTGAGCCAGCAGCTGCGGAGCTGAACGCCCCCTCCCAGGGCATCTCGGGCTCGTCAGGGTTTAAACTCTTTGAATGAAGTTGCGCAGATGTTTCATTTCTTTCACCTCAGAATAGCCGAAGACTCTTTTATAGCTCTGAAGGTTAATCTCCAAAGCGCCGCGATGATACAGATTGGGTGGGGATGTAAACGGACAAAATACGCCAGCTACATATGTAATCCTTAATTTATGATGGCAACTCTTGATTCCCCACCTTTCCTGGCTTAAAAACAGTTTCCAGAGTGTATTATTTATTCTTAATAATTGCAGTCTGTTTTCTGTCTTGCTTTTAATTGCTTAATTTCCTGTGGTTATGAGCAGTCGTGGAGGGTCTGGCCAGCGTTTGCTTGTGGGCCGAGGACAGTGAGCTCTAGGTCTGAACACCAGCTAAAACTTTGTCCTCAGCACGCGGTTACCTTCTCCTTTTGTGCTTGTGAAGCTGCTGTAACAGAAACGCCATTTCTGTTAGGCAAGTGAAGAAGTTGCAGTATTTTTAAATGATGATATTTACTAATATTTCATAGATTTTTGAGAGGGTATGCTTTTGAATTCTGTATTATTTATTTTGCGTGAGGTTTGCTTTATATAGAGACATGAAACACTTCATTGGTTGTGTTTTGTGCTTACTTTCAGAAATGTTTATAGTTTTCGCTTCCTGCTGCCCACCTGTACAGATGTCTCTTGGTTGGTTGGTTTTGTACGGAAAATGGATGTCCATCTTCTTCCTCTCCCTCTCTCTGTGCCATCCTGATGGTGTCCTTGGCCATGGCAGCGGGTTTTGTTAGTGCTTCTTGGGCTGTTGAGGATTTTCAGTCTGGGTTCACAAGGAGCTGGGTGTGCCAGATACCCCGGGTTATTTTTCGCTGGAGTGAAGGTTAAGGTGGATATCGGTGGGTGTCGGTGTAAGGACTGGTTTGGGTGCCTTTGCTAGCCTTGGAGCCACTCATTCCATAAAGCTCCAGATAAGCTTCGTCCCTTTTTGTCCTTTGAGCTTTGAATTTTCCGCTTTGGAAGGAAAGTGTTTGAGTTCAAAGTCCGCATCTAGGCTAACACTGTGTGCTCAATTGTTGGCTTCGGTGCTGATGCTTCTGAAGTAAAGCCTCATGTGATTTTTATATATTTTTTAAGACCAACCATCCCCCTCCCGGTGCTGGTGCCAGATGCGGGCTGGATTGAAAACCAGCTGTGTTTGTCAGCGCTCCAGTAAATACTCCCACCCGAGCTGATGTGTGCAGCAGCTGTATCTCTCTGCTGGCTCGCCGGCGTGCAGCCTGCCTTCAGCACAAACACGGACAATTACTTGATTTCCCGTTAATGTTGATGGTAGCCTGTTCCTGGTCCAACTGAACATACGACTATTTATGTTTCAAGATGATACGGGTCTTGCATACCGCCGCCTCTGTGTGCGAACGTGTTTGTGTGCGGGTAAAGGAACACGGGGAGGGGTGGCGCTTCTGTCCTCCTCATGCCCATAACGATGCACATTTTTAGCAGAAACAAGCTCTGCAAACAGTCAGATTGAAAGCGAATGACTCCTTGTGATCAACCTTGAAACTCTATACCAGTAAATTCCTCCATGTTTGTTAACAAAGTAGGGGTTTGGTGGTACCGGGACGTGGCACCATGTGTGGGTCAGTCCGGGTTCTGAAGCTCCAGCCTTGGAGCTGCCTGGAGCATGTTGAGTGTTTGTGTATCTTAGAGAGGAGCCTGAATTCTAGACCACCCGCGTTACGCTGCAGATCAGCTCTGTCCTTTTTCTGCTCCTTGTGTCTTTAGTGGGCAAAACTCTGCGGAACAAAAAGTTGGGAAGAATTGATGGTGTTTTTTGGCGTCTGCTGTTGTATAGGCAAGGCGCTCTGGTATGTCTTCATGTCCAAACGGCGCTTTATTGAAAAAGGTCCCTGCTGCTGTTCCAGTGGAAAGTCTTTTTGGTGTGTCAGATGAGTAAACTGTTGTTCTCTTAAAAATGCAGCCAGTAACTTCAGAATTGCTTACAGGGAGTAGTCTTGAGCATTTAGGGTAAAGTGAAATAAATGTGCTTTGTATTCTGTACGTTAATATTCCTAATTACTTCCAGTAAACTGCAAATGTTGAAATAACTCATTTAGAAACTTCTCAAGTGTATTTTTCCAAACACAAAAAAAGTGAAAAACAAACCTTTTGTTCCTCCTAGGAAACACCCCTCCAGCCTTTCCCCAACAATAAAATTGAACCCATTACCAGATGTGACATTTACAGGAAAGCGTTGTGTGTCCCCCCCAGTCCGTGCCAGCCCAGACCGCAGCCGAGCTCGGCTGCCCGGAGCCGGGGTCCCTGGCAGCTCCTGGGGGGTTTCTCCGCTTCTCTAAGCCAGGAAAGACGACGACGTGCCAACGTGTGTTTGTAGACTTTCTGTGGAGCCACGGGGTATGGGGAGCGTAACTGTTCTGGAAGCAAAGATTTAAATTTTGCAGGAAGTCTTGAATAAACGCTCTTCTCGCTGGAGAAGCCTTTACTTGCTGCTGTGGAATAAGTCGATCAACCTGATATTAAGAGCCCCATATTGATAAAGCAATTGTCTGGTCAGATGGAAGCTTCTAAAATATAACAAAATGTGTATTGGGTGTGGATTCCCTGAGAGGAGCTGCAGGTGTTGGCTGTCCCACCTTCTGCAGCAGCGTTTGCTGGTGACGTACGTTTGTGTCATGTACTGGGGAGAAGTTGCACAGTCTCTCCGTGAACGCAGCGGCTGAATCGGTCCAGCGTGTGGACACCTCATTTACATGCTAAGTACTGACCGCATCACTTCCCGCTGGGCAGGGTGATAATGTGGCGCCAGACCTGGAGGAGAGCACCAAGACAAGTCTTGGATGGCTTTTGAAGCCTGATCCGTAACGACGTAAGACTACTCAAAAGCTAAATGAATGGCTGCAATAATGACACAATACTCTATATTTTAACTCCAATAATGCATGCCTGCGAAGAGTTGCTTCACGTAGGGAGCTTGCATCAACTGTTGTTCCTGTCTCCCTTTGCATGTTTGATGAGCATGGTGCGTATGTAGGTGTTTCTGTGCAGGGACACTCGTAATTATCCGCTGTCACCCGTTGTGCACTCGGCTGCGAAGTGCTGTCATCCGGATCCCGTGTTGATGTCACGCAGGCGACCCAGTTTGGGTTGCTCTGCCCAGTAAGGAGTGGCTGAGGTGACCAATGCTTGAGGAGCAGCTCTGCCTCCTACACTGTTGGCAGATAAATATCTCTATTAGCCCCGCACACAGCACTTGCCGACTGGGCAACCAGATGGGTTGAGCCACTTTGCAAAACTTCTAATATGCAGAAAGGTGAGGGAAGAATTATTAAAACAAATGGACAATTACGTCTTAAGTGACTTCAGTGTAAGGCTGCGAGAACTGTATTCTTTTGTTCGCTTTTGTCCATTTGTTTTCATAAACTTGGTTGATTTGGGTGCTTCTGGGTGACAGTGCTGTGGAGAGAAGCCTGGCTGTGCCCATAAATACATCCTGGGAAGTACCAGGTTTTTGTCTGCTGGGTTATAATCTCCGGGCTTTCAGCTGGTGTGGGAGAGCGCAGGAAAAAGGACTTGAATTCAGGGGCGTTTGGCGAGTTCCTGGGGATGACTGAAGGCTGGATCATCCTCATCCTCGCTGCTAGCTCCCCTGGCCACCTACTTGTAAAAAAAAAAAAAAAAAAAAAAAAAAAAACCATGCCAAAACCAGCCTCTCTGGGTGCAGCTCTCAAATGCTGAATGCAATGGACTGATGTAAATTGGGAGCCTTTTATTGAGTAGCAAATGGTGTGTTAACATTTTCATTAATGTTTGCAAGACAAAGGATTGATTTATGGATTAAGTCCTCCCAGTTTTGTCACTTCTTTGGGCTTGTGAAGTTGGCGCTGAACCGACCACTGGAGCTCCTGGAGGTAACGATTAGATGGATCCTGTTTGTTCTCCCATTTGAGCCCCCGTTGGAACAGGGTGGTATTTCCACGTGCAGTGCTGTTGAAGTGTGTGTATGCAAAATATCTCAGAGTTTGTAAACCGTCTTTCTGTGTAAAACTGCTACCAGACGCATGCCCTGGAAAACTCTGCAGGTTCTGCCCATTTCCTGGGCAATCCAATATTTGCAGGAAAATCAAATCATCTGAACTGAGCGATGACCAAACCCTGGGTGTGCTGTGGTCCCGCGTAGCTCCAGCTGTCCGGAGCAGCGAAGCCAGCACTTCCACTCTCTGGAGATGCTGCTCTGAAGACCAGTAAGAGATTTAGAGTAAAATGGCAAGGAAATGCAGATAATAAACTCTGTCCGGCTCTGCTGTTCCGGCAGGACATGTTTTCCTTTGCCTTGTAGCAGATTATAGCAACCTATACTAATTTAATGCAAGTTTTAAAGTCTATTATCTGCTTCCGTGGTGTTTGTTCCAGATTTATCCCTTCTGTTGTAGCTGGAAAAGGCTGTTTCAGAAGAGGAGCACGCTGCCGGTCTGCCTGCGTCTCGGATGGGTGGATGGGCGAGAGGGGTTTCGTTCTTTCCCCACTTCCCTTTCTTCTGTACAAGGGATGTGGCTTCGCACAGCAGCAAACTTGGTGCTTTGTGGAAGATTCTGTGTCTTATATAGACTGCAAAATTTACGTATGAGAAAGATATGTTATTCTGTATCGTGTCAAGAATAACTTATTCTACTGCATAACACCTCGTATTAAAGGATATTGGGAGAGATGTTAGGAAAAGCAAACTTAGAACACTTAGTTTTTATCCCTAGAAGTAATTTCAAAAACCTGGAAGTCTAGAATACCCTCTAACGCTTTTTCAGACTAGTTTTATTCTTGCATGGACTTGCCAGAAAGTCAAAGCGTCCACTGGTGTATTTAAGTAGCTGTATACTCTGCCATGACTTAGCAAGATATCCCAGTTCCAGCCTGTTTTCACCCAGCTTCTGTCATCCGAGCACCACGTTGAAGGCTTGATACAATCGTGAGGTCTGGTGATGCAGCCTGGCACTTCCCAGCCTTCCAGGGGAGGGGGAATTCCAGAGCCGAGGATCTCCCACACAGCATATCCTGCCGCGGCACTGTCACGTTTCAGTCCAAGGACTTTTTTAGTAAGACAAAAAACAAAGGTTCCTTTAGTGTAGTACTGGTCAAAGGGTTGCGTCTTCAGAAAACCAGTTTAAGGCTTTGATTTGCACTGGAATCAAGGTAAGCTTTTTCTACTGAGCAATGTAATGGGCAGAAGTCAAGAAAAAACTCTGTGTTTTGCACAAAGCTGTTTGGGTGTCCCTGATGTACGATCACAGTTAACAACAGGCAGTGACTAGTGCCTGCGTTCAGACAAAGCTTTGTTGCCAATACAGATGAGACAGAAAAGGCTGGCTGGCTGCTTCTGGAATCTCTATTTTAATACTTCCTGCCCCTTGCCTGGTCTCTTCTAGTTTGGTTCCTTTTCGGAAGTCTCCTACTGCTATCTGATTTGCTCCTTTAATTTCTCGTACCCGTTTTTGTGAGGGGGTGGAGGGTGCTGGGTCAGATGTAAAATTCTGGCCTGGACAATAATGGGAAGGAGGATGGATCTGCCTCTTTGCTATTGTTCGTGTAACTGGAGGCGGGGGGAATCATAGTCTTATTTTCCCATGAATAATTCCTCTGCATTTCTCCTTCATTAGAGCTTTCTCCAGAATTTCCTTAATTTCCCAGCTGATCAGCTAAGCCGTCTAATTAGAAGATCCAGTCCCAGGATGCGCACACGCGTTAGCTGCTTTCACACCCTGGCCAGTGTCTATCCTGTCCCGTTAACACTCCGGTTATCTGCCAGGCGCCGGATGGCATCAGTGGCCGGGTCTGAGCGTGGTCCTTGATTCAAGGAGATGCTCTTCTGCCCTAGTCTTGAGGGACCAGACTTCACAGAATTTGTGTTAGCTGGGGAAATGGCAAAACTTCCCCAGTTTGCCATTAAAATGGCAATTTTAATTATCTGCAAAAGGGGCTGAGTAGTCGCCTGTCTAGTGGACCATTTAGGACTTGTTAACTTGTGATATCTTCTGGTGGGAAGTGATAAAAGCATCTGTGGGGGGAAAACAACACTTTTCTTCTGTGTGACATTTTGGGAAAGAATGCTGGAGAGTTCGTGTCCCACTTCAGCATCATGCTTTGGTATCTGGAGATAATTAAAAAGCAACCTGTGATTTAGAAACCAAGCTTTTAAGTTTGGCTGACTCTAAAAGCATTGGGTTTGGTGTTCGCTCGTGATGGTGGCATTATTGTGTTATCAGTTTGTCAGCACTGATCGGTGCGTGTTAAAATACAATTTAGCGGCAGCGCGGCAGCTTTTCCCATTAAGCAGTGGTGGTTTCTTTGCGAGGTGATAGGGTTGGGCTGGTGCTTGCGTATGGAATATCTGCTGGCTGGAGAAGCTGTTGTCTGCCGGTGAGGCCCAGTACAGCTTCATAAGCCACGAAGATCTTACTTTCCTTTTTTAACTCTTAATCTGATCCTCTGCCACTTAAGCGACCTAGCTGATGCTGGGTTTATTTGCTTTGCATACATACAACTAAATTGATTCAGACCACTTAATCAACTGATTAGAATCGGCTTTTTCAGACTGTAATTTCAGCAGCAGTTTTTACCAGATATGTGGCTCGGAGCTCTTGGTTGTTCCAGAGGTTAAAGAGAAACTTTATTAATGAAATTAAAGCTCATTCTTGTTGTTCCCTGCTTTGCTTTTGGAAATGTTGAAAGCATGCCTCTAAATGGAATGAGGCATCACCGCTCAGCAGATCGCGCTAATCATTCCTCCCACAGGCATAAGTGTGTGGAGGTTGGTTGTTTGTTTGTTTTTTCACCATGGCAAGACAATACCAAGTCTCTTAAATACATGTAGATATTCCTCAAGAAGCACGTGAGGCTTTGCTGTCTGTTTTTCTTAGCACTCTGTAGAAAAGAGAAGCTTCTCTCACTCTTGCAGCTAGTGGGGTTATTTTAGCTGGTCCATAAGTCCGTTTCAGATTTGTAAATTGTTGGCTGTTGTGCCAATGCTTTGCACGGGATACAACCACCAGCGCTGGCTTCCTTGCCATGGAAGAACGTGGTATTTTCCTAGAATCATCTCTCCTCCTGATGCAGCACCAAAGATCACGTCTCCCTTTAAACCGTGCTTTGTGATTTTTAAAAAAATACTGCTTGCCTCTTTCCCCAGAGCCCCTGAGGCTGCTCCCGTCCAGCTGGCTGCGAGGACCGTACGGGCGCTGTAATACTTTCTCGTAGGCTCCTGTTTGCCAGCACTCTGCGGCCTTTTCTGTTATGAAAACCGGTCCGGCTGCTCCTGCATCTTCAGCCTCCCGTTGTTGGAGGTCGGGGCTGCTCCATCGCTCTCGTCGTAGCCCTTCCCTCCAGCCCGTTTGCCGCGTGCTTGTTTGATGCGGAGTTGCACTGTACGGTTTTAAAGTGCCTGTGCTTTGCTGTACCCACACGGAACCGTGGCACAGATGGAACCCTGTAGTAACGCTGCGGGTGATACCTTCCTATAGTCACTGCCAGCCCACAAGCACCTCCTCATTATCATTTAATAGATAAATTAAAAATCCCGTCTTATATTTAATCTACCAATCCCACAGAGCATTCTTGGACCACTTTTTAAACTGTATTGGATGTGCTATCCCATCCAACTGTGGTCTAATCCAGGAGTTTGAAAGCTTGAGCACAAAGTTTATCTTTTGATAATTTATCGGGCCAGATGTCTCTCTTGAAATGGCCTCGTTAACCAGCGGCTTCTTCCCTAGAGTAAAGTAGGCTTTGTTTACTTCATGAAAATATATGGCTAAAATGTTTAAATTTGTTTTTGTTTACAGATGTTCTCAAACAATGATGAAGCTGCGATCAACAAAAAACTTCCAAAAGAGCTGCTGCTTCGGTAAGCCGCCTTTCCGTTTGGGAGATGGGGGGGCGTATTGTTATTTGCAGCCAGCAGCTGATTTTGCTGCTTTGCTCATAAATCAGGAGCTTGGATTGGGTCATTTGGAAAGCCATAGACAAACAGAGGCAGATCAAAGGTCTGCAGCAGCAGCAGTTTATGTGAAATATTATTGGGTTTTGGTTTTTAAAATGTTAAATTAATTTCCTGGTTGCCTGTTTTGTAGATGGAAGAACTAAGGACTGAGTAAGTCCTTAATGAAAATAAATGGTAAGTATGGGCTAATGAGTAGAATAGGATTCTGCCTGTCTCTAAAGTGTTCCATTTAAAAAAAGTTAGTTCCTCTGGTCTAGTTATGCTGGAGCAGACTTTGTCCTGTTCCTCGTCAATAAGAGAGGAACCGGGCAGGATGCTCCTGTTGGAAAAGGTCAAGCGGATCAGGCTTTGTGGATCTGGGTAGAGGGCTCTGCCCTCTCCCTGTGCTGCCCTTCTGCATGCGCACACGTATGTACCTTCTGAAGTTTGCCTTCCCCGGCACAGGAGTAGCGTGACGTGTGTGCGATTGTACCTCAGTCGTCACAGTTTGTCATCTTGAAGTAAAGTCATGTTCATCAGCGCTTTAAGCCTAGATGCTAGACTGAAAACGGTGAAGGCAATTGCAGGTGGCAGCTTAAATTATTAACACAAACAAAATTCTTACGCTGCAAGAAACTGTGTGGTACTGTCAACACTTAATGGCAAGAAAAAGTCTGGGGAGAAGAGCTCTGACGCAGGAAACTGCTGCTAACTCACTTGTGAAATAAACCAAATAAAAAGAAGTCTGACTTTTCTTCTGACTGCACTGCCTCCTCTGTTCTCTGCGATGGCATCTCCAATCTGATTTGGTCTCTTCTATTCCAGTATTCTTCATCCAAGAGCAAGATGTACGGCTTCTAAAGCCCTCCTTGCTGCTGATGTGGGTGTTTGATTTTTGAGCCTGGTCTACAGGGAAGTGATTGTCCATGCTGTACGGGGATTGCTGTGTGAAAATCAGCATCGTGTAGCTGGGAGAGCCGAGCAACCTGTGGGAGGAGCGGGATGAAGTCGCAAACACAACAGGATTCCCTTGCTCAGATAAACCGATGCAGTTTTTCACAGGTGACAGCAGTTGTCTTCCCCCAGCGCATGCCCTGAACCGTTGGTATGGAGGTGTTGCAGCAAAAGGGGAATTTGAAGAGTGAGAAGAGTGTCTTGCTGGGTTTCCTGAGAGGGGATTCTTTTACTGATGGGAGCAAGTAGGTGCTGGTGTTGCAGATGCAACAAAACCAGGGTTTGCCCTTGTGGTGAGGTGACATGAGACCAATGGTATGAGGTTCAACAAGGCCAAATGCCGGGTCCTGCACTTGGGACACAACAACCCCATGCAGCGCTACAGGATTGGGGCAGAGTGGCTTGAAAGCAGCTCGACAGAAAAGGACTTGGGAGTGTTGGTTGACAGCCGGCTGAATATGAGCCAGCAGTGTGCCCAGGTGGCCAAGAAGGCCAACAGCATCCTGGCCTGTATCAGGAATAGTGTGGTGAGCCGGACTAGGGAAGTGATCATCCCCCTGTACTCGGCACTGGTGAGGCCCCACCTCGAGTACTGCGTTCAGTTTTGGGCCCCTCGCTACAAGAGGGACATTGAGGTGTTGGAGCGTGTCCAGAGAAGGGCTACAAAGCTGGTGAGGGGCCTGGAGGACAAACCTTATGAAGAACGACCGAGGGAGCTGGGGTTGTTTAGCCTGGAAAAGAGGAGGCTGAGGGGAGACCTTATCACCCTCTACAACTACCTGAAAGGAGGTTGTAGAGAGACGGGGGCTGACCTCTTCTCCCTGGTGACAAGTGATAGGACAAGGGGAAACGGGTTCAAGTTACGTCAGGGGAGGTTTAGATTAGATATTAGGAGACATTTTTTCACTGAAAGGGTTATTAAACATTGGAATAGGCTGCCCAGGGAGGTGGTGGATTCACCATCCCTGGAGGTGTTTAAAAAAAGGGTAGATGGGGCACTGAGGGACATGGTTTAGAAGTGGCTCTTGTCAGGGTAGGCTAAAGGTTGGACTCGATGATCTTAAAGGTCCCTACCAACCTCAACAATTCTATGATTCTATGACATAAGACGTGGGTAGGCTGGGGACAGGCTGTGAAGGGCACTGGTGTGAGGCAAGGAGTGTGCGTGGCACAGGGAACGTGGGGAATCTGGTAAGGAGGAAGAGGTCGGGGGGGTGGAATTTAATTGAGATTTTGCATGGGCTTCAGGGGAGGGGGTGTGTGGTCACTGCGCTCCCAGGGAGCAGGACCTTGATGAGAGCATGGGTGAGATTTCTGGCAGATTGGTCTAAGTGGAACGATCCTGTGTGGAAGCAAAAGCTCATCTTGGGCTGTAGGAGGTAGCTGGTGTGTGGAGGAACGTTACTGGAGAGTTGGAAAAGGATTTGTGGTAAGTAGGAGGGAAGGTCCTGCGCCAGGGAGGGAATTTCATCAGTACAAGCCACAGTGTGGCTGAGTTCTTAGCAGCACGCGCGCTTCTGCCCTGCGGAAATGGTTTTGTCTCCTGTGCCTTGATATCACTAGTCATCCTCACCTGCTGTAAAACAGCAAGCGCTCAGGATTGCGTGGAACCTAGGCAAAATCAGGAGACGGAGTTTATAGATGTTAAAGTTCATAAGTAACGGTTCTGAGAGTTGGAATTCACTGTTAGCATACTGTGAAGATTAATTAGCGTAGATTGACAGTGCAGCCTTTGAAAGAGAAACTTGGATGCGTTTATCTGCAGGAATCTCCCGTAAATGAGTGTCACTGTCTGCAAGACAAAGACTTATGTGTTTAAGCAGTGCCGCTGTGTAATGTCTTGTTCTCTGGTTTGTTCATTCTGCAGATGGCATTGATGTCTCATGTATGTGGTTGCAAAGTGGAAAGCTGTACTTGAGCAAAATAAAGAGTAGGAGGGTATGAAAGGGGTGAACAGCAGCCTTTGTCACACCCCGAGATACAGAAATGTGCAACTCCAGTCACACTTCTCGCTGGGAGGATGGGGTGGAGGTGTAAAGTGCTCTGGAGGGCTGTCCTCAGAAATCTCTCCTTCACACGTGTCCGTGCTTCTGCTGTCGTGTCGTGTTCTGTCCTACCGTGTGACTGGTGGCCATGCTGTTTGTCCTGCGTTTCCCCGAGAGCAGGACTCTATAAACAAAGCTGTCCTGCGGCACGTGGGGAGAGAGATCGGCTGATGGGTCTAAAATCCTTGTGCCTGCCTCACCTTTGTCTCCTGCTAGCTGAGGTTCTAGGCGCTTACACCTTTATACTTGAATATACCTTTACAAAGTCAAAAATGAGCCAAATCAGCAAAAAGTGGAGTTCCTTTTGCTGCTGCCAGCTTCTCTTTGGGCAGCACCTGGCTCGGTGGCTCTGAAGGGTGAACCCGTGGTCCACGTTGGCTCTGGCCGTGGCCGTTCCCCAGAAAGGGCGTCGTGTCCCTGTTTCCCCGTGCTGGCACCAATGATGCCCCATTGAAAAGGTGCATTCAGCCTTGGAGGGCTGCCTGCCAGTCGCTTCTTGTCCGCAAGCCAAACCCCAGCCCCAAGCCTGGCTTTTCTGTGGCACTGGTGGTCTCTGCTGGTTTCCTGCAGAAGGTTTGCTCTTGGCGCGACGTGGGGCTGCTGAACAGCTTACGCTTGGCTGGGGGAAGCAGACCGGGCTGCGGGAATTCGGCTTTTCCGTATTGGTTCATGGGCAGGTCAAGCAAGTTTTCAGTTCTCTCGTGGCGTAAGCAGCTTTTTACTCCATGCCACCTCCTGCTGCCTGCTCGCCCGTTTCCAGCACAACCAGTCACCGGCACTGGCTTTGCCATCTGACCTTCAAGCCCCGTGTTGATTTATTCCTCGGGAGCTTGAGTTCGGCTTGGGACATGGAAGCGATGGGAGCGCACGGGGGACCGATGAATTGGCAGCAAAGTTGGTGTTTCTCTGCTCCTGGCCGGCCCATCGGTGTAAAATGAGTGTGGAGCAGAATTTAACTTGAATGGTGGGTCGCTAACATAAATTGGTGTTGATAATTTTAGAAGGCTAAAGGCCTAAGCTCTAGCTCACCTCAAAGCCCGCAGCATCCAGGGATTTCATTAGAGTCTTGACCCTAATCTAATTAGAGCGGCAGTGGGAAAGTGAGGAGTCCTAGAAAACCCTGAGTGGATTAAAAGGTTGAAACCTGAAAAATGCTCTAACCACAATGTGTTTTGGATAAATTATCCAGTGTTGGACTGTTCAGGCAAAGTCCTACACGTAGTGAGTTGTTTTGCAGGGAAATAATTTAATCTGCTGGAATACCAGAGTTGTTTTAATTCCTGTTTGGAATACTCAGTCTGCCTTCCCCTGTCATCACTGTTTGATGCTGAAGTTATTGGTGTGGATTAGTTTCTTACTGTCAACCCTGAAGAGTAAAAAGACCGACGTAAGAGTACAGCAGTGAGCTGCGAGCAAAGCAGAAATGCTGCGGGTTGGATGGAAAAAGAAACACCCCAGCTACGTGTCCTTTCATCTGTTAAAGAGACTCAGGAAAACCATTTTTCAAGTAGTGCTGGTCAGCCCGCTGCTACTGACTCTTCTCTGCTTTCTTTCACCAGATAAACTGAATCCGACCAGAGCGGCAGGTATTTCCTAAGGATTTTGTGCTTTGGGACAGTTCCAGGAGGAATTGTCCCTGTATTACTGAGGGAGGGTCTGGAACCGACTAAGCAAAGTTGAATCCAAATTACCTGTCAGCTCAGTGTGTTTCCTTGTTGTCGAGTCCAGTTTTAATTGAGCCCCAGGGTAATAGCAAGAATGCATATTATCACAAGTGAACATCTAGATTACCTTTATTTTATACCGTGCAGATTGCTGAAAATAGACCCAGCGTTTCTGCCCCGTACTGTTCCCCTGGTGGAAGGTGGTGTCTGCTCGGTCACTGCTGACCCACGTGGGCAGCTTGTTTGGGGATTTTTGGGTTGTTTTAAGTGTTCCCCAAAAGCTCCTTGGAGAAGAAAAAGCCTGTCCTCAGGGTTGTGTTGGAAAACTTAGCTTGGGTCATTGTGTCAGCGAGATTTTAACTGTGCTCCTGCTGTTCTCTCCAGTTCATGCGGAGGGTTGTAGTTGGAGCCAATTCTGAAACGATCAAAACGCTGCTGAAAGAGTGATTTTTATTTTTTTTAGCCGTCTGATTGTGCTGAGTCACTGGCTTAATACTCTTGAACAAATGCAAGTGCAGTTCAGACAATGCTGGAAAATGCTCTTGAGCTTTTCAGAGCCAAAGTCTCCAAGTTGGACAAGACGGGAGCTCCTGGCGAAGCTCAGCAACCTGAACCTCCGAGGGGAGAGGGACGAGCGTTTCGCTGCGTTGACATCCCTTTGCTGTGTGGGTAGACTGGGAAGGGAGGAGCAGGAAGCGGAAAAGAATTTGAGCAAGACCTAATAGCTCTGAAAGAGGGATGAGATGGTTATTAATAGCCTGGGATTTCCATGGAGAAAGCAGTTTTAATGAAAATATAGAAAGCTTGCGTAGTTACTGACCTAGCCACTGTTCCCATGGAGTTTGGTGGTTTTTTGCTCCTATGATGGGAACCTAGGGTGAAAGTAAGAATTTTCCCTAGCTTCTATCATTTCCCCAGGCTTTCCTTGTATTGTTGTACATTGACATTGTGTTGAATAAATCCTCGGTGCTCGCATACATGCATGAATAACTGACATTTAATTCCAGGGGAAGGTTTGTCTATAAGCAGTTGAGAGCAAGTACGGGGCTGCTTCTGAAATCCGGGAGGGGGTTCCCAAAACAGAGTTATGGTAAAGCACATACTCTCTCTTTCCCAAACCTCTGAACTGCGTCTATCTCAGCGTGTCACTGGACATTTTGTCTCACGATGAGATGCATAAGGGACAGACAAGAACTATCTTGAACCAAACCCCTTGAACCTGAGTATCTTGGGCAGTGTAGGAACACAGGAGAGCGCGTGGCCGTTTATTCTGCTGTATCCTGACTCAGCTGAATGTTTGAGCGTTAAGCTACGTGATACCTGTGAGCATCTGTGTTTTGATGAATAATCTGCATTCATCCTCTATTGGCAGCGTCCTTTTCTCTTCTTCCACCAACATTGATGTACTTAAAGTGCTTCTTATATACCTGCCAGTGAAGAAAGCTTGGCCGTGTGATAGTTGAATCGTATCATCTCAGCCTTGCTTGTGTCCTCTCCTAAAATTTGAAAATCCAGGATTTGCTACCCATATATAACAATATACAGATCCACGCGTGTCTGGAGGTGTGCGGCACATACCAACTGCGCACAAACCTTGGTGTCAGCAGCAAAAGCCGGGATAAGCCCTTCCTCGTTCAGCTCTAGGACAAAGTGCGGTTGACCTGGGATGCACACAATGTTTGCTCATTGTTCTCAGCGCCTCTTCCCCTGGCTTTTCCAGTATCTGCGCTGTTTATTCAAATGTATTCTTTGTACTTATCCGGGGAGATGGATTCATCATGCAGCTCTCTTGGTTTTTACATGAGAGTTTCGGTAGCACGGTAGTACAGGGTGTTTATAAGTCACACGAAAAGAACACGCTGCCAGCAATGTCTTCTCATTTCTAAGTCTTTGCCAGCACAGGCAGGTCTGCTGAGAATCGGGGAAAGCTTATGTATGGCCCCCCCCGAGCCCCCAGGCTTGTGGGAAAATGACTCAAGTGCTGCAGGTGTCCAAACGATCGCTAATCACCGAATCACAGAACGGTAGGGGTCGGAAGGGACCTGCTCTCCTGAGAAAGTCTGGGGGTTTTGGGGGCAGTGGAGTCTTGTTTGTTCTCGGAATTTCTCCTGGACAACCGCACTTTATCTGATGAGTATTTTATAAAATAGCATATAGCATTGGAACAAAATTGCTTGCCCCAGACCTTTATCGCTTGCATCCACCTTCTCTTTCTGGTGGTCTTCGAGTTTAAAGCATATGTGCAAGTGTTTTCTAGTAGTCAAATGTTTGCATTATCTTTGCAAAACCATTTCATCCTATGGTTTTATATTTGCTAGCAAAGAGAAGGAAACCTTCCTGTTGTTCTGCCCTCCACTTGGCCTGCTCTGTTTTGTGGTGTATGATTGTTTGAATACTATAAGCCGTGAAATAACCATATTGATAAATTGCTGCAGATTTGGGAGCTTTAAATGGGTTTGGTACTTCCTGCGATCACAGACGGTGGTGTATATGCCCAAGAGAAAAGCTGGATGCCTTAGCCCAGTATAGCATTGCAAAGTATTACTGTCTAATTCCTTTATCCCGATAAATAGGACGGCAACACCGGGGTGTTGGCCTTGGGTGTGCCCTGGCAGAGGAATGACATACTGCGGAGGAGCGACCGCATCGCCTTCATCCTAAACCCTCTCTCCTAGACACTGTACCCGCTCCAGCGAACAAATCATCCGGCTCCGCAAAGCTGCTTTGCAGTGTGGCAGAGCAAAATGCTCCTCCTGCCTCCGTGTTAACGACACTTCGTGTTTAGCACAGCTGTGTGAAAAAGAAATGATCCCTGCACCGAAATGGGGCTGCGGCGTTGCTTTGAACTATTAACTGTTAATTATTGCACCGCCTGCCTTGGAGAGCTGTTGCTAAAGATGTTTTTGCTGAGCAGAGGTGCTGGGCACCGCGATGCTCCTGTGACAAACGGGAGCCCAAACGGCTCAGTGCAGCTCTCTGTTCTGCCGTGTCCTGCCTTAACTGGAGGTTTGACTGTTAAAGTGCACGATACCTGTAAGCGTCTTGGTTTGATAAACGGCTGTTCCGTTTACCAGCAGTAAAGACTACGAGGTGCGAGATGAATATTTCACAGTGGCTCGGTATCTGTGTTTTGCTTCCATTTGTTAACTGCTGGCTCTGCGCTTCTTTTCACAGTTCAGCTTTCAACTGAATTACAAAGGAGTTTCGCTGTCTCCAGTCCTTTCCCCCCCCCGGCTTTTGTTTTCCATGTTCTCTTTGTTTGAAATGCCGATAACTGATAAAGTATCTTTTATTTCTGTTACAGAATTTTCTCTTTCCTGGATGTGGTCACTCTGTGTCGTTGCGCTCAAGTTTCGCGGGTAAGAACCTTCCTCCTTGCTGGGGGATTTGCACAGTTGGTTGGGTTTGGGTGACGATCCTCCTGCCCCAGCCTTCCCTGGCACGTCCAGCCGGGAGGTTTTGTACCAGGGAGCTTTGCGCAACTCAACTATTGTTAATTAGTGTCCTGAATTAACACCGCAATACCAGAAACTACTGATGGCACCGGTGAAGGGGGACTCGAAGCTTGAATACCGTTTTCCCGGTGTCCCAGGCCCGAGCGGGTTTCCAAGGGGAGGTGGCTCACCCTTTGTCCCAGAACTCTCCAGTCAGCCCAGGTTTGTACCAGAGCCTGCGCTGGGGAAAACACCAAACTTGCATGAGTCTCTAATGGCATCTTGTGGGTATTGGTGGAAATATAGAAATTTTGGTTCACCAAGATGCTACACAGTCAGTGAGCGTTTACTTTCCTACTTGGATGTAGCTGATGTAAGCGTGGGGGGAAAAAAGCAAGTGTCTGTTTTCTTCAGGGTTGTTTTTTTCCCCTTAAGTAGCTCATAGTTTTGTGGGCTTCAGCTAATGAAATCCAGCTTGGATTATTCACTTAGGAAAATTCCTTCAGCTGCAGGTCCGGTTGTCTAGAGCTCCCAGACTTGTTCAGATACTTTATCCTGCCGGTATCTAATAAGAGACGCAGAGGAGGCATTACTACGGCAGGAGCGGAAAGTCGATCATGCAGAAGGGTGTTTGTAGTGGTGCATTCACCGCGCTGGC
This sequence comes from Larus michahellis, assembly GCF_964199755.1. Classification (NCBI taxonomy): domain Eukaryota; kingdom Metazoa; phylum Chordata; class Aves; order Charadriiformes; family Laridae; genus Larus; species Larus michahellis. The sequence goes on along the minus strand of NC_133913.1, from coordinate 1,774,603 downwards.
AGAGCCGGTGCTGCGTGACACCTGTACAAACAGAGCAACCTTGGGTTCCGAATTGAAACGGTGACTTGTGTCATTATTCAGTACACATAAGAATAAAAAAGACTATGCTGAAACATTTTTAATTGCTTAAAAAAAATATCCTGTGTGACGTGTAGGCGTCACGGTTATCATCCCGTGGTCTCTGGGTAACGTAGGTCTTCTAGTGAAAGATCTTCCAGCTGAAATTCACTGCTCCAGCGGAACAATATGGGCCAAAATGGGCTGTCAAAGATAGTTGCCAAGGTCAAGGTGTACTCCCATTCTCTGCTGCTTGCTCCTGTTTACACAGTCCACGGGGCATCAGGGAACACGTTAGTCGTTATGTGACACAGCGTGTATTGTAAAGGACTAACGAACGCCTCTGCACAGAGCTGAGAGGCTGTGTGTGATATCCCCTGCGTTACACCTTCAAGGACACTGTTACGACTTGCATCCACTGGTGCGTTTCTTTTCCCTTGGAGCTGTTACTTTTCTCAGGGCAATAACTAGACCTTAAAACAAACATCAGCAGTGAGATGTAAAGTGCAGAAAATGAGTGCTCACGGTTCTGTTGTAAGTCTATACGTGGCTTGCACAAGAGCCAGGATACGTATTGTGATGGAGGCGCAGCTTAGTGCGTGTCATAGATGTAGGATAAAAATACGCCTATGTATACATGCGCTCTGTCATAACCATGATGGACTCACGGTTATTATGAGATCTGGTTGTTTACTTTGATTATGTAATTAAAATGTCAAGTATAGTACTCTGTTGACAACCCTTTTGATTCATTAAGGGCAGAATTACTAACGTTCAGTTCCTGGTTCTCATTTTGTAGCATGAGCTATGTGAGAAGGTTGGTTTGTTTGTTTTGTTTTTTTTTTTAAAAAAAAAAAAAAAAAAAAAAAGCCAAAACAAACGCTGAAGTCGGCGGTAGCAAACACTGTCGCTCGGGCACTGGTGGTAGGTCTCGGGTGAGAGCTGGCTGCTTTATCTGGATGTTTACAAAGCTTTGACTTTCTCCATCCCTGGGACGCGGCACCCCGTGCACCGAGCTGTGGAACTGCCTTGAGCACCTCTTTCTGCTGGAGGCCAGAGAGAAGGTGTGCGAGACCAGAGCCTCACCCGCCGCATACGGGATGTCACCGCATAGTCCTCCGTCCCAGCGCCACCGAGTCCTCCGCGTCCTCAGACTAGAGTCATTCTCGTGGCAGCGTAGGTGCCTGGGGTGGGGTCTCCTCTGGGACTCGCCCATGTCCTGGTACCCTCCATCTCCGTGGTGGTCCTGCCGGCGTCCTTTAAAGGCGTTGGTTTAGCCGCGGAGGGAATTAGATTCCAGCCAGGACCGTGAAGATGCCCGTGCTCCAGCTCTGCCTCCCGTCCTGGGCTCAGCGGCGCCGCTCCCGAGGGAGCAGAAGTGGCCGGGGCGGCGCGGGCTTGCAACGTGTTGCCGGTAGGCGAGGGGACGATTCTGGTAACTGCACAGTTCTCCTTGTTGGCTGTAATTACTTGTTGCTTTAACGTCTGAGACAGAATGTTGTTTCTAAAAGGAGCAAACTGTAACTAGGGTCCCCACTGGCGTTTTTTTTCATATTAACAACACATTTACATTTTTTCCCCCGATAAAGGCATGGAATGTTCTGGCCCTGGATGGCAGTAACTGGCAGCGAATTGACCTGTTTGATTTCCAGAGGGATATTGAGGTATAATTAAGTGACATACAAACCCATTTTTCTTGTTAAAATGTAATTACAGCCTAGAATGGATTAATACTCCCAGCGTAACCCTTTTTACCTTCCCTGGAGATAGAAATCATTAATTTCAGTTCTTCTTAGCTTCAGGGAGTCTTTAAAGTCTTGGCAATCCATTCAGCTTTTGAAAATGGACAGAATTGTATATCTGTATCAAGACTTCAAGGTAGTAATAGAAGGGAGGTATTTTTGTGTGTGTTCTGAACACAGAAATAAGTAAATAGGTGTGTTCTTGTGGAAAACCGGCTGCTGTACAGCAGAATTTAGGCTACTTTTCCTTTCGCTCACAGAAACGTTAACGTGGCACTGACATCAACCATTAAGACTGAATGCCTTTTGAAACACGGCCTGCACTATATCTATCCTTTCCTCTCTGTTTTTAATGTCAAAAATTGAAACTTAAGTGAAGGCGATTCAGGGGGACGAGGTCAAAATTATTCCTAAAAGACGCAGCTGTGGAAAAGCTTCGTTGTAGCTGTTATAAATCTGTTAGTTGGGGGCTGCTCGGCACTGGTAGGGATGGGGGCTGTTGTCATGCTCTTCTGAAAATTCAAATTGCATTAATCAGGATAAGAGACCAAAAAAAACAACCCTTAAGTTTCTTATCAGACTGTTATATCCTCTGTAAAACATGTTGGAGGAGGGAGATAGAGAGTGTCTCGTTTTAAATCGTTACGGACAGAGGCATAAAGCGGGTGATGACTGAAGATTCGCACCTTGGGAGAACTGGTGGGAAATAACACACGTCGTTTGTGGAGGAAAGAGTTAAAATAATCTCTTCCTGCCAGCTGTGTATCTAAGTGTATCTAAGGAGACAGGGGGACGCAAGGATAAAGGACAGGCCCGTGGCACTGTGACTTCTGCTTGCGGGGGTCGGGGTGGCCTCAGGCTTCTTGAAGGAAGTAAATGGTGTGATTTTTGGTCTTGATAATAAATACTTTTATCTCTTTAACATGCCTTGAAAGTTCCAGACCCATATCACGATTTAGTTTCATGGAGGTAGAGCAAAGTTGTCGGGGGTGCCTGGTGCGTGGAGGCAGCAGCCCTGCTGTGGAGGAGGGAGGGAGGAGCGATGCCGTGAATCCAAACCAGGCTTTGCTCGTTCTTGAGTGCTTTTTGCATGGTTTTAACATCTCTTTGTTCTCCAACGCCACTCTGTACATCAAACACGTGTTCTTGCATAAGCACGGACTTCCCCTTTTAAAACAAACTGCTGGAATATGTTGTACCTAACCTGAAAGTACCAGCTGGGCTTTCTGATGTCCTGAGCGTTGTTTGCTTTAAAGGAATGTAAATTCTACATATAAACGTGTTTCAATTCTCTAATTCAAGCCTATGAATTCATGGGCTTGCTAGAGGAATTGCAAAACCACCCGGACTGCTCCCGATTTTCCAGCCCTTCTACACGGACGTGCAGGTCGAGCATTGGCCTGGGCAGGACGGCGGCCACGGAGCTGCTCCTGGCGCAGCCAGTGGCCAGATGTCACCAGATGTCACCAGAACCCCAGGCAGAGACCTGTTAAATTTGGTCTCCCGTTCTCGATTGTGGTATTACGATGTTCCAAGCCTTGCGCTTGATATTTTTTTGGCTCGGAAAAAGATTATCGTAGAATATCTTCATCATTATAGAGGTCTTAAATGCCAGCTAGTACTTGAAGAACTGAGTGACGTTCCTTTCTGTGACGAGCAGCCACATAGACTAAAGTGGAAGGGAAGGGTTTTGAATTTCTGGACGCTGATACAAATGTTCTCTCGGTGGTTTTTGGGCTTCATTCGGAGTGAGAAATAGCTGGGTACATGCTAGCTTGTAGTGGGGTCTTTGGAGGCTTCCATCCATTACAGATTTGAAATTAAAAAAGCATTTTTCTAGATCTCTTCAACACAAATTTTTCTAAATCCCTTTTTCCACGAGAGTGAAACTCACGGGCTGGTTCTGCCTCATCTCTATTTCGAATGGAAATTTAAGTATATTCATTTATAGTACATTAACTCTAGTTATTTATAAATCTCGCTGCCGTGTTGTCGCAGTGGCGTTGCTTCTTCCCCCTCTCTTGGGCGCTCCGTGCCGATGGCCGGCAGCTCTGAACGGGGGGAAGTTCCCCAGTCCTTAGCCCGAGGTTGCCTACTCTGGCTTTAGGTAATTGTTCCTCATCTCTCCATCTTCAGAAGCTGAATAATTCTCCCTCTCCCTGCCTTAGGTTATTGTCATGGCGGTTTTTTGTTTTGTTTCCTTAGCACTGTTTTACCTAGAATAACAAACTGTTGTTAATCTGCAAAATTTTGAATTTCAACTTTTTGAATGCCGATGTCACTTTTGGATTTTAACATAATTCTTTTTGTCTCCGACAGGGCCGAGTAGTTGAGAATATCTCTAAAAGATGTGGGGGTTTCTTGCGGAAATTAAGCCTGCGTGGCTGTCTAGGGGTCGGAGACAATGCGTTAAGGTAGCGGTATGGCTTCTTTCTGCTCTTAAATGTGATGTAAAGAATCATTCCGTTTCTACAACCGCAGAGGACTAGAATAATTTATGAACACTTTGAAACTGAGATCTTAGCCGGTGTGTCTAACTTCAAACATCAGGAGCGATAACAGACAAGCCTTTTTAATTTATCATTTTTTTTAGCTTCACACAGTAGCCATTTTTCTCAGTTCTCATTAAAATAATGCCTTCTGCTACTACGGGCTACGTGGTAATTGGTGCTGAATTACAAACTTTTGCCTTTCGGCTGGGAAATCCCAAGGCAAGATATAGGGCAACGTAAATTATTTTCTTTACTTATTAATTTTGCTTGAGACAATTTTGTAAAATTAGATCTGATGCTACAGATAAATGCTGGAAAACATCTGGAAATCTATTGGCTGAAAAATGCTGTGTCTTTCCTTTTCTTTAAAGGACATTTGCACAGAACTGCAGAAATATTGAGGTATTGAACCTAAATGGCTGTACCAAGATCACGGATGCGTGAGTAACATTCTCATGTTTGCCCCGTTGTCCCCTTTTCTGTGTGCGCCGTGTTACATTCTCTATTTTAAGATGATACGATGCATGTCGTATGAGACTTACATGACTCTGAATGAATTTATTGCATGAATGTCCTGTGTGCTCTCTTTCAGTACGTGTACCAGCCTCAGTAAGTTCTGCTCGAAACTCAGGCACCTTGATTTGGCTTCCTGCACGTCCATAACCAACCTGTCTCTGAAAGCACTGAGGTAGGAGTCAACAGCACTGACTTTTGCTGGTCAATTCCAGATCGTGTGACCCACCGTTGCCCCGTGTCTCGTGTGCCTGGGAGGAGACTGGCATAGTCTGAGGTGTAACTCTGACTAGAATTCAGGCGTTCCCCGGCAGAGCTCAGCACTCACACCTTGTGCCTCCTGGTTTGCAGACGGAGGACTCAGCAAAAGCTGCCCTTGACCTTGTTTTTATCCATCCTGGTGGTTAGTGGCAGTAGAAGAAGAATTATATTCTACTAAAGTTGCGGAGGAGGGATTTTGGGGGAGACAAAGGTCTTAGTCTGCCTTTTTAAAATGCTCGTTTACCAACAGTCGTCATCTTCATTGTCAGTGTACCATCGCGTACAGAGTGATTGTTTACATAGCTACATCACCAACATGTGACGATCTGTCTTTTTAAACTGCTTAGGAGACATATAACTGCTTAAATCTGCTAAATGGAATTGCCAAGTAATCTAGAAAAGGAAGGGACAGACAGACATTGGTGGGAAGATATTGGGACAGAGAAAAGGAGGCAAAAAAAGACCCCTAAAGGTAACAATAGAGGCCAAGCTATTAAAAAAAAAAAATCAGTGATATACCACTGGAATAAAAGAAAATACTGGAAAGCTGTATCACGGGGGAAAAAAATACTGGAGGGGTGAATCTAGATACCAGAAGAAAAAACGGATTTGAAAGAACAAATGAATAATTAAATTATTTTTGTAGCTACGTTAGAATACTTTGAGCCTGGTTTTTCCTTCCCTTGAGGGTCTTCATTCTTGTCTCTAATTTCATAAGGTCAAATTTGTGCTGCAGCTGTCTTAAATACACGATAGCATGTGTAGCTCTTCCTAATTACAAATTGTACTTGAGCGTTACTCCTGCTGGCAGCTGTTTGCAAATGCCAAGTTACACCTGGGAAGTGAGAAGCAGCATGGCAGAAACCAACCCCGTTTGGGGGTTTGGTGGTATTCAGATCCAGAAAGTGTGTAACCAGTGTCCGTGCTTGTACAGGAGCTGGGCGGTGTCTGAAATGGGATCAATCAGGCTTTTTTTACCCTACTGATACCCTGCTTTAGACTTCCTGGTACTGCCTCTGGAGCTGATGTTGGGCAAGCGTTCCCTGCGGGGGTGCGGGTGTCATCTGTGCTCAGGCGGGTTCCAGAAATGGGAATTTCCTAGATTCTGGCTTGAAGCAGGTTTTCTTTCCAAAACAAAACCAAGTTTTCCCCGTGCTTTCCCTTTCACCCCCAAAGCGAGGGATGCCCACTGCTGGAGCAGCTGAATATCTCCTGGTGCGACCAAGTGACTAAGGATGGCATCCAGGCGCTGGTGAGAGGCTGTGGGGGACTCAAAGCCCTGTTTCTGAAGGGCTGCACGCAGGTACGGCTCCACGGAGGGGGCTCCGATTGAATAATAACAGCTGGCGGGTTTCTCCTGTAACCGAAAGTACGGGCATGAAGTATTGTGGATTTTTCTATTTCCAGAAACGTTACGTTACTGAAATTACTCACAATCTGTCTGTTGGAGATTAACTGCCTTTATTGAAATTCTTTAATAGCTTTGAGCTCAGCGTGAATGGTGGGACAGTGAACAAATGGCATATCTAGCTGTAGAATCATTCATTCTTCTTTTTTTCCCCATCGGGAACACATTGAGCAAACTTTTTTTTTTTTAAAGAGGAGATAACTTTGTTATTCATGGCTAGACCCATCCGTTTCTGAAGGCTCAGAAAATTTCAGAAAGCATGACAGGACTTTCATCTGCGCTGGTGATAGAATTTCCTCTGCGTGTCGTTTGGATCTTCTAGTTCATCAAAGAGAATCGCCGTGTACGCGACTCCTTGAAAAGACACCTCTGCCGCCGCTCAGGAGCATAGGACTATTCCCCCGAGCGTCTCTCTTGAGCTAGAACAGTGTATTTTGAAGAGGGCAGAGACACAAAGTGATGTTTGTACTTTGGAATATATAAATGGTGCACTAAATGGTGAAGCTCAAAGGGGTGTTTTTTTTTACCCCCTTCTTATGCTTTTTGTTATTTAGACTAACTTCCTTTAATCTTTCTTTACTGTCTTACCTGGTGAGTCATTGAAAAGTTTAGTAAGTTAAATACTTCCCTGTATTACAACTTTACTGAGGGTTTATATCAATTACGAACTGGGGCGCGGGGAACGTCGACCCTGAGCTTTACTCTTTTAAGGAGAAATGGCTCCTCGCAGAGCTATTTTGCAAAGAATGTGGGGACTAATTCTTGGTTTTTTTACTTACGTGGGCTGGGGTCTTTTTCATGCAGACAGATAGGCTAGAAAGGAGCAAATGTGTGTCTTGGAATCTTGTCCTCGAAAAAGGAGAATAAAACTGACCCTGGAGCAATCGGAACTTGCGACCCAGAGACTCCCAAGAGTTCAGGAGCCTCAGCGCAAACCTGGGAAATCATCTCTGGTCTGTGTTAGGTCCTTGTACCCGAACATTTGCAGCGTGTATTCGGGTTGGATTTGGGGTTTTTTCTTGGGGTGGGGATTCCTTAAGTACGAGTCAATAAGCGGCATTTTTGGCTGCTGTGTGTAGATAAACAGCTGGATGTTTTTATTTTGCCAAAAAAAAACCCCCAAACCCTTATTTCCCCTGTGCGTGACCGCAGAAAGTCCTGAAAGGTTGTTAGGGTGAGCAAAGCACTAATGCGCTGACGACGTGCAGAAGGCGCCAGTACCCTTGTGTGCACCGGAAAGCCCAGCTGTAAGGGCTATAGTCAGTAATTTTTTCTAAATTTATGCTCCTGTTGGGTTTTTGAGATGTGAGATGGGTATACATGGCTGTAAAAATGACTCGCTTAAAGATATAACAATCTCAGCCTATTTTGAGAATTCAGGTCATAGAAACAGCTTGAGTTTCTAGTAATTTATGGCGTCGTGAGTAATATTGATGGCAATACCTCCTTGTTATCAATTACTTGCCATCTGTTCTTATAGATTTAAGAATCGCAGGCTTTTTTATCATCAGAGAGCAACCTGGATGTGTTTGTGCTCCTCACATTGAAATAAGGCTGGTGGGTTTTTTTTAGTTCCAGTATTGCAGTATAAAAACAGTGTTACTTACAGGGCCTCGCTAGTGAAGCGTTTCCTTAATTCCTGTAAATAGTTTCTGATTTCACTACTTGGTTGCTAATTACGCGTGTTTGACCGGATCAGCTTTTCTTTAAATGAGTAACTTTGTGTTGTGAGCCTTTGAACTCTGTTCCTGAGATGGTTAAAAAAAAAAAAAAAAAAAAAAAAAAAAACCAAACCAAAAAGACATGGCTTTTTGCTGTGTTTCTTGAGACTGCAGCGCATTGCCCTCCTCCCCCGTAAGTGTCCAAACCACGGACGTGTTATTGTTCTCAAAGCTTGATTTTGAATATCGCTTCAAGTATTAACGGGTTGCTTCGGTCTCTGAATTTTTCTTTCCAGCTTGAGGATGAAGCTCTGAAATACATCGGTGCACATTGTCCCGAGCTGGTGACTTTAAACCTTCAGACATGCTTAGTAAGTAAAGCTTCCTCTGATTTCCCAGCTCCCCAGCAGCGTGTGTTTCGAGGCCGTCCCTGAGCAGAACCGTGCAGAATGTGCTCCATCCCAGAAATACCGTCATCTCTGCAGACAGGGCAATTGTATATTTACGAGACTCTTAAAAATAGTTGATGAAAACCAGCTTTTTGGTAGCGTGCAGTGATGTTGAATAAGCCCCCGAAACAGTGTCGTAGCATTCGGTTTGTTAGAATTGTTTGTGTCTCTGCCCTGCCCACGGGGCTTCTAAACCCATTTACTGGATGAGCTGGAAAAATTCTTTCCGTGGGGCTGGAGCGGTGGGGTGTGATTTTTAAAATTGAACCAAGAAATGCCGTTTCCTTGGTTCCTTTGTAAAATTGAACCAAGAAATGCCGTTTCCCTGCACAGAAGGGCTCTAAACCAGTTATTCCGCAGTGCCAAAAATGTGTATTTATGCCAAAAAAGAAATTGGAATGGGCTCTTTGTATGTCCCATGGTGCAGTTAGTCTGACACAGGGAGTAACGGGATGATCTCTTCCTTTTTCCACGGAAGCGGGCAAGGCCTTTGGGGGCTGTGGGGCTGTTCCCAGACCTGGTTAAGGAGTAGCTTTACCAGTTACTGGGCTGGCTCGAGACTGGTGCCTGTCCACCTGGGACTGGGGGCTTGCGAAGGAGGAGCTGGGCTGTTCGCCAGCTCCAGACCTGCGTCTATGGAGAGGCAGGAAGGGGAGAGGCGAACAGGCGGAAGGGAGAAGAAAACTAAGAAGGTTCTTGATCACCTTAACTGAAAATACCAAGTTCTGCTCGGTTTCTGTTTCCACGGGCTCCAGCGCCAGTACCAGCCCACAGACTTGCTGGTTGCTGTTTTAAAAGCAGCAGCGCCGGTCCCTCGGTTGATGCTTTTCTGTGGGAGTGGAGTCTGGCCTCTGGCTGCCGCTGAAAATCCAGAACCTGAGAACTGAGGTTTAACCTGGTCCCCCAGCACGCACAGCCCCTGCCACCTCGTGTCCCTTTTCCCCTCGTCCCTCTTGGTCACGTGCGGCTCCTGGGACACATCCACCCCGAGTCCCAGCCCCATGTGCTCTTGCACGTGTTGGGGAACATCTGGAGCAGCTTCGTGTGCCGTTGCCGTCCCAGAGCAGAGCAGGCAGGGCTGGACCTGCCCGGGGACAGGGAACTGCTGGAGAGGGGACAGCAAAGGGCTACCGAGATGCTGAGGGGACTGGAACAGCTCTCTGATGGAGAAAGGCTGAGGGATTTGGGTCTCTTCAGCCTGGAAAAAAGGCGACTGAGGGGGGATCTTATCAACGCTTATAAATACTTCAAGGGGGGTGTCAGGAGGATGGGGCCAGGCTCTTCTCAGTGGTGCCCGGGGACAGGACAAGGGGTAACGGGCACAAACTTGCCCCTGGGAAGTTCCATCTCAACAGGAGGAGGAACTTCGTTGCTGTGAGGGTGGCAGAGCCCTGGCACAGGCTGCCCAGAGAGGTGGGGGAGTCTCCGTCTCTGGAGACATTCCGACCCCGCCTGGACGCGTTCCTGTGCCACCTGCTCTGGGTGACCCTGCTCTGGCCGGGGGTTGGAGGGGATGATCTCCAGAGGGCCCTGCCAACCCTATGATTCTATGATTTAACGTGGTTTGGGCTGTGAGCCCGTCTCTCACCATTCAGGTTTTGGTCCCAAACCACCACAGTGTATATTTTTAAAAGGCTGTTCGTGAAAACAACCTGCTGCTTATTTTATGGGTAGCTCTGACTCTTGGGTGCTCTCTTGTCTTGAGTTTTGGCCAAGAAGGTCTGTACGAGCAAGGGCAGCAGAGGAAGGCAGGAGACCGAATCTGGGCCTGTGGCTACTGTGCTTTCCCCCATCGCTCACATGGCCCGAGCTCGGAAACATTTCCATGCATGTGGAATCACTTTCCGAATGTTTACAAGTCACTTCAATGCGGCTTATCCTGTTTCGGCTGCTCCAGTGAAATATTTGAATGCATTTTTGGGTTGAAAGCAGCGTAACTTGGCCTCAGTTAAATGCCTGGTCGGAAATCTGAGAAGGGAAATACGCAGCGCCTTGCACCTCCACCTACGTTGTTATGGCTTGTGATGTTGTTATTGTTTTTCTTGTAGCAAATAACAGATGATGGTCTCATTACAATATGCAGAGGATGCCACAAGTTACAATCCTTGTGTGCTTCAGGCTGCTCTAACATTACAGATGCCATCCTGAACGCCCTGGGACAGAACTGCCCGCGGCTTAGGTAAGTCCCCTCTGCGCAGCTCCCCCCGCTCCGGCCGCCCGCTGCGCGTCGAGCAGAGGATCTTGGTGACAGGGTCACGTAATAGTTGAGCTGCTTTAGACTCTGCAGGTCTTCCTGCACGTGCACCACTTATCCCTGAGCTTTTTAGCTCTACCCAAACTTCTGGTTTCTAACCTCGTGCGAGTAAAAGAGCAGTGGAAGAGCTCCCTGCCGTGGGGACGCGCGCTGCCCGTGGGCCCGCGTTAGTCGCCGTCTCCTCTTACGCCATTGTCTATCTGCTTTTGTTCTTCTATGAAAAACAGTTGAGGTTAGGTTACTTTTGTATTGAGAACCGAAAACACATTTAAACAACATTGTTTCCTCTTGACACATGATATTAACGGGGTTTTCACGATGATTTTTGTAGCAGATGGAATTTGTGCTTTCACTCTGCTTGACAGAGTGGGCTTCCAGCGACGTCCCTGCAGGTGCTTGCCTCTTTTATTATTATTTTTTAAGACTTTCTCTTATTAGGACGAGTTTCTTCAGGAAGACTTCACTATAATTCAGAAAATGGCCAGGTGCAGAAAGAAGAGACAGTTTTATTCTCTGACATCTGTAACAGCTGAGTGGCCTGTTTTTAAATGGCATAAAATGCATGTCTTCGGGGGAAAAAAAAAAAACCCAAACTTTTTTCTAATATAAGTTCATTTAAAGAACGATGGGTTCAAAGTGTGGCACACACGTGTATGTATGCAAAGCGGGTGTGAAAGAGGAAGGTAAAACACGATTCCGGTTCCAAATGGTTTCTGTGTTTATGTTCAGCTGCAGCTTTGTAGCATTAAGCTCCGTGCAGTAAAACGCGTAACGCACTTTAGGCAAGTTGGCTTCCTTCTCTACAAAGGTAGATAAATACGTTAATATTTTGAAGCAAACCTCTGGAGAGCTGCAGTAGCTGTCTGCCAGAAGGTTTGTGGTGTCACAGAAGCAAGCGGTTCGCCTCGTAGAAGACTTCAGACTGTTCTGTCGAGGCATTAAATATTTATTCTGTCATGCTCAGCTGCCAGGCTGTCGCGTGTTACACCCTGTTTCACGGCGAGATCTGTGTTTTGGGTGGAAACCAGAGGAAATCCCTCGGGGAGGTTGTGGAGTGTCCAGCAATGAAGGTTTTTAAGAGCGCCTTAGTCCAACCCTTGTGGGATTAGACCCCCCCAAATCCCAGCGGGGGATGGACCGGGTGGCCCGTGGAGTTCCCTTTTCGCCTGACTTCTTCTTTTCTTTCCCTGTGACCTACACTCAGGTATAGAGGGTGGATGCTCTGTGCAAATTATCCTCTCAGAGAGCACAGCCTAAACCGGGTCAGACTTTTCTGGGTTGCTGGAAGCTTTTAATGAAACACTCTGAAAAGCAAAATGACTCCACCATGGTTATTATAAATTCTTTCTGTGCAGAATATTAGAAGTTGCAAGGTGTTCTCAACTAACAGATGTGGGCTTTACCACTCTAGCTAGGGTAAGTGCTCCTTTCCACTGTTTCATCGAGTATCTTTGCTTTCTTTTCACGATAGATATGAACAAATGTAGCTTTCTCTTCAGCGTAGATTTTTATAATGCTTTAGATCTCAGCCTTTGAGGGGCAGCTGAGTTACAAAAATGAGGTCGTGCGTAATCTTTCGCATTGTCCTGACCCCCACGTCTGGGAGGACGTGCATCCAAACTACAATGAAATGTTAAATACTTGGGAGTTATAAACTTTACTGTTTGTTTTTCTGGTTTAATCTGTGTTGTGTCCAAGTGACCCTGAATTTAACTGCCTTCACTTTCTATGAATTAAAAAAAACCTCCGTGCCTTTAAATGAGTGAAATTCCCAGATTTCCTTTACTATATTTGGTGCCGCTTGTAAAGAAGCGGCAAACTTGCCTTCCAGTCATGATGTTTCATGGAGGAAAACCCTTCATTTTTAAAAAGAACTGTCTTTATTGTAATTGTGTTTATATTTGCTGCCTGAACTTTGCCCTTAGTTTGTGTGTTTGGTCTTTTGTTTGTTCCTAGAACTGCCATGAGCTTGAAAAAATGGACCTGGAAGAGTGCGTCCAGGTAGGAGGTGCCGCCTCTGGCTGTTTCTCTTTTAGCACAGTCCCAGCAGGGTGGGAAGATGGTGAGAAGGTAATAGACGGTCTCCAAAGGAGAGCTTGATTTAGAATCCCGAACAAGGAAATTGGATGTATTTGGATAAGAAAATACTGCTTTTGTAGCTTGATCCTGTGTTCATATTTCATAGTAATGACTGCTGCTGTAAATACTAAAAAAAAAAAACCTTTAATAGTGAGAGATGTGTCCTGAAGGTCATGTAATAGATGTGTGAATTGTGACCCTTGACACAAGACCAAATCCCAGAGTAAAATCTTGTAAGGCAGGGGAAGGCTTGTCCTTCATCCATTGCTAGGAATAATGGAAATTCTCTGTTTCAGAAAAACACAGCCAGGTTGTTTGAACAGCAGTGACATTACATGGCATGGCAACAACTTGAAATAAAACTGGGGTGCCCATAAATAAATGAAACTGGGGTGCCGTTAGCCTTCCTCAGACAGGGGGATGTAAGGTCATGGGTCCGTTATTGTCGACTCGTTCAACCCTGTGCTGCAGCCGCCTTCATGAGTTTTAAGGAGGTCTCATATATCACTACACGCTGTTCTGTAGGGTGTGTGCCATAAGCTGATAACCATTTCAGGGGAGCATTTTTAGGGAAAATAGTTGAATTTACTCAAGATCCCATGAAAAAAGTCTCTATCCCTAAGGATGGCGTTGAAATTGATTCAGATAAAGACAGTGGAGGTAGTAGGATTTTGCCTCCTGCCACGAGAACAGCGTGACCCCAGTATTCTGTGCTTCCTGATGGTTACAGGGCAGAAATTTAGGAGATCACAAGAGGAAATGACAATAGTCCAGACAGGAAGTGATTTAAAGTTAACCCAAAAGAGGAAGATTGGGCTGTGTCCTTGGACTGACTGCTTTGAACAAAGACAGCCCAGCAAGTTCCCTTCGGAATGCTTTCAGATTAGAAAGCCATTGTGTGGAGTCTCTCTCTTTGGAAGAATAAAGGGGAACAATTCCGCAATCCCCCAGGCTGTTGGGAGGGGATTTGAACACCTCTGGTACTTTGGGAGACAAGCATTTAGGAGACATTGTGGTGTTGAAGAAGTCTGCGTGCTTCTTTCCCTTAATTGTGAGCTTATTTTGTAAGAGCTACTGTAAAAAGTCAAAAAAAACCAGCAATACCTGGGTCTTAACAGCCCTTTAAGGCTATGAGTTGATGTCTGTAAGGGAGTGGAACAATCTGTATATCTGAGATGTTGTCACGCAGGAGATGAGCTCCTGAGGAGCTCAGGAGGGGAATGCTGTCATCGATTAGGCAAAAACTTGCAGTTTTTCTTTCACAGGGGGGAAAAAAGTCCTTGTGCAAAGCACTCGGCGTGAAAGGGCTTTTTCTTTTTTTCCAGATAACAGACAGTACGCTAATCCAGCTTTCCATACACTGTCCGCGGCTTCAGGTTCTGGTGAGTGTTATAAGTCAGCCTCTCAGCATTTTCTTTCCATAAACAAAGGGATTTTAAGCGCTGCCTGTGGGGATTTGTCTCTTTGACTTCATAGACACGTTGCGAAGGCTTTGGAAGAATTCGGCTAGAAACTTGACCCCGGAGAACCTATTGTCCCTCCCCTACCGCTAGCGTTAATCATACGCCAGGCACCCCCAGCTGCCTGAAAATGAATTGTAGGACACTGGATTCTCCTGGTCCCAGCCTCTGGCTGTCCCCGGCCGGTCCCGGGCTGTCAGTCCGTCTGCAGGAGAGGAGACGGCGGCCCTTCTCACCTGTAGTGCGGAGCTGGGAACTGAGACCTGGAAGGCTTGCTGGCTCTGGAAAGCAACGTTCCTCTTGGTCTAAATTTCTGGGAATTTAGTCTCGGTCTCCTCTGTATCTACTGCTCAGTTGTCAGCACGAGAGAACCTGCCCTGGGAGGTGGGGGAATCAGTCTGTGGGTTCTCCTGCGCACGCTGAGCCCCTCAACAAAGCAACAGGCTGATCTGTCTCCTAGCTGAAGCCCTGCTTCCTCCTCAAGAACTTTTAAGTTGCAAACCGCTCCCGCCCCCCCCCCCCCCCCAAAAAAAAAAAAAGTGCACTGAGTAGGTGACATTACGCTTCTGCTGCTTCTTAGCCCCAGTGACGGCGTCCTTCCCGTGATGTGTAAGGCCACAGATTTTACAAAGGTGGTGTCTTCAATAGCAGAGGTCCTGGCCGTCCTGGCCCTGTGGGTCTCGTCTTCCAGCAGTCGCCTTTCCCATTGCGCTTCAGCTGTGGGAGTTGTCCCTTTCCAGGGACATTAGTCACTGGAGGCCCATGGAGCCCAGTGCCCGGAGTCTGGAATGCAGCCATGGCTCCAGTACGGGGAGTAAAGACCTGTACAAAACACCAGCGTGGCAAACCAGTCCGAACCAGTGAAATGTGGGCCATCTTCTCGCTTGTCCCGCAGTGTCCCCCGTCAGGGTGTTGGCTTCTCCATGCCTATGGCAGAGGCTGCTAACTTGGCTGTGTTTGGATGCAGAGTTTGTCCCACTGTGAGCTGATCACGGACGATGGGATTCGTCACTTGGGCAACGGCGCCTGCGCGCACGACCGCTTGGAGGTGATCGAGCTGGACAACTGCCCTTTGATCACAGACGCCTCCCTGGAGCACCTGAAAAGCTGCCACAGCTTGGAGAGGATAGAACTGTACGACTGTCAGCAAATCACGCGGGCAGGGATCAAGAGACTCAGGGTAAAAAAAAAAATAATAATAAAACACCGCTAAGGCTATGACTTGAACACGTTATCCGGCGGGGAGGAGGGAGGGCTGAGGTTTTGGATTCCTCGTGATGTGGTTCTCACTCTTAAAAGTACTGTGAGAACCATCGCCTGTGACGTTACTAGCTGTCCTGCGCGCAGGCTGGGTGGGGAAGCACGGTAGCTGGCAGGGAGGGGAGAGAATCGCTGTGTTTGCTGGGCGGTAGCGGAAAGGACTCAGCGAGCAAGAGCTCATTTTATGAGCGCTCGCACGGGACAGTGCCCTTCGAAAGGTGGGACCCAGAGTCGGTGCCGCAGCGAATGTGTAGAGTGGCACCTCCTCGCCCCTGCTTTCTGTGCTCAGCGTAGATTCTGGTGCGCTTCCCACTGCCACTTCCCGCAGAAATAACTCCAGCTAATCCCGTAGCAAAGCCAGGCTGCTGCGGGGGAGGCTGCGTGTCCTTGGGAGCGAGACAGAGCCAGGGCCGCTCTGTCACTGGCTGCTGGTCATCCAAGGCACTCGGTGGCCCAGTGATTCCCTCCCGAGTTTGTTTCTCTCCGTAAAAGAGGAGCAGTAACGTTTTCTTTGCAAAGAGAACACGGATCCGTAGAGTTGGACGTTGTTCTGTTCCCCGTGGCTAGCGCAGGATTAATGGGAGGGAGGAGCATCACTCGTATTCCCTGTAACTGTGTTGTGGAAACAGAAAGAACTTGTAAATCCACACTCTGGGGGGAAACGACGCCGGTGAACTGAGAGAGTTCCCCTCCAGTTTGCGGGTGCGTGTTTGCAGTCTGAAGACGAGTCAGCCGGGCCTTCTTTGAGCCTCTCTGTTTGACTCTTGCGCTGCCGCTGCCCGTGTCACTTCACACCTTGTGTTTGTCTTTGCAGACCCATTTACCCAATATTAAAGTCCATGCCTACTTCGCGCCGGTGACTCCACCTCCGTCGGTCGGGGGCAGCAGACAACGCTTCTGCAGATGTTGCATCATCCTATGACACTGGAAGTGGTCGTCCTTGCAGACTGAGTATTTAATTACACTTGTAGAATTACGGTGGACACCAGTATCTTCAAGGAAAGCGATACCAGTGTCATTTGCCAGGGCCAGTGAGCAGGGCTGTGGTGCCAGGCCCCCTGTAGCCACCCATACACACACATATACACCCCCCGCCTGTTCCAGCGAACTGACGAACTCGGCCGTACGGGAGCTGGAGCTGGGTTGGCTTTTTCTGTAGGTGGATCGGTCTCATTCTGACCCATCCCTCCTGGGCATGCTCAGCTGAAATCCTTGCGGTAAGGAGCGGGGAGGATTTTGTGACCCTGGAATGACTGTTGCTGCTGTTGAGGTCGGAATAGGAACCGCAGTCCTTTGAAGTGGGGAGAGGGGGAGAGGAAAGGAACGTGCTTTAACCCTGCATCCCTTGTCCAGAAGAGGAAAAAACAAAACAAAAAAAAAGCCTGAAAATCCCAACAAGTTCTGCGTCCGTTTTTCAGTGAGGGAATGAAGCAGCAGCTGTTGTGAGACATGATTTACTTGTGCTTCTCCGCGTCCCGGTCCCTGCTGACCACCCTGAGCATGCTCACAGTGGAGGTTCATCTGCTGCTTCTGTGTTCCGTAGCGTCCAGCTCCGAGGCTTCCTCTGGAGCCTTGTGATTTAGCTTCAAGGCTCTAATGTCAGGCTCAGGTTTTGGTTTTTTACCCTCCCTACATCCTGCCTTTTTTTTTTTTCTTTTTTTTTTTTTTTTTTTTACAGATTTCTAATTCAGTAATTTTGGGAGATTTACCAAACCAAACTTACGAATCGATAACTTAAATTTAAAAAACAAAAAACCAAACCAAAACCTTTTTATCGTTAGAAGCTTGAGCCTGTAATGACCTGTTCGGAAGACTTTTTTTTTTCTTTTTTTTTTTTTTTTTTAAAAGGAAAGCGAGCTGCGCTGCAGGCTGGGCTCCCGTTGGCTTCGTGGCCTGTTTCTATCCGCAACTGGGTGTCCGAATTTGTTTTGCGTTTCAGGTTTTATCCCGGTGACGAGGATATAACTCTTGATATAGGGGGAAAAAGTTGTATTCCCTGTTCCAGTGACTGTAAGTTCGCTGCTCCCCCTGTCCTTTCCCTCCGACCCTTCATCCCGCCCCCCAGGAAAAGCAAAGTAGAATCTTTTTGCTGGTTGCCCTGATGGAGAAATAACGGCTCGCTATCGGGAGCGGGAGGAGCGGCAGGTCTGAAATACGCCCTCGATTGTTATCGCACTGAGGTGCGAGCGCTGGGTGATTTTTTTTTTTATTTTTTTTTTTTTTTCTTGCTGACTTTTGCCTCTTTGGCAGGTAAGTGTCTTGCCCTGGAGAAGGAACCACCGGAATGCGGCGGGGGTTTGTTACGTGCCGGTCCTTCCCAGTTGTGTTCACAGCGGCTGGTTTAGGGGCATTTCGGGCAGGATTAGCCCGGGTGCCACAGAGGAGCGCAGACGGCCCAGGCCGGCTCCCGGCTCAGCTCCCGGCTCTCGGTTCCTTGGTGCTGGCAGTTCCAGACGCCCGGTTTGAAACCTGTGAACAGATGGGCAGACGCCGAGGGTTTAATGGGGCAGAACTTGCTCAGACTCTTTAACAGGCGTGTGGAAGACGAGCTGGCGTGTAAGCTAACTGCGCTCATCCTTCTGCCTGCACCCGGGCTGGGATGGAGCGCGCGTCCTTACGGATGGCTCCCAACTGCCCGGGACCGGGAGAAGGGCCAGCAGCCGAGAAGCGATGCTTCCCCTCCCTGCTGGGGCAGCTGGCGGTGGGGGAAGAGGGGGGTGCAGCAGGTGGAACGGCTGGTTTAGGCTCTGGTGGGGGGTTGTTTTATTCCACTTTGAGGACAGGGTGTTGCTTCCCCCCCTCTCTTACCGCCGGCCGAGCTCTCCAGGCAGGCAGACGGGTCACTTAGTGCCACCGAAGCTCTATCCACCCTCCCCGTCATCTACAACTTCAGATTTCACCAACCCATCTGTATATGCTTAACGAAGTCTCGCGGACGCACAGGCTGCTGGGAGGAAAGCCAGCACGCTGCGTTTAAAAGGATACTGTCAATTCCTGTCCTGTAGAATGCTCTTTAATCCGTGATATTTATTCAAATCCTCTTTAGCGCCGGGGATTCTCTCTCTCTCCTGGCCGAGCAGGGTCCTGTACTTCGCTTCCAGAGCTCCTTTCTCCCACTTGCACGGTGGCAGAAGACGATGGCGTAAGACGATGGCGTGTCCCGGGGGCACAGAGGGGCTCGGCACACACACACACACAGGAGCCGGGGCAGCACCCGCCGCTCGCAGCATTTGCACAGCTCCGGGAGGGACGCGCTGGGTTCGGTTCGCGCTGGGGCCGGGGAGGGCTAACAGGGGGTGGTTTCCAAGCCCGGGTGGAGTTGCCCGACTGATTTCTTTGTACCGCCGCAGAGTTTTCAAGGGAAAACTCAAAAAAAATACAGAACCCAAAGCATTTTATTTTATTTTATTTTTCCAAACAGGGTGACAGCATTAAGGTAGCTTCGAACTACTTGACAGTGTCCTTTTAAGTCAATTATCCGTCTTCAAATGGACTCTTCCTTATGTTTGTATTTATAAATACCAATAAACACCATTTTCCAAGCCCTGTCTTACTGGAGGAATACCTTTGTAGAGCAAAAACCCCGCTGCCCGTGGCGGCGTACGGGCCCTGGGCTGCGTTTGGGATGATGTTTGTGCCCGTGGGTTTTGCGGGGCTGGAGCATCGCGAGGTGCCGGGGGGGTCTGATCTGGTGGCCACAGAGGCCACTGAGGGCTGAGGTTCAGGGCCCGTCATTTAGAGGAATGTCCCGGTCCTGTCCTTTCGGGGGGGGTAAGTGATGCAAAGCGGTGGCTCTGCTGAAAGCTCAGCGAGGAGCGAGCCCTGACAGCGTCTCGGGTCGGTTTTCAAGCTCCGGATTTGTGCCAAACGCAGCTTTCCCAGCCCCTGCACTCGCCCGGCTGGGCCAGTCGAGGCCGCGAGCTGTTGGCCAAAAGCTGGCCCTTTTCCTTGCCCTCCCAAGGAGCGTGCGGGGACGGGGCGACCTCCCTGGGGGGTGCTGGTGGCAGCCGTGGGGGAGATGGTGAGGAGAGTGAACACAACCAAAAATAAGGCTTTTTCTGGTCTCTGGAGACACAACGGCGGCACTTTTTAATCCTGACCCCGGGGACCCTTCCCCACGAGGACGCGGCTGTCACCACGGGTATCAAAACCAAAAAACAACCTTCAACAAATTCCTGTTGTCTAACTTGTAATTTCCTTTTTTTTTTTTTTTTTTGTTTAATTTTACTCTGAATGTGTTGTCCACGGGTGGCCCCTGCTGTCGCGGTTTTTTTGGGTTTCTTTTTTTGCTGGGCCGGGGGGTGGCTGGGGGGTCGGTATGACAATGTTCTTCGCTACAGCGGGGGGGGGGGGGGGCGTCTGCCCCAAAAATGAGGTTTAAAGCGTCTTGTCCTCTTCTGATGAAGGCTCCGGGGGGGAGGGATGGGTGCCTGGGTGCCCTCCCCGCTCCTCGCCCGCGTCCCCCGGCTCCTCTCCGCCTCCCTCCTCCTTCTGGGGAAGCTCCTGCTGGGTTTTTTATCCCAAACCCATCCTTTGCCCGCAAGTTGCTTCCTCCCAAAGGTGTCCCCCCACCAGTCTTCGCTTCCCCACCCAGCTCTGCACCTCCCCCCCACCCCTGCACCGGGCAGCGCTCAGGGGAAGGACTTGGTGTGAAAAACAACCCCTTCCCCGAGCCAAAAGCGCAGAAATGAGACTTCTCGGGGGTTTGCCAGCGGGGGCTGCCATGGCCGTCCCCGTCCCTGCGGGCTGGGACAGGACTTGGCTCTGCCCCGGTGTCCCTGTGCCCCAAACCCCCCCCCCGCCCCGTGGGGCTGCTCCCACCCCACGGCAGGTGCCAGCCCCCCGGGACCCCTCGCCCACAGCCCAGCAGGCGCCGCAGGGGACGAGGCCGCGCTCGGGGCCGGCTCCTTCCGTCCCTTAACACAAGATGGGGGTGAGGCGAAGGCAACGCGGTGGGTGGGGGACGCAGCCGCCATCGGCGCGGGGAGAAAGGGACGGAGGCGGGACGGGAGCCAGGCCGGGACCCTTCCCCTCGCCCCCTCGGGCTCCCGCCAGCCTCCGGCTCCTCTCTCCATCCCGCTCAGCTCCAGCACCGCAGGAGATGTCCCTTGGCCTTGGCGGGGGCGACGCAGCGCGGGGGGCCAGGTCCTACCGCAGCAGCAGCTGGAACCCCTCGGGGCCACGTGCTGCCCAGAGACGCGGCTCAGCCGGGGCCATCGTCCCCTGCCCGCGGCCCCTGGCCACCACGTTACCTTTGCTGATGGCCACCACGAAGCACGTCTCATCCAGGAGGTTCCTGATCATCTGGAGGGTGACATGTAGGGGGCCGGGTTGGGGCTGCGTGTCCCATCCCGCAGCCCGGACCCCCGCCCCGCTGCAGTGAGGGGCACCCGTGGGGGCTGAGCCTGGCCAGGAGCAGGTCAGGGACCGCGAGGGGCCGGGATGGCCGTGGGATCCATCACCACCCAGGTGTCCCCCTCCCTCCTTACCACGTCGCTGACGAGGATGTGGATGCCGGAGGGTCCCTGCCGGGACACCCGCAGGATCTGGCCCGCGGGCAACCCCAGCAGCTCGGCCAGTTTCCCTGTCAGCTCGGCCACCGTCAGCTCCTCCAGGTGCATCTCCTGGTACAGCCCTGGGGATGGGACGGGGACAGGGCAGCGAGCGGGGACCCCCCCTCCCCGCACCCCCCACCACCACCCCGGTACCTGAGCATCCGTCCTCCGCGCCCTCGGCCCCCACCGTGGGCTCCCGCGACACGTAGAGGGTCAGCCGGGGCCGCGGGCACCTGCGGGGGCAGAGAGGGGTCTGCTGGGGGGCGCAGGGTCTTGCCAGGCACTGGGGGGGGGTCCCGGCGTTCCCCAAAAAGAGGGACCGAGGAGCCTGACGGGACGCCGGAGCCCACCTGCCCGTCAGCGCGTGGCAGAGGCGGATGCCGTCGGGGGCTCCGCAGATCTGGATCAGGTCCCTGCGGGAGAGCTTCAGCAGGTCGGCGCCTGCGGACAGGGGGGGAGCTCAGGGTGGGGGCTCAGGGTGGGGGTCACAGCCGCGGGGGACGGCTCTGCCCCCCGCCCCGGCCCGGCGCTGCCCCACGGCTTCACCTGCGAAGTTGGCGAAGACGCGGGCGTAGGCGGAGAAGCGGCGCTTGTGCAGCCATTGCTGCGTCTCCAGGGGGGATGCGCAGGGGCTCAGCGCCTGCCGGATGCGGCACCCAGCCTCAGCCGGGGCATGCACCGAGCGGGCACGTTCTCAGCCCAGCCAGCCTCTCCTGGGGGGGGTGGCGTCGCAGGGGGGGCTATAGGGGCGCCCGAGGCTGCACCCACGGCACCCTCACCTCGCCGGGACTCTCCGCGGGGCTCTCGGCAGCGCAGGCAGGCGACACGCACCCTCTGCGGGGAGAGGGGCCAGGGCTGAGCGGGGGACCCCGGCGGGGGGGGGGATGCAGAGGGGGGGTCCTCACTTACCTCTCGGGGCTCAGCAGCTTGCAGGGGAGAGGGGACGGCAGCCCCGGGGTGCCCGGGGGGCTGTGGGGTGCACCCAGCGCGTCCAGCCACGGGGCGCACTGAGGATGGAGGGGGGGGTCAGGGGGCGCAAGGTCCCTGGGGGGTCCCCAGCCCGCAGCTGGGGGGTACCAGGGCCGGGCCCCACCTCGGCCAGCACGGTGCTCTCGTAGGCCGGCTGGAATTTCTCCCGCTCCGGCGCCGGCTGCTTCTCCACCTTCTCCCGGTCCGTCTTCTGCTTTCTATCGGCCCCCTTGGGCTGCACCCACGGCCGTAAGCGCAGCCCCGGGACCACCGGTATGGCAACCAACAGGGACCCCGGGCACCCGGGGTGCTCAGACCCCCCTGCACCCACCCCCCCCACGCACCCAGCCCCTCCCGCGCCCAGCCCCATGCTCAGAGCGGGGTTTGCAGGGGGTAGGGGGGGGGGACACCACTGGTCACCCTGGGGTCACTGGTGGCCCCCCCCCAATACCTTGAACACCTTGACGAGGCAGCTGGCAGAGTGGAGGTGCTCGGGGGGGTCCCCCTTGCCCCCCACCCCGTAAGTGTCGATCTGGATGCGGAAGGGGACGCCTTTCTCCCCCCCGTTCTTCCGCAGCGTGAACTCGGTGCTGATGCAGTGAACCTGGCCGGGGACAGCGGGGTCGGGGGTGGCCGCTGAGACACCCCCCCCGCCCCCCCCCCGTCCCCAGCCAGGCCTGGCTCCCACCTGCACGAAGACGGAGGTCCGCCTGGAGGGGTCCCAGAGGAACTCCACCGTGTTGAGCAGCGTGGGGTGGATTTGGGGTTCGAGGATGCCGACGGAGAGGGGGATGTCTGCAGGAGGGGGGTGAGCATGGACCCCCCCCGGGCCCCGCTGGCACCCCCAGCCCCCCGCCGGCGGCGGCACTGACCGATGTCGAGGATGCGATCGCCCGGTCGGCTCCACCGCCAGCCCTCCAGCTGCTGCTGCTCCGAGTACTGCAGCCGCCGGTCGTGGAAGACCACGCGCACCACGCTCTGCCCAACAGGATCGGGCCCCGCCGCCCGCCACCGCTGCGGCTCAGCCCACGGCCACCGCCACCACCATGGCCACCGCCATGGCCAGCGGGGGGACGGGGATGGAGCGGGGCTGAACTGGGACTGGATTGGGGCTGAGCTGGGGCTGGACTGGGACTGAACTGGGTTTGAGCTGGGGCTGGACTGGGACTGAACTGGGTTTGAGCTGGGGCTGGACTGGGACTGAACTGGGTTTGAGCTGGGGCTGAACTGGGGCTGAGCTGAGGCTGGACTGGGGCTTAGCTAGGACTGAACTGGGGCTGGACTGGGGCTGTATTGGGTCTGAATTGGGGCTGAACTGGGTTTGAGCTGGGGCTGAGCTGGGGCTGGACTGGGACTGAACTGAAGCTGGGTTGGGACTGAACTGGGGCTGGACTGGGACTGAACTGGGTTTGAGCTGGGGCTGAACTGGGGCTGAGCTGAGGCTGGACTGGGGCTCAGCTAGGACTGAACTGGGGCTGGGTTGGGACTGAACTGGGGCTGGATTGGGACTGAACTGGGTTTGAGCTGGGGCTGGACTGGGGCTGAACTGGGGCTGGACTGGGGCTGTATTGGGGCTGAACTGGGTTTGAGCTGGGGCTGAGCGGGGTCTGAATTGGGGCTGAGCTGGGGCTGGACTGGGGCTGAACTGGGGCTGGACTGGGGCTGGATTGGGGGCTGAACTGGGTTTGAGCTGGGTCTGAACTGGGGCCGGACTGGGGCTGATCTAGGTTTGAGCTGGGGCTGAGCAGGGGCTGAATTGGGGCTGAACTGGGATTTAAGCTCAGTGCTTTGCCCCAGGGTGTGCCCCGAGGCTTCACCCCACGTTTTTTGGGGGGGTCCCCACCCCACCCCCGTCTCACCTTGAGCATCCTCCGTCCCTCCCCGCCGGGGTCCGCCCGGGGGCTCCCCATCATGCGGATCTCATACGACTGCCCTGGAGGGGAGGGGGGACGTGGGGGCGTAAAAGTGGGTGCTGAGCCCCCAGAGAGGGTGAGGGGGGTGGTGGGGGGGGGGGTGTCGTCCCACCCCCCGCCGTCTCACCCTGGTTGAGGTAGGTGAGGGTCTCCTCGTGGTGCCGGACGGCGGGAGAAGTGGGGGCGCAGAGGACGTATTGGAAAGCCGGGCAGGGGGGTTGCGAGGTGGAGACGCCATTGGCTTCCTCCTGCTTCAGGTAGGGCAACGCGGGGGGGTCCCTACAAAAAAATAAACAAAAAACCACACAGACACACACCCCCACACCCCCCTCCCAAAGGCGGGCACTCAACCGTGCCTCAGTTTCCCCCAAAAACAAGGGAGGGGGTTTACCTGAGCAGCCCAGAGCCGGAGATGGGGTACATCTCCCCAGTACTGGACCAGTAATGGTCAGGTTGACCGTGCCAGAAGAGCATGATGGGGGGGGGGGGGAGGCTGTCCTGCGAGGGGGGGGGACACACACAAGGTTGGTGTCACGCCTGTGTGTGTGTGTGTCCCCCCCCCCCAGCTTTTATAGGCGCAGGGAAGGGTTGGGGAGAGCGGGGTTGGCCCAGTTGGGGCCAGTTTGGGGAGGGAGTTGACAGTAAATAGTGGCGGGGGGGGGGGGGGGGGTGTCCCCACCATGTGTTTATTGTCAATACAAAGCGTGGGGGGGGTTTAGGGGGGGGGGACACACGCGGGGGCTGCTCACAGGGGGGGCTCCAGCCGGCCGGTTCCCGGCCGGCTGGAGCCCCCCCTGTGAGCAGCCCCCGCGTGTGTCCCCCCCCTTGTCCCAACCAAGGACATCTGCCCCCCCCCTCACCTTCTGTGTGTGTGTGTCCCCCCCCCAGTCATTCCAGTCCACCCTGTCCAGGGCCACAAGCCAAGGCCGCCCTGTGCCAGCCCCCGCCGCATTTTAATTCCGCTAATTTCGCCCAGATTTGGCTCATTTTGGGGAGAAAAAGGTGGGGGGGGGGGGGATATGGAGAGCCAAAGGGGGGGGGGGGTGTTTATGGATGCTAACACACCCCCGCCCCCAAAGGGTGCAAATGCGGGGGGGGTCTATGGTCTATGGGTGCTTCTTCCCCCCCACAATGCTGCAAATGGGGGGGGGGGGGGTCTATGGGTGCTTCTATGGGTGCTGCACCCCCCAGAGGGCAATGGGGGGGCGGGGGGGGGGGGGGGGGTGGTCCATGAGCGCTGATTCCCCCCCCCCGGAATATCGGAGGGGGCGAATGGGTGCTGCCCCTTAAGCGTCAATGGGGGGTCCCCCCAGTGGTCGTGTCCCCCCCCCCCGCAGGCTGTCAATGGGGGGGGGTACCCCGGTGCCCCCCCATCTGTGATGCCTGGTGACGGGGGGGGGGTGTGTGTGTGTGCAAGCCCCGCCCCCATGGGGGATGGCAGCCAATGGGCAGCCAAGGATTAGCATACCTCTCCGTTTCCCCCCCCCCCGCCCCCCCCCCGCTGGGGAGGGACCGGCGGCGGCAGCTCCAGCGCGGCGCTATCGCGACCGGGTCGCGGCGCTGTCGCGACAGCAGCAGGAGGAGGAGGAAGAAGAAGGCGGGGGGGGGGGGGCGTGGCGGGCGCATGACGGAGCCGCCCGGGGAGAGCGAACCGGCGGACCCCCCCGAGCCGCCCCCCGCCGGGCCCGGCAGCAAGGTACGGGCGGGGGGGGGTGGTGGGGGTGTGTGTCTGTGCACCCGGGGGGGGGGGGGGTCTGTGCACTGGGGGTGACCGCGCACCCTGTCCCGGCAGCTCTCAGCCGCTTCGGGGTGTCGCCAGCCCAGCCCGGGGGGGTCCAGCCCCGGCCCCGCATCCCCGGCCGGGCTGGGCTGGCGCAGCGGGGGTGGCAGCGGAGGCGGGGGGGGGGAGGTCGGGGGTCTCTGCCAACCCTTGGGGGTCCCCCCGTCCTCTCCCGTGTTCATTGCCACCCGAGGGCGGGGGCATGCCATCCCAGGGGGGTCCCTTGCCACCCCTGGGGGGGTCCCCCGGGCCCCGCTCTTGGGTTATTGCCACCCCTGGGGGGTCCCCCCGGCCCCTCCCTGGGTCATCGCTACCCCTGGGGGGGTCCCTGCCATCCTTGGGGGTCCCTCCCTGGGTCATTGCCACCCCTCGGGGGTGGTCTGCCACCCCTGGGGGTCTCCCCATCCCCTCCCTGGGTCATCGCTACCCCTGGGGGGGGGTGGGGTGTCACTGCCGCCCCTGGGGGGGTCTCCCCATCCCCTCCCGGGTTCATTGTCACCCCTGGGGGGTGTCCCCGCCATCCCAGGGGGGGTCCCTCCGGCAGATGCAGCGGCTGAAGCGGTCTCTGTCCCTCCGGACGCTGCTGCGGAGCAAGAGCATGGAGAGCCTCTTCCCGCGGGCGGGGGGGGGCGTGCAGGGAGCCGGGACCCCCCCGTCCCCCCCCCGGACACACGGCTTCCAGCAATACGTCTTCAAGAAGCATTGCCCCTGCGAGCTGTGCCGGCAGCTCATCGCAGGTGGGGGCCAGAGTGTGCGGGGGGGAGGGGGGTCCGGGGGGGGGGTCTGGAGGAGGCCGGGGGGGCACCCCTTGCCCCTGGCCGTGACATCCCCCCCCCCCTCGCTGCCTGCAGGCAACTCGCGGCAGGGCCTGCGGTGCAAGGCGTGCAAGGCCGGCGTGCACCTCTGGTGCTCCCAGGGCATCTCGCACCAGCAGTGCCCCGGCAAACCGGTACGTGCTGGGGGGGACACGGGGGACACACACGACAACACACACACACACAGCCCTGCCAACCCCTCCCCCGAACCCCCCGACACAGCCCTGTCCCCGGGGGGGGCTGCCGGCAGCGGGGCTGCGCACACGCGTGTGCACCGGGATGCGCGTGCGGGGGCACGTGTGAGCACGGGGATGGCGGCGCGTGTGCAAGCACCGACACCCCCCCGCCCAACCGGGGACACGCGGGGGGTCCTCAGCCTCAGGGGCACCCTCCGTCCCGGCACCCAGCTCTGCCCCCGCCCCATCCCCAGGGGTGCTGGGTGCCCCTTTTCCCCAAAACCCCTGTTTTTTTTCCCCCGAAACCCCCTGTTTTTTCCCCCAGGCCACCTCTTTCCGCCGCAACTTCAGCTCCCCCCTGCTGCTGCCGGAGCAGGGGGGCTCTGTGCAGGGTGAGCCCCCCCCAGGTGAGCCCCCAACTCCAGCTGCGCCGCGGAGCCAGCCCGCGCCCTCCCCCCGGGGTTCAGGCTGGGCTGGGGGGGGGGGTCCCTGACACCCGCCGTGTGTGTGTGTGTGTGTATCCCCCCCCCCGCAGACCCCGGTGTGGACCCGGTGTACGAGGCGCTGCGGTTCGGCACCTCCCTGGCACATGGCACCGGCCCCACGGAGCTGCCCCCCAGCACCCAGGTACCCCCCGGGAGGGCTGCGGGGGGGGGCACATGGCACTGTAGGGGAGGGGTGCGGGACCCCTCCCCACCTCCAAACCCTCCCTCTGCCCCAGGGTGAGAAGGCGGCGGCCGAGGAGGAGAGCGGGGACACCCCGAGCGGTGCAGGGAGCCTGAGGGATGGCGGTAAGGGGGTGGCACTGGGGTGGGGGCCGGACTGGGGGGGTCAGGGCTGACTCTGTGTCATCCCGTCCCGTCCCCCCCACCATGTCTGTCTGTGCCAGCAGCTGTCACCCCAGCAGAGAGGGACGATGTGGGGGAGAAGAGCCCCGGGCAGCAGGTGGGGATCCAGGGGGGGCAGGATGGGGATGGAGGGTGGGGACCTGGGGGTGGGGGGGGAGCTCAGGTGATGCAGTGGGGATGTGGGGCAGCGGGATGGGGTGTTGGAAGGGGGCTGTGGGGCAGAGGGATGGGACACTGGCACGGGGCTGGGGACCGTGGGTCCGGGCCAGGGACCATGGGGCAGGGCTGGGAGCCGTGGGGCAGGGTGGGGGTCCATGGGGCAGGGCTGTGGGGTCGTGGGCTGTGGGGCAGGGCTGTCTGTGTCCGCAGGCTGCTTGGGGGCCGGCGCGGCGGGACGGGGCACCCATGTTCTCCTACGTGGCTCTCTACAAGTTCGTGCCCCAGGAGCACCAGGACCTGGCGCTGCAGTGAGTGGGGAGGGGGCCAGCGGGGCCGGGGCGGGGGGGGGGCACACACCGGACCTATAGGGGCAGCGTTGGGAGGGGGACACACACAACCCCACGCTGCCCCACGCCTCCCTCCCCCCAGGCCCGGGGACAGGGTCACGCTGGTGGACGACTCCAACGAGGACTGGTGGAAGGTCAGGGGGGGGTCTGGGGGGTGGTGGGACACGCTGGGGTGGCCGCGGGAGCCCTGGGGCTGGTGGCCAGTGGGACACAATGGGTGGCCAGGGGAGCCTCAGGGGCTGGTGGCCGCGTGTGGCCCCGCTGCCTGCTGGGTGCGTTCACTGGTGCAGCGAGTGCGGGGGGGTCTCAGCCGCCGCTCGGCCGCGCCGCAGGGGAAGGTGGGCGACCGGCTGGGCTTCTTCCCGGCCAACTTCGTGCAGCGCGTCCGTCCCGGGGAGAGCGTCTGGAGGAGCTGCCGGGCCGTGCAGGGCGACAGGGAGCAGGGACGCATGAGCCTCAGGGAGAACCAGGTAGGGAGGGAGTGTGTGGGGGGGGAAACCCTGCCGGAGCCGGCACCTCACTGCCCTGGGGTGCACCGAGTTGGGTCCGTCGTCAGCAGGGGGGGACGATGGCAGGGCCGTGCCATCCCTCTGTCTGTCCGCCCGCCCCAGATCTGCGTTGGCGTGGGCAGGACCCAGGGCCTCGTCCGGGTGACCAGCGGGAGGAAGCGGGGGCTGGTCCCCGCCGAGGCGCTCACCGAGATCTGAGGGGCAACCTCCGGCCACCTCCGGCATTCCCGTCCCCATCCCGGCGTCGCCAACTCCCCTGGACCACCGCACCTCAGGAAGTCCCCTCCGGGTGGTACGTCACCCCCCCCACACCCCAAGCCGTGCCCGGGGGCCGTCCCCAGTGTCCCCATCCCTTGGGGTCTGGCCTGAGGCATGTGCCCGGCTGGCGGGGGACATGGGGGTGGCCCCCGGGGTGGCACTGCCCATGGATGGGGCACACACACGGATGGGGCACACACATGGATGCTCCTGAACCCCCGTGTGAGCTGGCGGGGGGTGTGTGTGTGGGTGTGCACACCAGCACGGGTGTGCAAATCCCCGTGCGTACACCAGGGCACACGCCTCTGCCCGAGCACACGCGTGTGCAGCCCCACGTGCCCCCCCATCCATTCACGCCTGTATCTGTGCACTAACACACGCGTGTGCAGCCCCACATGCCCCCCCCCCAAGCTGTTCACGCCTGTATCCGTGCACTAACACACGCGTGTGCCCTGCCCGGCCACTGGAGCCGGCTCGCCCAAGCAATAACCGTCCCCCCCCCCCCCCATGCCCGGGCAGCCCCCGGCCCCGCTCCGGGATGCTCCAGCCCAAGAGGCGAAATTAAACGCTGCTGCCAACGCGGTGCTGGTGCCACCAGGTCATTTGTCTGCGCCAACCGGAGAAGTTAGTTTCGGTGCTGCCACGTGTCTGGGCAGAGGGGACACAGGTGGGCACACACACCCCCACACACACACCCCCCCCCCCCGAGCGCTGCTGGGGTGCCCGTCCCCTCGTCTCGGTGCCGTCCCCGTGGGGTACCACGTGCCACCCGCCGTGGACACGGGGGCTCTCCGGCCGCGTGAGTCACCCCACGCTTGGCCGCGGTGAGTCACTGTCGGTGGAGGCGGCTGCGAGGCCAAGGACGGAGCGGGCACGGGGCGGGGGGGGGGGGGCACATCGGGGTGGGCTGGCACTGGGGGGGGTGTGGTGTGGGTGACACATTGGGACATGGTGCGTGGGCATCGCACGGGGCGCATGGCAAGCAGCAGGGTCACCCGACCCCTCCAGCCCCGTCCCCAGGTGGTCCCATCCCCTGTGTGATGAGGTGGGAGGGTCTCAGCTGTGTTTCCTATGGGTGGGGACACACACCCACCCGCCCCCCAGCTTATAAAAGCCCTGGCTGGGGCCAGGGATGGGGCAGAGCTTGTGGGGGGGAGGCTCCCCATGAGCCTCCGTGCTGCGAGGACAGTCCCCAGCGCGGAGATGGCAGCGCCCGCTGGCATGGGTTTGGTAAGGAGCCGCTTGGGTGAGTGTGGGGTGTCCTGGGGGGGCCGGACCCGGCTTGGGGGGGTTCCCTGGTGTGACCTGTGGTCCCTGGTCCCAGTGCCTGGGGGTGTGCAGACCCCCACCCCTTCCCACCCCAGCCCTCAGTGTCCTCCCCCTCTGCACATTCCTGCCCTGCTCCCGGCTGGGCTGCCCCAAGGGCAGCTGTGGGAACAGACCCCCCCCCCCCAAAAAGCTTTCCCTGTCCATCAGCTCTGACAGGAGCCCAGCAGCGGCAGGGGGGCTGCAGCGTGTCCCCCTGCTCAGTGGCCTCCTGCTCCTGGGGGCGCACACGCAGCCTGAAGCCCCTCTGGGGCTGTGCCCCCACCCTGGGCATCTCGGTGCTGTCTCTTGATGGGCAGCAGGGACACAGCGCTGCCTTCAGCTGCGTTCCCCCCCCCCAGCAAGGCCACCGCAGGCAGCTCCTTCCCCAGCCGAGGTCACCCCAGAGGCAGCTCTGAGGGGCTCATGGTTCTTGGCCATTAAAAGGAGGGTGGGGGCTCTGTGCCCACCTCTCACCCAGCTCTGCCCTTGGCCACCTCCCGCTGTGACTTGGGGTGACCAGGGGGTGCCAGGCCCTTTCCTGGGGGATTAGGGTGGGCCCAAGGAACTCCACAGTCCCAACCTGCCCCTCCTGCCGAGACAGAACCTCTGGCAGAAGATGCTGCTGAGCAGGGAGTGCCCAAGCCCCAGCACAGCCCACAAGGAGACGCTGCCTGTCCCTGGGAGCCACCAGGATGGGCTCCAGGGTGCTGTGGGTGGCGGTGGCAGCCCCCAGACCCCTTTTCCCCCACTGGAGCTCAGCAGGAGGGGGAAGACTTGGAGCCAGGGCCACCCTTTGGGAGACCAGGCTGCACGCAGAGGCGCTGCCGGCGCAGGAACCAGGTTCTGCCTGCGGCGCTGGCCCTCCGCAGCCTGCAACCAACACTCCAACCCGTGTCCTTCCCCTGCCACCAGCCCGGCTCATCCTCACACCAGGAACCGCCTGACCAACTCCCTCAGTTCCCAACAAGCAGAGCAGACCCAGCACCAAGACGGGGGACGGCAGCTCTACCCCAGCCCTTCCCTCCCGGTTCCAGAAACCCCGGAGAGAGCGAGAGCGCAAGCCTGCGTGGGAGGAGTCCTGGATGTGGCATTTTATTGACCACTTGTGGATGGAAAACACTATGTACACAAGACAGCCAGCATTTACTTCTTGGTCTCCTCCTCCTTGGAGAGGGTCTTAATGATCTCCTCCTTCTTGGCTTGCAAACGTTCCTCACGGCGCTTACGAGCCTCCTTGGTCTTGGACCTGCGCGCTTCGGCCTGGTCGCTGCAAGAAGTTAAGAGTTCATGAATGCGCAGGAATCGCCTCAAACAGCCTCGAAAAAAGCCTTTAACCAGCCCTGGTCTCCTCTCGCTCTACAGGAGCCTGGTCCACCCAACCAGCCGCTGAAGTGAGCTTTGCTCCAGCGCTCATGGGCCACCCACAGCTCCAACGTGGTCCTGCTCAGCCCCGAGGAAGGACACCGGGCCCTGCTGCCCTCCCCGAGGGGTTCTTGGCTCCAGGGGCTGCCCCATTCGGGCTGGCTGGGGGCACACAGCTTTACGAGACACCAAGGTTAAGATACCGGCTTTTTCACCAAGCACCCAGCAGCGTTTTGAAATCCATTGGCTCTTATGCCTCCTCACCTCCCCTTGTCAATCATTTACAGATCCCAGTGGCTGGATCAGTAGATCTACCAGTTTACAGCTCTATGGGCAACCACCATCTGCTACGCCTGCGGTGGAACGCACCAAGCTCTGCCAGGATCGCCCATTTCTCTGCTTCCAGCCAGCCCTACCCAGTTTTGGTTTGATTCTTCACCAGGGCTCCAGACAGAGCCACCAGTGGCAGCAGCCGCCTGGAATTACCTGCCTGTAGAGTTATTTAAAGAAAATTGATTCCACAAACTGCAAGAGCAAATCGTAACAGCCGGGCAGCACTTACGCCAAGAGCTTCTTGCGAGCCTTGTCTGCCTTGAGCTTGTGGATGTGCTCCATCAGGATCCGCTTGTTCTTGAACACGTTGCCCTTGACCTTCAGGTACAGGCTATGATACCTAACGGAACGGAACGGACTGTCAATGAGGCCACCCGGGAGATCAAACCACCGCGCAGCTTCCAGGTGCCCTGCACCCCTCCCGGCACAGAGCAGCAACACACGCAAGCGTGGCTGCGAGGAGCAGGGTCACTCCGAAGCTCCTGCGCTGCCTCTTCCCTCCTCTGCGCAGGCAGAGGGCTTGTCTGGAGAACTGCCAGGATTACTCTGGAGCAGCTCTCTGGAGCTGTGCGCCCTGGAGAGGATTTATTTTTCACCCAGCCGCACAGCAAGGAGCTGGCTGCGGAAGCTGCATACAGCAACACAGGGGTATCTAAGTGTGCAGAGACGCGACCCAGAGCTGGACGCAGCACAGCAGGCTTACATATGACGGTCAATCTTCTTGGACTCCCTGTATCTGCGGAGCAGGCGCCTCAGAATTCGCATCCTCCTCATCCAGGTCACCTTTTCGGGCATACGAGCATTGGCCGTACCCTTTCTCTTACCTAGAGAGGGAAAACAGGAAGAGAATGAGGCCAAATCTCTGCAAGTTGAACAAAGCGCTTTTGCTGGAGAGTTTAATCCTTCTCTTTACTTCAATAAGTAAACTATTGACATACAAACTATGTATTTTTAGGCCCTGCCACAAGACTCTTGGAGATCATTGCCCAATATAAGCTTGTAGGTGGACCCCATACCATGCAAAACAGACATTTCTGGGAGCCAGCACTTACCGATGCCCATGTGCCTGCCCTTCCGGCGGGCCAAGGTGTTCTTCCTGCATCGGGCACGAGAGTGGACGGTGACAGGTTTGCGGATGATCAGACCATCCTTAATCAATTTCCTGATCTGCTGACCTGTGGAAAGAAACTGCATGTTCAACACCTTATGCGCAATGAGAGAACACATTAGGCAAGTACAGATTCACACCCAGGCTGTATGGAAAGGTTCCAATGCAAAGGACAAGCCAGACTTTCCCCCAAAGCCTCTCATCCTACTGGAGCTGCACTTTTACCCTACCATTCACCCCTCACTAGCTATCTCACAGGACACCGCGTACTAAACTCGCTACCAAGAACACCCGCACTCCACTCATTGTTGTCAGTGCACTGTGGAGCTTTGCAAGTCCTTTGAAGTGCAAAGCAGTTGCTCAAATGCCAGAATTTTACCTCAGCCTGCCTCATTGCTGTACGGAACTAGTCAAAAAGCCTCTTCCCATATCACTAACCCATCCCTCTTCCACCGGGCAACGCGAGCGACGCATGGCAGGGCCCCGTGGGCGAGAGACGACCACTCACGCGAGTTAGCGTTGGCGATCTCATTGGTTTCGTTGGGATCCAGCCAGACCTTCTTTTTGCCGCAGCGCAGGACGCTGGAGGCCAGCCTCTTCTGGAGCCGGAGCATACTGGGGATGAACCACGCACACAGCTCAGCGCCACGCTCCCTCCCGCGGCCGGGACGGCCTCCAGGCCCGGGACAGCCCCCAGGGAGCCCGCCGGGCACAGACCGCGCTGCTGGAACAGCACGACGGGGAAAGGGGGACCAGCCAAGGGCCACAGGGCCCCCGAGCAGCGAGGCCAGTCCCGCTCAGCGCTCCCCTCCCTCCCTCCGCACCCCTGCGCCTGGGCCCCGGCCGCCATTTCGCCCCCTCCCCAGGGCGGCCCAACCGCCATTTTCCCCCGAGGCCGGAGGAGGCCGCAGCCGCCTCACAGGGCCCAGAGCCCCGCCATAGCGCGGCGGGGCATCCCCCGCTATTGAGGCCACCCCGCCGGTCGCCCCCGCTCCCCGCCGGTGGCCGAGGCAGGGCCGGCAGGGCGGACAACGAAACGCGGCCCTCACCTCATGGCGGCGGCCGGGCGGAGAGGAAGAGGCGGCGGGCGCGGCCCCGCCCACAGCCAGCGCCGCGGGGACCGGCACGTACCACCCCGCGCCCGCCCCGCTCCGTCCCCGCGGCTCCGGGGTGGCCCGAACGGCGGCGAGAGGAGAGCCGCGGCGGTGAGACGGGTGAGAGGGCGGACGCGGAACCGGACCCAGCTCGGGACGGCGGAGAAGAGACGCCGTTCCCACCTCGCTTCCCCCCCCCCGGCCCCGCGGGGTGGTACAGCCCGCGCCTGCGCCGTGGGCAGGGCCGGGCGGGCTCGGCGCATGCGCGGTGGCGTCGGGGAGGCTGCGGGAGGCACATGGGGGGGGGGGGGGACTGGGGGCCGCTGCGCCGGAGCTGGGGGTCAGGGGCAGGCTGGGGGGCTGCAGGGAGCTGGGGAGATGCCCCCTCCCCGCCGGTGGGCCTGCGTGGGGCGGGCAGGGGTGCAAGGCCTGCCTTGGCCGCAGGCTTCACCTCACACGGGCGGCCTACAGGCCTCCCACCGCACTCGGGGTCACAGGCCCTTCTCTGCACCGGGGTCCACAGGCCTCTCCCCGCACTCGGGGTCACAGGCCCTTCTCTGCACCGGGGTCCACAGGCCTCCCCCTGCAATCAGGGCCCACAGGCTTCTCCCCACACCAGGGCCCGCAGGCCTCCCCTCGCACCCGGGCCCACAGGCCCCTCGGGCCTCCCCTCACACCAGGGGCGGCAGGAGGTTGTCCCCAGCCCCGCTTCAGGCACCTCGTTGTGCCCCAGGAAAACTGGGCACAGGTTGTCCCTCCTCACCCTACTCAGGCAGCCGTAGGTTGGGAAGAGTTTAACGGCAGCGTCATCCCATTGCTTTTTCCTAGTAAAAAGTGGGATGTCCGTTTCTCCAGCGTTCGCCTGCGGTCGTTCCTTGTTTCCCAAGAAGTCACCCTAAAGGGTGGCGTGAACGTCCCGAGGTTGGTGCAGGAGAGCAGCGAGCTGGCGTCCTG
This sequence comes from Larus michahellis, assembly GCF_964199755.1. NCBI lineage: Eukaryota > Metazoa > Chordata > Aves > Charadriiformes > Laridae > Larus > Larus michahellis. The sequence goes on along the minus strand of NC_133913.1, from coordinate 1,739,479 downwards.
CTTCATTTCCACATGTGGATCAAGTTCCACTTCATTTGCGGTCGTTGGGTCGTGGCGCTGCTGAGAAAAGGGGGCACTTGTGTTTTGTGATGAAGTAACCTGTTAATACAGGTAGTAACAGGGCTGCAGCAAGGGCTGGGGTTGGCAGGAAGCATTTTCCTTTCCCAGCAATTTGCAGTCAAAGACACAAGTGAGGTCTGGACGTGCCGGTGGCATCGTTTGCAGCTGGAAAACCGAGGCTGAGCGGCGTCTCGTGGCTCTCCCAGCCAGAAGCGCCTCCCCAGAAAAAGCCGTAGTGAGCTTGAAACGGGCCCGGTGGCAACTGGCGTCCCTGGCGTCAGAGAAACGACCCAGAAAAGTGCTGGAGCCCCTCCAGGAACAGATTGGTGACGAGTTCCTGGAAGAAGGGAAAGCTTGCAAAATCGTAACGTATAGATTGTAACTGGCCTAAAAACACAGGGGTTTCTCTGTGACTCGATTCCCACTTTAAAGCAAACTTGTGCAGCGACAGTGTTGCTTTTTAACCACCCCAGTGTTAAATAGCGCCCAAATTCATCATTTTGCAGCAATTCTTTTCCTTCCTTCCTTTCGACCGCTGAAGGTTGCGAGTGGTTGGAGAGTGAAGGCCCCCCAAGGCGCCTCGTTAAACACCCAAGACAAGATGCTAACGGCTCCTTTTTGAATCTGGCGGCCGTAGCAGAGTCTAACATATGGCGTGAGAAGAGGAGCCGGTGGCAACAGATTTTTGGTTCATTTTGAGAGAAAAACACAGATAAACACAGGCTTTTGCTGTTTAAAAACTGACTCATCATTTTCATAAAACAAATAGCAAAATCTGGAGGCTCCTGAGACAGGAGAGCGGCTGGGTTTTAGTTACCGGCTCCGGGGTTTTGCCGCTGGAAATCGACATCCTCCAGAGCTTTTGGCCGGTTGCGTGGGCTGGAGACGGGAGGGTGAGTGTGAGACACGGGGTGCGTGTCCCCGAGCCCTGTGGAAGCGTCACCTTGCGCTCCGTGCTTTCCAGGGAGGGTAGGGATGAGGAGACGGATCTGGCCCCAAATTCAAGGAGAGGTTTCAACCCCGGGGAACAATCCTGCTGCTGGTGCACGAGCCCCTCCAGAGAGGTCCGGAGAGACCTCCCATCCCTCCTCTGCCCGCGCCGTCCCACCCCCGCGCTGGACGGGCATGTCCGTAGCTCTGTGCCCGCCGAGGAGCAGGGGCAGAGCTGGCACCGGTGAGCCCCCGCGGGGGGCTGTGCCCCTGGCAGCGCAGGCAGCAGCGAGGGGGGGGAGCCCGGGGAGCCGAGCAGCTCCGTCAGCGGGAAGAGGGAGATGCAGTAATTGCGTTACGCTCCCACGCAGCTGCCTGGGAATGGTGCGCTCGCCCTCCGCCTCCGGGCAGGCTCCCCGCTGGCAGGGCCCCCGCTGCCTCTGCCCTGGCACCCGGCGCTGCCTCCCCAAAACGCCCTCACTGCCACCTTCTTCTCCCCCCGCATTCCCCCCGATGCTCCTGCGTCGGCCGTGTGGCCCAGGCCTGGGCAAGGGGGGCAAAGCGGGAGGTGGGCAGGCTTTGGTGCTGGGGGTGGATGAAGCCCCGACACCCGGAGCTTGGCCAGGCACAAGGCGCAGAGCTGGGCACGGTGGGGGTTTCGGTGTCGCGGGGTCGGTGGTGCCAGCCTGCGTGACCTTGGGCAGCTCGTCCCCCTCCAAACCTCCCTTCCCCACCTGCCCGGCTGCCACCAAGCGCCCGCCAGTGCCGTCGTAGGTGATGGATGGGGGCTAATAATGGAAAATGTGGCGTCAGCTGTCCCGCTTCCCCCAGCGCATTGTCCCACAGCTGCGGGAGCTGGGACTGGAGCAGGAAAAGACCCGCTGGCGCGGAGCAGGGAGGGGGCAAGGAATTTTTAACTTTCCAACAGCCGGCAGCGGCGGCTCCTGCGGCGCAGTTGCCGTGAGATGAGTGCGGGAGGTCTCAGCCGGGTCCTGCCTGGGGAGGAGGCTATCGGGGGGCTCCCTGGGGAGGGGGCAGAGGCAAGTCGCGTCCTGCCCGGCACACGCCAGCACCCGTGCAGGCTGCCAGCGGCCCTCGCCCAGCAGCACGCGCGGTCTGCCCCTCGGACCCCCGGCAGGAGAAGGCAGGGACGGTGCTGGGGTCCCTGGGGGGCAGCTGCAGCCTCGCAGGGGGGCAGTGGGGGCCAAGTGCAGCCCCTTCCCCACTGCACGTGGGGTCCACCAGCCCCGGGCGTTCCCCCCGTTGCCGCAGGGTTGCCGGATGCTTTCCCTGGATGCTTCACATGGGGCATGCAGATGGGTTGGGGGGGGGGTGGGGGGGTGGATGTTCCTGGGGAGCAGAGTGGCTCGGGGGCGGGGGGGGGGGGGTGGGTCACTCTGAGGCTTTGGGGATCCCAGCTGGGGAGGGTCCAGGGGGGAGAAGCTGGAGTTTTAGGGGCAGCCTTATCCTGAGAGCCCCATTTGGGGTTGGGGGCACAGCTGTCCCTGCATGTCCCCCCCTTCCCAAGCCACAGAACAGGCTGGGTGCCCTGTGTACCCCCCCATCTCACTTTGGGGTTCCCCCCCAGCCCCAGCAAGCAAGTCTGCTCCAGGCTAAAGGCTTGGGTGTGCAAGCCGCGGTGAGCACCGCTGTGCCCCCCCCATTTGGGGAGAGGGAATCCTCATCACCCCCCCCCTCTATTTCCCCCAGGGGAAAGAGTCGTTTTGGGGGTACCCTACCTGGGAAGAGGGGGGGGGGCACATCCCCCATCCCTCCCGGGAAGGCGGTGGGAGCGGCGGAGGCGGCTGCCCGCCATCCCTCGTCCCCCCCTGCCGCCATCCCCACTCCTCCTTCCTCCTTCTCCTCCTCCTCCTCCTCCTCCTCCTCCTCCTCTCGCTCGCTGCACGCCGGGGCCGCCGTCACCGCGGGGGCCGGTACGGCGGAGGCCAGGCCTGGGCTCCATCGTCATCGTCATCGTCTTGTCCCTCTCGGGGGGTGTGTGTGCGTCCCCCCACCCCACCCCAAAACCCGCCGACCCCGGCGAGCTCCATGGTGCGGGAAGGCGGCATGGCCCGTACCCCTTACAGCTCCACGCAGGACATCCAGATGGACGTCTTTGACAACGCCACCCTCCAGGTGACACCCCCGGGAATTTGGGGACGGGGGACGGTGTGTGGGGGGGAGGCTGCAGCGGTACCATCGCCCACAGCCCCAGGGTGCATGGCGGGGCGGGGTGTGGGGGGGTGAGCCCCATCAATTCCCCCATCCCGAGCCCTCCACCCCGTAACGGTGGTGATTCCCCCCCCTCAGCATGCAAAGCACGGTGTCCCCCACCCATGACCACGCTACCCCAGGAGGGACCCCAAATGCAGTCCCCCCCCTCCTCCAACACCAAGCATCCCAGGGAGGGGGGTGTCCAGCCCCCAGGTTTGGGGAGTGCATGGAGCAGGGCGGGGGTGTCTGTGCTGCTTGCTGTGTCACTGCTCCCCCCCGCCTCGGGGTTTGCTCCCCCGGAGCACCCCGGGGTGGGGGGGGGGAGGTGGGTGCGATGGGGTGTTGCACGCACCGGGAAACTTTTAGGAATTGGGAAAACTCCGCTGGGGTGGTGTCCCCCCTCCCCGCCCCCAGATTATCCCTTTCACCCTGGGGGGGGAAGGAAAGGGATGTGCCCCCAGCTGGTCCCAGTGGGGTGGGGGACACCGTGGACCAGTGGAGCAGCTCATTTTCATGGTCTGGCTGGGTACTGTGTCGTGTGTCCCCCCCACCCCGCCCCCTGTACACCCCCATGGGGACAGCCCCCCTCCTCCTCTGTGCTGACCTGGGGAGCGTCGACCAGCTGGGGTTACAGTTTTGGGGGGGGGACGGGGGATGGAGACACAGGCCCTGGCCACATCCAGCCAGGCAGGGCTGGGTGTCTCTCCCCCACCTTCGGGGCGGGGGGGGGGGGTGTCCCTGGGTGGCTGCAGTGAACCCCCCACCAGCAACGGGGCCACCGTCGCCACCCCAGGGACCTTCACCGCTCAGCCCAGCCACGTCCATTCCCTGCTGCGAACGGTGGATGGGGGGGGGACCGGGGGGGGACCGGGGGCGAAGGACCTAAAAATACCCGGTGCTGCCCGGCGTGGAGACCACCCATCCCTGGGCTGGGTGGCAGCTGGGCCCAGCTGTCCCTCTGCGACACCGGGGAGGGGGGGTGACAGTCACACTCATCCCGGCATATCCCAGCCTCTCGTCCCCCCCCGGGGCATGCTCCGATATCCCCCCCACCCGCAGGAGGTGCTGCAGGGGGGGCACTGGGGCATCCCTGTCTCCCCCAGTCCACCCCAGCAAGAGACACTGGAGGAAGTGGGGGGGTCCCGTTGGGGTTCAGGGTGGGTGCCGGCTGGCGGGGGTGGGCGCGGGGGTGCAGATATGTGTGCACTCCTTTACACAGAGCGTGCCCATGCTTGGGGGGGGACACACGCACATGCGTGTGCAGGGCTTGGGCACAGGGGTGGCAGTGTGGGGACACGGGCAGGCGTGGGGTGCCCCCCATAGCGGCCACCTCCCCAGGGCACTGGTTGGGCTCTGGTTTGGCTGGGGGAGGGGGCATGGATTTTGGGGGCTGCAGCCAGGCTCTCCCCCAAATCCGATCAGCCCCACCAGCCCCCTCTCCTCCCCATGCGGATCGGAGATCCAGCCCACCCGGCGCGATGCCAGGTCCCTGCCTCAGTTTCCCTTCTCTTGTCCCCCAGGAGCTGGGTTTGCTCTCGGGGTGGGGGCAGAGGGGGATGGAGCATCCCTGGCAGCTGGGGCTGGGGGGTCAGAGCTGCCCCCAAGTCCTGGGGCTCCAGCGCTCCCCTCCTGCCCCCCCCCTCCTCTCCCCAGGGCAAGTACAGCAAGCGCAAGAGCCGCTTCAAGCGCTCGGATGGCAGCACCTCGTCCGACACCACCTCCAACAGCTTCGTCCGGCAGGTGAGAAGGGGGAGCAGCTGTCCTGGGGGGTCCCGGGGGATGTGCCTGCCCGTGGGGGTCCTTGTCCCCCCAGGGACCGAGGTGGGGGTCCAGGTTTGTAACCGAGCCCAGTCTCGGGGGAGTGCGAGCGTTGCGATGGCTGAGCCAGACCCGGCTGTGCCCCCCGTCCCCCCTCTGCCCTGCGGTGGGTGCTGGGGGGAGTCGTCCCCCCCGTATTGGGAGCATTTGGGGTCCTGTAGCCCCCCCAGGGGTTCCCTGCCCCTCCTGGGGTGACAGGCAGGGCACACAGCCCTGGCATCGCCCAGCTGGCATCGAAGCCGCCCTCCCCAGCCCTGTCCGCCCTGCTGCCTTGGCAGCGGCCCCTGCGGCCCCCCCCCGGCCCCCACCCCCTGCCCGGCACCGGGCTAAATATACCCGGGGCGGCTGCGAACGTCCCAGGGCTGAAACCTGACCCACGGGTGCCCCAGCCCAGCGCCCGACCCACTCGCCCCCGGCCCTGCCACCATGGAGATAGCCGGCAAAGACCACCCCGCCGCCCCGGTGAGCATCCCCCCCCTCAGCCCCGCAGCCCCCCGGCACCCGGGACACGGCCCCCAGCACCCTCCCGTCCTGGCTCTGCCCTCGGTGCAGCGTCCCCCTTGCCTCCGGGGGGGTTGGAGAGGGTGGTCCCAGGAGCTGGTGGGACCCATGGGGGTCTGTGGGGTGAGGGCACAGTGCCTGGACCCCAGGTGACCCTCCCAAAGGCCCTTCTGGTCTCACCATGGGGCTGGGGGGCTCAAGAAGGGCCAGACCCCCAACAGCAGCTGGAGACGGGGCAGCCAATCTCTGCCCCATGGCTTTTGGGGAGGGGGGGTCCCCTGGGGGGCTGCTGCCCCACAGCTGGGGGTAGGGGTCTGTGCAAAGGAGAGCGGCCCCCACCTCCCTGGTGTTGGGAAAGGACGGGGCAAACTGGGGATGGGGGCTCCTGGGGGGCTCTGCTGGGGTTTAGGGGATTATAGAGGGGCTGGGGGGGAGCAGACCCCCCGGGGGGGGTTGGTGCCTTCGCCGTCCCCCACAGAACCCACTGCCCTGGGGCTGGAGGAGCCCGGGGTGTCCCCGCTGTCCCCCGCCCAGTCTCTGGCCCCAGGGGCTGGGGGGTGAGCAGGGGGCCTCCCACCCCACCCCAGCTCCAGCCTTGTCCTGGGGTGACCCCGAGTCACCCCACAGCGCCCTGTCCACATTGCCGTGGGACCCCTTGGGGGGGGACGGTGATGTCCCCACTGGCCTCCCCTCGGGTCGGTGACAGCTGGGGGGCGGCGGGCGGGCATGGGGGGGGGTCCTCATTGCCTTCCCGGCTCTAACGAGAGGCCCGTCGGCAGCGGGATGGGAGCAGGCACCGGCTCGGTATCACGTTCCCTCCCGGAGCAGTGGGAACAGCTGTGCCGGCCCTCGGCCTGCCGTAACCCCGCCGGGATGACACCGGGCAGGATTTGCCCCGCTTGGGGGGGAGGCAGCTTTCATGGGGTGGTTTGTCCCCAGCGTGCCCAGAGGCCATGATGATGGGCACCAGCCCTAGCGAGGGGGTCCTGGGGGCAATGGACGGCTGTGGGGTGGGGTGTGGGGCTTGGGATCCCCACTTTTGTGGGGGGATGGCACAGGCTGACTCCTCTCCCTGCTCTCCCAGGGCTCGGCGGAATCCTACACCAGCCGCCCCTCGGACTCGGATGTGTCGCTGGAGGAGGACCGGGAAGCGCTGCGCAAAGAGGCCGAGCGCCAGGCCATGGCGCAGCTGGAGAAAGCCAAGGTGGGAGAGCCGGGCTGGAGACCCCCCTGCCTGCCCTCGCCCCCCCCCGGCTGCAGGCAGGTACCCCTGCCACCCCCCCGGCCCTGGCAGGATGGGACCCACTGGGGGAAGGGGCTGACCCCTGGCATGGGGACCCCCCTGGTCTCACCCCTGCCCTCCATCCCCGTGGCATCCTGTCCCCTGAAGTGGTGGTCTCGGCATCACTGGGTGGCACTGGGAAGGCAGTGGGGTCTACTGGGTGGAGCTGGGAGCCGGGATGCCTGGGTCCTTGCCTTGGCTGAGAACACATCGCACCTCGCTTGTGGATCCAGGGCAATTACCTAACGAGCCCCTCATTAGCTCCCAGGGTGTTGTGGCCACAGTGTCCCCAGCCCAGCTCCGGCGAGTGGCCGCACCGCGGTGCCCATCGGAGCCGAGCCAGCCCCGCTGCCCGGCCGGTTCCACCAGCACCTGCCTGGCCCGAGGGGGGACCTGCTCTTGCTGGGGGTGGGGTGGGGGTCTCTGCAGTTTTGGTGCAGGGGGGAAGATGCTGAGCCCTCTCCTGTTGGCAGACGAAGCCGGTGGCATTTGCCGTGCGGACGAACGTCGGCTACAACCCATCCGCCAGCGACGACATGCCGGTGCAGGGCATGGCCATCTGCTTCGAGCCCAAAGACTTCCTGCACATCAAGGAGGTGGGGAGCGGACTGGGGGGGACCGGCAGGGGGGCACGGGACTGGGGTCGCTCTGGGGATGGCAGCCCTGGGGGTGGGCATTTGGGGGTTTCAGGTGTTTCCCCCCCCCCCTTTTCCTTTTCCCCGGCGCAGAAGTACAACAACGACTGGTGGATCGGGCGGCTGGTGAAGGAGGGCTGCGAGGTGGGCTTCATCCCCAGCCCCGTCAAGCTGGAGAACATGCGGCTGCTGCAGGAGCAGAAGATGAGGCAGAACCGCCTGAGCTCGAGGTGAGGCTCGTCCCCGACCCCCCCCGGTTCCCCATGGCCCCCCCCATCCCACCCTCACCCCCGTCCCCCTCTCTGTGCTTCTCCCCATCCAGCAAATCGGGGGACAACTCCAGCTCCAGCCTGGGCGATGTGGTGATGGGGACCCGCCGGCCCACCCCCCCGGCCAGCGGTAAGGGTGTCCAGGGTCCCCCCAGCCCCTGGCCTGAGCGGGGCAGGTCTAGCCCGGGGGGGTCCTTCCTCCCCCAAGCTGGGTAAACCCCCACCTCATCCGCAGCTCCGGCCCCTCCGCCCCCGGTTGCAGGCAGGCGGGTGCACCCCCCCCTCCCCTGGGGACCCCCTCTCCCTTCTTTCTCCCCTCTCCCATCCCCACCACCCTCCCGCTCTTCCCAGCGGCCCCCCCCGCCATCTCCATTTTTCCCTTCTTCCATCGCCATTATCACTCTTCTTTTCTCCCTCCCCTCTCCCCGGCTCCGGCTGCCCCTCCGTCCCCAGGTGCCCTGGACATGCCTAGCTTTGCCTTTGACCCCGATGAGTTAGAGGAGGAGGAGGCCATGGAGACCCACCGCTCCCCTAAGAGTAGCGTGAGCAGTGTCACCACCCCCCCCGCCCACAACAAGCGCATCCCCTTCTTTAGGAAGGTAACGGCACCCGCCGGCCCGTGCTCGCCTGCTGCACCCTGCCTGCCCTAACACTGCTGGGGAGGGCTGGCGGGGGCCACGCGCTGCCCGAGCAACCTGCCTGCGCCGCCACGGCGTGTCCCCGCGCCGCAGCATGGGCATGAGCGTCTGCAGGGGACGGGGCAGCGGGGCTGTCCCCCATGAGCCCGGGGGGGGGCAGTCTGTGGCTTCCTCCCCCCGTGGTCCGTGGGATGGATCAGCCCGTGGCTGCATCCCCCCCACCATGGTCCAGGGGTTGGATCAGCCCGTGGCTGCCTCCCCGCCGTGGTCCAGTGGATGGATCAGCCCGTGGCTGCCTCCCCCCGTGGTCCGTGGGATGGATCAGCCTGTGGCTGCCTCCCCCCGTGGTCCAGGGGATGGATCAGTCCGTGGCTGCATCCCCCCCGTGGTCCATGGAATGGATCAGCCTGTGGCTGCCTCCCCCTGTGGTCCATGGGATGGATCAGTCCGTGGCTGCCTCCCCCCGTGGTCCAGGGGATGGATCAGTCTGTGGCTGCATCCCCCCCGTGGTCCATGGGATGGATCAGTCCGTGGCTGCATCCCCCCCGTGGTCCAGGGGATGGATCAGCCCGTGGCTGCCTCCCCCCGTGGTCCAGGGGATGGATCAGCCTGTGGCTGCCTCCCCCCGTGGTCCAGGGGATGGATCAGTCCGTGGCTGCATCCCCCCCGTGGTCCATGGAATGGATCAGCCCGTGGCTGCATCCCCCCCACCGTGGTCCAGGGGATGGATCAGTCTGTGGCTACCTCCCCCCGTGGTCCAGGGGATGGATCAGTCCGTGGCTGCATCCCCCCCGTGGTCCAGGGGATGGATCAGTCCGTGGCTGCCTCCCCCCGTGGTCCAGGGGATGGATCAGTCCGTGGCTGCATCCCCCCGTGGTCCATGGGATGGATCAGCCTGTGGCCCCCCCCCTCCCCGTGGCCGGGGGTCCCCCAGTGTGCGCATGGTGTGTGCCAGCACGGCCGGTGTCTCGCCTCCCCCCGCGGATGGGAATGGACTGTTCCTCCCCCCCAAACTGGGCAGAAGCTGGGGGGGCTCGGGCGCAACCACAGCCCGGGGCGGGGGGGCTGCAAGTGCTTCTGGGGGGCGAACAACCCTGCGGGGGCCAAGCTGTCCCCCGCTGCCCCCCATCCCCGCTCTCTGAGCCCCTCAGACCCCCCTTTACCCCAAATTAACCAAAAAGCAGGGCGATGCTTCGTGTGAAACACGCTCGTGGGGCAGCCCCCGGGGGGGGACACACGCATCCCCTGGGGCAGCCCCCGGGGGGGACACACGCGCATCCCTTGGGGTACCCCCCGGGGACACACGCACATCCCCAGCCCCCCCAGCCCAGCTCGGTGCCCCCGCTCCCCGCGCCCGCGGATAACACGCATGCCTTGTTTGTCTTCTCTCGCCCCCCCCTCCCCGGCCCCGCGCGGCCTCTCGGGACGTAGCGAAGCAGAAGCAGAAATCGGTGAGTAGCGTCAGGACCCCCCCCGGGAGGGCCCGCGGGGAGGGGGTGGGGTGCCCCCCGCTTGCAGCCCCCCCCCCCCCCAGCCCCAGAGCTGCCCCTGCAGGGGCGAAGCCGAGCGTCCCCCGGCGTCCCCCCCCCACCCCCGGCCCTGCTAATGCCCCGCTCTGCCCCACAGGCCGAGCACGTGCCCCCGTACGACGTGGTGCCCTCCATGCGGCCCATCATCCTGGTGGGGCCGTCGCTGAAGGGCTACGAGGTGAGAAATGGGGGGCACAGGGGTGGGGGTGGGGGATACAGGGGGAATACAGGGGGGACCCTGGCCCCACGCTCTCCCTCCATCCCTCCCCAGGTCACGGACATGATGCAGAAAGCCCTCTTTGACTTCTTGAAGCATCGCTTTGACGGCAGGTGAGACAGGCGGCTGCGTGGCCGGGGGAGCCTTCACCCCATGGGGGGACCCCTAAAACCATGGGGGGACCCCCAAGACCATGGGGGACCCCTAAAACCATGGGGGGACCCCTAATCTTATGGGGTGACCCCTAAACCCGTAGGCGACCTCTAACCCATGGAAGTCTCCTAATCCCGTGGAGGGACCCCTAACCACATGGGGGACCCCTAAACTCCATGGGGGGACCCCTAACACCGCAGGGGGACCCTTCACCCCATAGAGAGGCCCCTAATCCCACAAGGTGACCCCTAATCCCACGGGGGGACCCCTAATCCCATGGAGGCACCCCTAACCACATGGGGGACCCCTAACTCCATGGGGGGACCCCTGAGACCACAGGGGGACCCTTCACCCCATGGAGAGGCCCCTAACCCCATAGGGGACCCCTAACCCCATGGAGGACCCCTAACCCCATGGAGGACCCCTAATCCTGTGGAGGGACCCATAACCCTATGGAGGATTCTTCATCCCATGGGGGTACCCCTAAGACCATGGGGGGACCCCTAAGACCGTGGAGGACCCCTAACCCCATGGGGGGACCCCTAAACTCGTGGGGGGACCCTCAGCCCTGCCCCATGGTCCCTGCCATCGGGGGGGGATCTCTGCCCCGAGGAGCAGGAGTGCTGTGGCTCCAGCTGCGGGCAGCCCCGTGCGTGGGGTGGGAGGGCGGGGGTGGAAGGAGGGTCCCGTTCTGCCCCCCAGGGAGGTGGCTGCGTATGGGGGGGGGAGGAGGCGGTTTGCACCCACTGTTGCTGCCCCCACCCGCTCGTGCCCCCTCCGTCTCGCAGGATCTCCATCACGCGGGTGACGGCCGACATCTCCCTGGCCAAGCGCTCCGTCCTGAACAACCCCAGCAAGCACACCATCATCGAGCGCTCCAGCACGCGCTCCAGCCTGGGTAAGGCGGCTCGGCCGCCCCACGCTGACCCCCCCACAGCGGCCGGGCAGCGTGACACCCCCCTCCACCCCCCAAGCCTCCATCTGTATCAGCCCCGCAGCCTCCCGTCCCCCAGCCCGTCCGTCCCGGGGTGCTCGTCCGCCCCGCGCCGGGGCACAGCTCGGGGGGGTGACACGTGGGGGTCCGCCACCATGGGGTGACTCACACCGGGGGGGGGCCGGGGCCCTGCGCCCACCCCCCCGGCCGGTTTGACTCAGTCTCTCTCCCCCTCCTCCCCTTTTATCTTCTCTCTGTTGTGTTTTTCTTTCCTTTCCTCTTTCTCCTTTCCTTTGGGTTTCCTCCCCTCCGTGCTGCTCCTTCCTCCCCTGCTCCTGATACAGATGTCTTGGGTATGTAGCTTGGACCCGCCGGGACCCCTGGCAGCCCCCTGCCCGCGGTGGGGGGGGCAGAGGGGGACGTGTCCCCTTGGATCCCCACCTTCCCAGCCTGGCTGTGACCAGGCTCTGGGGCACCGCGGAGCCTGGCCACCCCGACAACCTCGGCAGAGTCTGGGGGCCCGGGACACCCTGGTCACACAGCTCCATCTGACCCCCCCTCCCCAAGTGCGTGTGGTCTGGGGGGGGCTTTGCCCCTCCCGCACCCAGACGGTGCCAGCGCTGGGAGCCCTCTGCCACCTCCCTTCTGCAGGGAACCCCCCCGTCCCTGGGTGTGGAGTGACATTGGAGTGGCCAAGTCCCAGTACAAGACCCCTCCTGGTCCTGTCCCCATCCCCTTCCCCTTGTCATGGTTGTCCCCACAGCCCCCATGTGCCCTCCCGTCCCCCCCCCGCTGTCCCCCTGACCCTTGCTGTCTCCCTGCCCTGGCAGCCGAGGTCCAGAGCGAGACCGAGCGCATCTTCGAGCTGGCCCGGACGCTGCAGCTGGTGGCCTTGGACGCCGACACCATCAACCACCCGGCCCAGCTGGCCAAGACGTCCCTGGCCCCCATCATCGTCTACATCAAAATCACCTCCCCCAAGGTGGGCGCGGACCCCGGGGCAGGTGGGGGGCTGTGCCGGGGGGGTATGGGTGGGGCCAGGCGGTGGCAGGTCGGGTCCCTGCGGCCACCCCGGGCCACCTTCTCCTGCCCCAGGTGCTGCAGCGGCTGGTGAAGTCCCGGGGCAAGTCCCAGGCCAAGCACCTCAACGTGCAGATGGTGGCATCCGACAAGCTGGCCCAGTGCCCGCCCGTGAGTGTGCCCCGCCCTGCCCCACCCCAGGGCTCCACCCCTGGGCTCCACCCCTTTGTAGCCCCCTCGTGGCCAGTCTCCACCCACCACCACAGTGATGTCAGAGGCCCCGCCCCTGCAGGCTCCTCCCACCACCCCAGCAGGGACCACAGGCCCCACCCTGGGCCCTGAAGCCCCACCCAGTCCCATTGGCCCCGCCCTCTCCTGTTGCCCCCCCCATGGGTCCAGAAGCCCCGCCCTGTCCCAGTGGCCCCACCCTAGTCCATAGGCTCCACCCTGGGTCCATTGGCCTTGCCCTGGGTCCAGTAGCCCCCCCCGGGTCCAGTGGTCCCACCCTCTCTCATTGACCCTGCCTTGGTCCATTGGCCCCACCCAGTCCCATCGGCTCCACCTTGGGTCCAGTAGCCCCACCATGGTCCGGTGGCCCCAGCCTGGTCCATAGGCTCCACCTTGGGTCCAGAAGCCCTGCCCTGTGTCCAGTAGCCCTGCCCTGTGTCCGGTAGCCCCGCCCTGGGTCCAGTGGCCCTGCCCTCTCCCATTGGCCCTGCCCTGTCCCGTAGGCTCTGCCCTGGGTCCAGTAGCCCCACCCTGTCCCATTGACCCCCACCCTGGTCCATCGGCCCCGCCCTGGTCCATCGGCTCCACCCCGGGTCCAGGCACCCTGCCCTGCCCCGCCCTGCCCCGCCCTGCCCCATGGCCTCCTCCTGCCCCCAGGAGATGTTCGACATCGTGCTGGACGAGAACCAGCTGGAGGAGGCCTGCGAGCACCTGGCCGAGTACCTGGAGGCCTACTGGAAGGCGACGCACCCCCCCAGCAGCAACCCCCCCAACCCGCTGCTGAACCGCACCATGGCCACGGCCGCCCTGGCCGCCAGCCCCGCGCCCGTCTCCAACCTCCAGGTACAGGTGCTCACCTCCCTGCGCAGGAACCTGGGCCTCTGGGGGCGCGGGGGCACCGAGACCACCCCCAGCCCCCCCACGCCCCTCGAGGAGCACGCGCTGTGAGACGGCAGCGGGGATGTCCCCGTCCCCCCCCCCCCCCCCCAAGCCCCGCCACCGCTGGGGACATCCCTGGGATTGGGGATGCCCCGGGGAACTGCGGCCCCCCCCCTCAGGAGTGGGACCATCCTTGGGATCACCCCCCCTGGGGACCTGTGGCCCCCCCAGGGGTGCTGCAGTCTCCCAAGGGTGGGACCGTCCCTGGGATTGCCCCCCTTCAGGACCTGCTCCCTCTCCCCAGGTTTGGGGACACCCCTGGGATTGGGGCCACCCTGGGGAGCTGCAGCCCCCTGGGATGGGACCGTCCCTGGGATCACACCCCCCCCCGGGGACCTGCTCCCCCTCCCCAGGTTTGGGGACGCCCCTGGGATCGGGGCCACCCTGGGGACCTCCAGGATTGGGGCCATCCCTAGAACCAGCCCTGGGGATCCGCTCCCTGCCTGGGACTGGTGCCAACCCCGGAGTCAGGGTCCCCCGGGGGTCTGTGCCCCATCCCAGGCCCAGACCCCCCCCGGGAATTGGGACCCCCCCAGGAATCTGCCCCCTCCAAGACCCCCTGGGTATGGGGGTACCCTCTGTGCCTCCCTGGGGGCTGCCGGGGTGCCAGAGTCCCCCCTCCCGCGTCTCTCTGGAGCTCTGGGGGGGCCGTGGAAGTGCTGAGGGCTCACGGGGTGTCCTGGTGTGGGCGAGGGGTGGCTGGAAGTGGGGTGCAGAGCCCCCCCTCCCACGGTGGGCTTCACGGTGCTGAGCCCAGGGGGAGCCGCAGCACCCCCTGGGGCAGGAGGCAGAGGAGGGACGTCTGTCCTGTGTTGTCTGTCGCTAATTTTTCCAGCGAGCGGGACGCTGCTGCCGCGCCAACCCCCCCCACCCCCCCCGCAGCCCTCCCTGCGCTGCTCTTCCCCCCCCGCCCCCCCATCCCCATCACCCCCTTCCTGCCCCCCCACCCCCACCCCCATCCCCGGTACCGTTTGGCGACGGGCTGAGACCTGCCGCCGTCGTGTCCTGAGTGAGCGGTGCGGTGCGGGCAGGCCAGGCTGGGCAGGAGCGCATGTGCCCCCCGCCACCCCCACGGCTAACCCACCCCCCCACTAACCCCCCCGTCCGTCCGTCCGTCCCTCCTTGCACGGTGTGGTTGCTTCTCCTAACCAGGGTCCGTACCTCGTGCCCGGGGAGCCGCCGCGCGAGGGGGAGCCCGGCCACCTCCGGCAGGGCCCGGGCGAGGTGGGGGGCCACGGGCAGGGTCGCCCCCCCCCGCCACCCGCCCGGCCGGCCCCCCGCAGCCTGTCCCGCCAGGACACCTTTGACTCGGAGACCCCGGGCAGCCGGGATTCGGCCGGCACGGAGCCCGGCGATTCCTGCTGCATGGACATCGAGACGGACCCCGGCGATGAGGAGCCGTCGGGTCCCCCCCGTGCCGGACCCCGTGGCCCCCCCGGCCACCAGCACCGAGCCAAGGGCCAGGACCGCTATGGCACCGACCCGCCGGAGACCCTCGAGCAGAGCGACGTGGAGGGCTGGGGCCAGGACGTTTACATCCGTTAGGGTGAGGGGGTGCAGGCAGGGGATGGCTCCCCCCCTCCCAGCACTGGCTTTGGGGTGGGGGACACCCCCACCGGTTGCCTTTGTGCCCCCCCAGAGCGTGGCCAACCGTGCCGTGGGGAGCCCCCGCTTCACCCCATGGGCTCCCCCTGCCCCGCTCCTCGGTGTGGGGGGGGTCTTCCCCCTCCAACTGCTGCAGCCACCCCCCCCCAAGCATCTCACGGTGCCTCGGGCCCTCCCCGCCCCACAGGGAGAGCAAGTGACCAAAGGGGACCCCGGGGGCTCTGCCCGCAGCCGGGGTGGCCCCGTCCCCCGGGCACAGGGTTGGGGGGGCCACATCCCCACCCAGCCCTCGCCTGCTGGCTGCCCCCCCCCCGGCCCGGGTGCCGCCGCTTCTCCATGGTGCTGTTTGCCACCCGGCTGCAGGGGGACCCCTGAGCTGGTGGTGGCAGTCGAGGCGGGGGGGGGGGTCCCTGCCAGCGGTCCGTCCCCCGCACCCGCGCCCCCAGCCAGTGCCTGCAGCCCGGCACTGCACCCCTGCAGGGCTGCGACCCACAGCCCCCCCCAGCATCGGGGGGTGGGGGGGGTGGGGGGTGTGCATGCGTGTGTGGTGTTTGCAGGGCTTCGGGGTGCTCCAGGCTGTTCCCCCCCCCAGCCCCGGGGTGCTGCCTGCCCGGGGTGGGGGGGCAGTTTGCATGTGTTTGCCTTGGAGGGGCTCTGCCTGGATTTGGGGGGGGGGGGCGGAATCTGAGCCAGTTTTGGGGGGGGTCTAACACGTGCTAACAGCTGCCCAGCCCTGGCCTGCCGCAGCCGTGGCAGCACCCAGAGGGTCCCTCTGCCCTGGGGGGCCCTGTGCCGCCCCCTGCCCCCCCTTTCCCTGGGACCACCGGGGTGTGCCGGGCAGCGCCAGGGTCCTGCCTCTCCCACCCCCAGCCCCCCCTGTGCCAACCCCCCCGCCGTGCCTGTCCGCTCTCGCCCCATCCAGCTGTGTCCGTCTGTCCGTCCGTCCGTGAGCCTGTCTGTCCGTCCCCCCCTGCCCAGCAGGGCTGCCTTTGCCCCCCCCCCACCCCGAGCACCCTGGGGCACTGCCTTCTCCTGCGCCCGCCCTGGAGCGTCCCTCGTCCCCCCCCACCTCTGCGGGGGTCACCACACCATGGCGGGGTGGGGACACCCCACTTCCAGCCCTCGCCGTGGGGATGGGCTCGTCCCACTTATGGGGCAGACCCTTGCCCCGCCCCCCCGGGGTGATGCTGGGGGTCCCCGGGATCACTGCCTTACCCAGACCACCAGCCTTGCCAGCCCAGGTCGGGGGGGGCGCGGGGGCACCCAGCTCTGCCGCTGCCAAACTGCCTCTGCCCATTGTGTGCCTCAGTTTCCCCTTTTTTGGGGGGGGGACACACACACACACTCGGTGTCACTGCCTGCCAAGTGCTTTGAGACCCACCTGCCCCAGTGCTCGCCCCCACGGCGGCCGGGGTCCGGGCAGTGGGCCCCCCCGCGGGCAGAGGGACGTCCTGTATTTATGTCACTCCACAAACTTTATTTAAAAGACCCAACAAAGTGTATTTTATTTATTTATTCTCGTTGGTGTGTGGGGGGACTCGCCCCGCTCGCTTGGTTCTTTGTAATAAACATTTCAGTGAGACCTGCCCCGCGGCGGTGCTTGGTGGGGTCTGCGCGGGGGGGGGGGGCACATGTGCATGGGGGCCGCAGCCACTGGGGCCAGCGCTGAGACCGTGCACAACTCAGCTCTGCAGTGACCCCCATGTCTCTTCCTGGGGTGGACCTTCAGTGAGGCTGAGATGGGGACGGAACTGGGACCTGCCCGGCTCCTGGGAAGGGGCGAAGACCCGCAGTGGGACTCGGGGGGGCTCCTGCCGCCCCGCTGCTGGGGTGACGGGCGCCTGCGGCAGGCGGGCTCAGCGTCGGTGCTCAGCCGGGTTTCTCGGCGCTTGGCCGGCTCTGGACACGCTATTTACAGGGAATAAATACAGCGCTGCCGGCTCAGGGCTGCCGGCACCTCCACTCGCTCTTCTCCGGCCAGTACTCGAACGCCTTCCTGCGGAGAGGACACGGGGACGTCGGTGGCACCTCGGTCCCAGCCCCGTTTCCATCCGGACCCGGGTGTCCCCCACTGCCCTCCCCCAGCTCGGGGGTCCCCATACTCACTCTCGCCCTGGCGCGGTGGCCCGGCAGACCAGCCCGGCCTGGCAGGGGCAGACCTGGTTGATGCTGAAGGCCAGACCCCCGGGGGGGACGTGGCAGCTCTGGGCCAGCGCTAGCCGCCGCTGGCACACCCGCTCGCCGTGCTGCCGCGCGCAGCAGCTGTCTGCGCCGCAGTCCTCGTCCCGCCGGCACCGGGCTCCTGGCGGGGCGGAAAGCGGGGTTAGGGGAGGGGGGACCCCCACTCTGTCCCCAGGCTGGGGGAGAGGGAGGGTGACCCCAACATGTCCCCAGGCTGGGGGACAGGGATGTGGCTGGATGCGCCCAGCACCCATTGGCTTTGCCCCATCGCGGGGGGGGGATGCTGGATGTCGGCACCCACCCCATCATCATCACGTCCCCCAGTTCCCAGGGTTGAGGCTGGGGGGGGGGGGGGCTGCCCCTTGTGTCCCCCCCTCTCCCCAACCCCTGCTCACCCTCCTGCCCGTCGGGCACGGGCTGCTGGCACTTCCCGAACATGCAGAGGAGGCCGTGGGCGCAGTGGGTGTCGCGGCGGCAGTACTGTCCCGCGGGACGCCGGGGCAGGCACAGCCCAAAGTGCTCATCGCAGAAGTGCCCGTGGGCGCAGGGGGTGGCCGGGCTGCACGCCGTCACCTGCATGGGGGACATACAGCACCTCAGGGGACCAGACCCCATCCCCGACCCCATCCCAGGCCAGAAACAGCAGCATGGGGCAAAAACTGCCTGTTTGCGCATTAGGAAGTGAAACAGGGCCGGAGGTGGGAAGGTTTTAGGTGGGTTGAAGGCTGCGAGCAGCTCTGCCAAGCTGGGGACACTTGTCCCCGCGGGAAAACCCCCCCGGACAGGGGTTCCAGGGTTTTCTCTCGGGAAAAGAAAACCCGGTGCAGGGATACGCAAGGAAGAGCGGCTGCCGAAGCCCGTAAAAATCCTGCTCCAGGTGAGGCTCGAACTCACAACCTCGGCATTGCTCCGCGTACTGCCCTATAAGTACCGCGCGCTGACCGATTGCGCCACTGGAGCGCCCGGCGCCGCCCGCCGCGCCCGCGCTCCCTCCCGGCCCCCCCCGCTCCCCCGCCGCCCCCCCCGGGATCGTCCCCGCTCCCAATTCTGCACCCAGAGCCCACCCCTGCTGCCGTCCCGGCTGCCGACACGGTTCCCACCCCCACATCCACCCCTGCAGCACCCCCCCACTGCAAATTCTGCACCCACCCTTGCTGCAAACCCACCTCCTACCCTTACACCCACCCCTGCAGCACCCCCCACTGCAAATTCTGCACCCACCCTTGCTGCAAACCCTGCTGCAAACCCACCTCCCACCCTTACACCCACCCCTGCAGCACCCCCCACTGCAAATTCTGCACCCACCCCTGCGCCCACCCTACTGAAAACCCATCCACCGCCCCCGCACCCACCCCTGCAGCAGCCCCCACTGCAAATTCTGCACCCACCCTTGCTGCAAACCCGGCTCCCACCCTGCCACAACCCTGCCTGCAAACTCTGCACCCACCCCGGCTCCCACCCTTTGCATGTGTTTGCCTTGGAGGGACTCTGCCTAAACTTGGGGGGGGGGGGGGGGCAAGTCTGAGCCGGTGTTGGGGGGGTCTAACACACGCTAACAGCTGCCCAGCCCTGCCCTGCCGCAGCTCCAAGGCAAACGCATCCACCCCAGCTGCAAATTGGGCACCCACCCCTGCTCCTAAACCCAGATCCCACCCCATCTCCCACCCTCACATCCCACTCCTGCTCCCACCCCGGCTGCAAACCCCCCTCCCACCCCCTGCACCCACCCCTGCTGCAACCCCCACTGCAAATTCTGCTCCCACCCTGCTCCAAACCCACCTCCCACCCCTGCCTGTAAACCCGGCGCCCATCCCTGCTCCCACCCCTGCTGCTATGGCACCCCATCCTCCTCCTCCTCCTCCTCCTCTCCCCCAGGAACCCCCCCCCCCGGGGGGTGCCACCCACCACTCACCTCGTCCAGTTTGTCCCCGGGGCCGGCGCTTCTGCCCAGCGTGGCTTCGTGGGGCAGGTGCTGGGGCAAGGAGTACATCCAGGCCCAGAGGTAGCCGGAGGCGAGGGGCAGGAGGGAAGCGAGGAGGCAGAGGGTGGCCGGGGACATCGGGAGGCAGAGGACGGCTGGGGACATCGGCATGCTGCTGGCGGGTGGCACTGGGTGGCCGGGGCCTGGGGTTTATGTAGCCCATGGCCTATCTTGTCCCCCGCTGCTAAAACTGTTTGCCCACCTAATGGGGAAGGAGGAGGCAATCAGGGGTTAAGGGATTAACATAATTGCCAGCCTTCCCCTGGCTGGGTGCCGCAGCCCCAAAGTAAACAGCCCCCCCCCGCCCCCGCCAGCAGTCTGGCTCCGGCGCCTGGGGGGCTCCAGCGCCCCCCGCCCCCCCCCTCCCCGGGATCCCCGCCAGCCCCTGGGGTCCCCGCATGGCTCGGGGGGTGCCAGCACCCTGCCAGGCACCGGCGGCTCCCTGCAACAGCCGGCATCGATTCCCGGGTTTGTCCCCCCCCAGCTTTTCCTGGGAGAGTGGGATGCGGGGACAAGGGGGAGGCAGAAAGTGGTGGTGGGGGGCAAACGCTGTGACCCCCCAGGAAGGGCAGCGGTGGGCACAAGGTTGGCATCGGACTTGTGTTTTGCGTGTGTGCCCCCCCCTCCCTGGCACATGGCCCATCTATCCGTCCGTGTGTGTCCCCGTCCCCCCCCCGCCACCACACACATGTCCCCCGGGGGGGTGACGGGCTTTGCACCTTCCCTAACGGCTTTGCAAAGGAGGTGTTTGCCTGTCCCGGCCCTTATCTCCCGGCTGAGCTGGCCCCGGCGCTGGGCAAACCCGCAAATGGCCTCCCCTGGGCGCATCCCCCAGACAATGTCACCACCGTGTCCCCAAACACCCGGGGGGGCTTAGCCAGGGCCACCCCACACTCCCCCCCCCGACCTCTCCAATACACTTTGCAGCGGGTAGAGCCACCCCAGGGCTGGTTCCCAGTTGCCGGACTGTGGCACGGGGGCTGCGGCAATACTCCAGGTGGGTTTTGTCCCCAAGGGTGGCCAGGGCAGGGCGGGAGGTGGTGGCTCGCTGGGAGGGGGGTGCACCGGGGTCTCCCCTCCTTTGGGCTCCAGGGAGTTATCCTGCTGTGGGGAGGGACAGGGATTCACCCTCCCTTGGGGTATCCCGCTCTGAGACTCTGCTGCCCTGGGCGATCCTCGCTGCCTTCGTGCCTCAGTTTCCCCACCTGTAAAAAGGCAGGCAGTGGGGCTGAGGGGTGACAGGGAAATGGGGGCAGCTCGGCGAAGGGACACCGCGGACCGGTGGCTGGAAAACCACCGGGGCGACCCCAAACCTCCTTTCTCCCCGTGGTCCAGGTGGTGCCGGTGCCTGGGCCAGGCCGCGGGGATCCGTCCCCGCACGCCGCCCCCGCTCGCCCCGCGTTTGCCCAGCGGCTTAGGGAGCAAATATTGACCTTGCTCCCCGGTCGCAATCGCGGCTGCTCCCCCCATCCGTCTCCCGCTGGGTGCTTGCCCCCACGCTGCCATCTCCGGCTAATCCCCCCCAGCGCCACGGGGGGCCCACACAGCCGCTCTGCTCCCCCAAACCCCCGGGGCCCCCCCAGCCCTGGCAGCTCTCGGCGGGGGGGGGGGGATGGCCATGCGCTCCCCCAGCCCTGCGGTGGGGTGCAGGGCCGCCTGGCTGTGCAGAAAACTCCCGGTTTGGCCCCATCCTGCGCTCTGCAGATGGGTTTGGGGGCTGCTGGAGCCGTGTCCCCCCCCCCATCCTCGGCCTCAGCCGGGGATGGGTGTGGGGGCTGGATCTTGCCTTTGTGCGCCCCCGCCTTTGCAGGCAGTGGGGGGGGACATTGTGAGTGTGCGCTGTGCGGGGCAGAAGAGATGGGGGTGCGTGTGTGTGTGTGTGTGTGTGTGTGTGTGTACGCACTGCAGCCACGAGGGTGACACAGCCCGACCGCGGCGCTCGCTGGCCTTGTAGCCACCGGCCGTGCTTGTTGGAGCAGCGGGGGTATAGCTCAGTGGTAGAGCATTTGACTGCAGATCAAGAGGTCCCCGGTTCAAATCCGGGTGCCCCCTTGTTTTTGTTTTTTTTTTTCCCCCCATTGCTTGCTTGGGTCTTTTTTTGGGTGGGTTCCCCTCTTTTTTTCACCCCGTTTATTTGCTCCCCAGCCCCCGCGGCAGCAAGGGGGGGTCGCTGCTCCCCGCTGCTCCCCGCAGCCTCCGGTGTCCCCGCCGGGAGCTTTCTCTTGCAGAAGGATGGATGTCCTTGTCCCCCCTCTCAAAAAAGCGGTGTCCCCCCGCCCCCAGCTTCCCCGATTTCAAGCGGCCAAAGGGTCGCGGGCCCCCACGTTGGTCCCGCCCCCCCTCCGGGTTCAGCTGCAGGCTAGGGCGCAGGGCTGGGGGGGGGGCGGCATCGCTCCCCAGGCCCTGGGCACGGGATGCATCTCTGCTGGTGTTTGCACCCTCCTCCTGCCCCGGCCCCCAGAGTGCCCCGCCCCTCCCCCCCCGTGGCTGAGCCCCCTCCCGGGTATTCGGGGCTGGGGTGCACCTGAACCCCCCCAAAACGCTGCCCAAATCACGCCGTGGCCAGTAGCCAACCTGGGCGAGCAGCGGGCGGGGGCGTCGGGCTGCTCCCGGGGCTCCGCGGGGCCGGCTGGACCCCCGCGTTGTGCCCCCCGCCCTGTGCCCCCACCCCACCCCAGGACCCCCAGCCCCCCCAGTAACCAGTGCTCCTCCCGCGAAGGGACAAACCGGAGGAATGGAAGGATGATGAAGGTTTGTGCCGCGGAGACGCGTCCCCTGAGGGTTTATCGCGGGGGGGGGGGGACCCCGGGGGGGGGCGAGGGGGAGGGGGGAGGACCCCGGGGGGGCGAGGGGGGGAACCCCCAAACCCGGCGGCTGCGATTGCCGTGCAGCCCCTCCGGCAGCGGGCAGCCTGCGGGGCCATGCACGGCCACGCCATGGCTTTTGGTGGGGGGGGGGCCATGTACCCCCACCCTCCCGGGGCTGGGGGGGGCTCGGTGAGTTTGGGGGGGCGGCTCAGCCAGCAAACCCCCCCAGCCAAACCCCCCCAAACCCTCCCCCAGCCCGATGCAGGGTCACCGAGCCCGGGCTGCCGGCAGCGGGGACCGGGCGGTGGTACCCCCAGCCGCGCTGGTGTCCCCCCGGTATTGCTGGGGGGGGGGGTGTGGTGGTGGGGGGGCTCGGCCCCACCCCCCGGCCCCACCCCCGGCCCCACCCCCGGCTCCGCCCGGGCCCCGGCTCCCGCTCCCGCTCCGGCTCCGTGCGCCGCTCCCCGGGGGTGCCGGCCCATGGCGGGGCGCTGACCCCCCCCCCAGCACAGCCGGGGCCGAGCGGGGCCCCCCGCCCCCCCCCACCATGCGCTGGGGGGGCCTGATCCTGCTCTGCCTCCTGCGCGGGGCTCTGGGCGCAGGTAGGGGGGCCGGGGGGCGGCGGGAGAGCTCCGGGAGTGGGGGTCCGGGGGGGGGTGGGTGAGGGGGGGCCTGGGGGTCGGTACGTCCGCCCGGGCCCCGCCGGTGGTTGCGGGGGGTCCCGCGTCTCGCCCGGACCCCCTGCGTGCCTCCCTGTGCTTTGGGGGTGTCCTCATGCTCCCCCCCCATCCCGGGCACACAGGTGCGTGTCGCGCTGCCCCCCCCCCACACCCGGCTGCCCCCCCAGCAGCCCCCCGCGGCGTGGGACCTGCCCTGGGGTCCCCCTCCCCGCTTCCCGTTCATCTCCACGGCGACGGCTCTGGCACCGTGGGGTGCCCGGACCCCCTCCCCCCCCCCCCACCCAAGCCGTGCGGGGCAGCCATGGGCAGAGGGGGGCTGTGGGTGCCCCCACCCGGGATTCCCCCACCCGTGACACCCCGTGGCGTGGCTGGTGCTGGCTTGTCTGTGGGTGCAGGAGATTTTGGCGGGGGGGAGGATGCCAGATCCTCTGTGGGGGGGGCTCGTTCAAGCCCTGCCTAGGGGACACCTGGGGCACCGCAGACCTCCCAGCAGCATCGGAGGGGCTGAGACCCCCCCAGTGCCCCCATGGCAGGCGAGTGTGCCCCCTAGCTGCAGAGCCCCTTGCCCCCTCCCTCGGCAGGGGGGTACATCCCACCGGCTCAGCCCGGCTCCCCCCTGCCTCAGTTTCCCCTCCTGGAGGCCCTGGGAACAGAAACCAGCCCCACGGGACAGCTCGGGAGGGGAGCAGGAGCTCGTTAGGCAGTAATTAGCTGCCTCTCCCCAGGGGCGATGATGGGAGCCCTCTCCCAGGGGCGAGGGGAGCCGCCTGAGGCCCCGCCGGCTGTTTTTTCTGTCCCGCTCGCTGGGGACAGACGTCCTGGCTCTGTCCCTGCCCGTGGGCGAGCGTGTGCCGTCCGCCCGCCTCCGCCTGTGCCGAGCTGCCGGGAAAGCTCATGAATCTCTGCAGATTTGGTCCCAAACGGCTTTTTCACCCCCCCCCCCTTCCCCCCCACAACGCTGTGCTGTGTTTCCGGCCTCCGTTCGCTCCCAGGGCCGGAGCCAGGCAGGGAGAGACGCGGCAGGAGGGGACACGGGACACGTCTCTTTTGGAGATGGATGCTTGGAGTCTGCCCTGGCACCTGGACCCCAAACCAGCCCAAAGGAGGGGACCGATGGCCGGGGACATGGAGGACGTGGCCACGTTGGTGCCCCGTTGCTGAAGCCGCATCTTCCCCATCCTTGTGGCCTTGCAGTGGCGTGCGCGGGGTGTGAGCCGAGCTGGGGGGGGTTGTAGGTGTTTTGCCTCCTTTCACCCCTCCATCGCAGCTCTCCTCCCCTGGCCATGGGTGTCTGTCACCCGTCCTGCGTCCTGTAGCCATCCCTGACCCCGATCCCTGCATCTCCATCATCATGGTGATGATGCTTATCAGGGCTGAGACCCCCCCCAAACTCGTGTCACCTAAGCAGGAGCTGCCTTGCTGGGGGAGAGGGCTGATCCCGGCCCACAGGCGGGTGCCCTCCCAGCGTGGGACCCCGCTGACCCATCCCCGTGCCCCCCCCCAGGACACTCCCCTGGGAGCCCAGCAGCAAGCCAAGGGCGGCGGAGACCTCGGGAGACCTCGCCGGGGACCGAGGGGACCCGCATCAGCCAGGACCTGGTGGGGGGCAGCCTGGCCATCGACACGCTGCCGGCCAACGAGACGCGGATCGTGGTGAGTGGGGGTCCCCGCCGCTGCCACCAGCTGCCCTCTGCCTGCCCCGGGTGGGGTCCGGCCGGCGCCTGACCGCCGAGAGCTATTTCCAGGCTGGGCAGGGAGCTGGAGGAGACTCTGGCTCTGATTTAATGTGTGGGGCCGGATCCCGGCAGCCCGGAGGGTAATTACAGCCCAGCGTGGAGGCGACCGTGCCCCGGGGATGGCTCCGAGCCCCGCGGCCATCCCTGCCCGCCAGCCCTGCTGCGTCCCAGGGCCATCCCTGGGCTGAGACACCGGGGATGCTTCGCTTGCCGCGGTGCCACGTGTGCGCGGGACGATGCTGCCGAGGTTATCGGGGCTGAGGGGGCTGCGCGGGACCTGGGGGGGGGTGGTGGTCTCCGGCTGGGGAAGGCGACAGCCTGCGCCGCTGCTAACGAACTCGTGTAGCAGCAGTGTCACCTCCTGGGACGTCTCCCTGGGTTCTTGCATCCCGGCTGTGCCTAATTACCCGCCCTCAATTAGCTCCTGGTTATTTGTGGCGGGGCCATGGGTCCCTCGGCAGCTGGGGGAGTTTGCCCGGCTCCGAGATCTCTGGGATGGGAGGGGGGTATGCATGGCCGTGGCCGTGGCCGGTCTCCGGAGGAGGTTGTGCCGGCCGCGGTGACTTGTCCTGGCGTTTTTGCCGGCAGCTGGTTGTGGATTCGGCGGAATTAGCAGGGGAGAAAGAGCTGGGGCTGTTCCCACTCCGCTCGAGCTCCAGCTTGGCCTTGTTTGTTGACCACTGGGGACGGCGAGGGGCCAGAGGCCAGGAAAGTCCCTGATGTGGAAGTGTTAAAAAAAAAAAAAAAAAAAAAAAAAAAAAAAACAAACCCCAAAACCAGCCCAAAACCACCAATGGCCACCACGGCATTCAGAGATGCCGGGAAACCACAGGGAGGGTGTGATGGTGCTTGTGGTTCCCCGGAGGAAAAGGCAGCAATTTCCTGGGGCTCGGTGCTGGCGGGGGGGCTCAGAGCGTTTCTCCCCCCCCCCCCTCTGCAGGAGCGGGGCCGCCTTCGAGGTCAGGGACGCTGCTCCTCCGCGTGTCACTGCGTCTCGGCGGGTCCGACCCGCAGAAGGTGTGATCCTGCCTCGGGAGGTGACAGCCCGGGGTGTGTGTGGGGGGGTGTTCCCCCCTCTCCCATCCAAAATATTCCAGGTTTGGGGTGCGGAGGGGCAGCGCTGGACCCAAAGGATGTCCAAAGGGGGGCGACGCAGGGCAGCGCCGCCGTCCCTCCCCGAGCTCTGCCCCACGGTGGCTGCGCTCCCCGTTTATTTGTGTGTCCCAAACCTCCCCTCTCTCAATTCCTGCTGTAACCAAAGCAAGGTGACGGATTAGGACATCCTAATGAGTCAGCGATGAGGTCAGGAGCTCGGCAGCCAGCTCCTCCACGCTCCCGGCCCTGCTTATTTCCCTCCTGGCTTATTTGGAACGCGTTGGGAAGGCATGAGGAGGACGAGGGCATGGGAAGTTTTGTCATTTGTCCCCCAGCGGTGGCCTGTCCCCGTCTCCCAGGGGGGCTTCCAAAGCCTTTGCCTGGGGAGGTGTGTGCTGGGATGCAGCAGGTACCGGCACAGCCTTCCCTGTGCCTCAGTTTCCCCATCCGTAGCAAAGGGAGGACTGTGCATCCGTCCCTCTGAGCAGAAGGGGCTGGAATTGCCGTAGGGAAGAGCTGGGACAGCTTTCCCCGGAGTCAGGGCTTCCACCGGAGGCAGAGGAGCGCAGCGGCTCTCCCTGAACTTTGCTGAAGCAGAAAAAAATTACACGTTAAAGGATTTTTCTAACAGCATTTTATTCCTTACGCCTCCCGCAGCAGCTCTCCGGGGCTGTTCAAAGCCGGGGCCGGGAGGCGGGGGGGGGGGGGGCTTCGCTTTTGCTTTTTTACCCCCTCCAACCCATTAAATCCTGGGCTGACGGTTCCTTCCCTGCCTCCGGCGCTCGGGTTCGGATGCAGGGAGCGGGTCTGGGAGCGGGTCCCGGGGACAGCCAGGGTCTCGGGGGGGACGATGCTGGGGGCGAGGGGGGCGTGCGGGGGTCAGAGCGGGGTGAGGGGCAGACGCGCAGCAGACGGGGACGAGCGGCGAGCGTGGCGGCACGCCAGGCGCTGGCGTGGAGCAGCGGAGCTTTGCTTTCCCGAGGAAAATTAAGATGTTTCCTGGCCCCCCGCCACCACTGCCCCGGCAGGCGATGGCTCCCAGCTGGGTCCCGGCCGCCCGCCGCAGCCCGTCGGCGAGGCTCGGTGTGGCGGGGGCACGGGAAACCGCCTGCTCTGCCACAGAGCCGCGTGTGCCGGTCCTCGGCGGGGATGTGCATCCCTCCCCAGGTCCCCGACCAGTCCGAGGTGGGTCTCGGCAGAGCGTGGTCCGCGCTCCGGCGTGCCGGGGAGAGGGGGCTTGGGGAGCCTGAGGGGCTGCTGGTGGCTGGGGAAGGCTGAGGGGGGGTTGCCCAGGGTCCCTCTCCTTCCTCCGGGTGAGAATAGCGAGGGGGGATCAGGTCGCTCACACAGAGCCAAAACCCGTCCCACGCTCCGGGGATGTCACCCGTGTCCCCGCACAGCCCCACTCCACCGCGACGTCCCCCGTCCCCTGGGCTGGCAGCAGCCGCTCGGCCGTCTTCCCCGAGCCGCCTCTGCCGAGGTTCATCGTTTCCTCTGGGCTTCCACGTCTCCCGTTGTTTGCTTCGCTTCTGGGGGGGTCACTTTAGCTGGAACTTCCAGCCCCCGGCTGGAGAAAGGGATATTTTCTTCCCGGGAAGGCTCCATCTGCTGCGCTGCCGTCTCCCGCCAGTCACGCCTGCCTCTGGCCAGCCCCTCCGACCTGCGCGCACTCCGCGGCTGGGGGTCTTCCCTCCACCTTCTCCGACCGCTCGGCATCCTTTGCTGGCTTCCCGCGGGTTTTTTCCGTGCTGGTTTTATGGCTGCTTTGCGCTGAGATGGGGTCCCGGCTGCTCTGAGCCGTGCCTGGGGGTTTGCATCTCCACGGAACAAGGTGGGTAACGCTGTCCTGTGTCCCCCCGTCCCCCCCCCCCGCCCCTGGCTGCAGGAGGACAACCACAGCTACTACGTGTCGCGGATCTACGGGCCGGGGGACGCCCATCTGAGGGGGCTGTGGGTCGACATGGCAGCAGCCAACAGGAGCCAAGTGAAGATCCATGGGATCCTCTCCAACACGCACCGTCAGGCCTCGGTGAGCCGGGGGCGGGGGGGCTGTTCTGCAGCCTGGGGTGTCCCCCGGGTGTCCTCTCCCAGCAGGGATTTCCCAATGGTGGCACTGGGGCAACAGCAGCCCCTCCACGTCCCCATGACGGCCGGGTGGAGACCGAGGCTTGGGAAGCGTTTGGGCTCCTCCGGGGCTGGTCCTGCCGGGCAGAAGGGACCCCATCCCTCTCCCACCCCGCCATGCCCCAGCCCCAGGGCCCTGCTCTGCGCCAGGGCAGAGCCGTGGGCGCAGCCCCGTCTCCCAAGTTTTCCCACGGCGTTTTTTGAGGCGTTTTCCCAAGGGCTGAGCGCGGTTCTCACCCCATCTCCCTCCCGCAGAGAATCGTCCTCTCCTTTGACTTCCCCTTCTACGGCCACCTCCTGCGGCAGGTCACGATAGCGACGGGCGGTGAGTCGGGATGGGACGGGGATGCTCGGTCGGCATTCCCGCGGCGGAAGGGCTGGATGCGACTCTGGTGCAGGCTCTAACCTCACCCCGCGTCCCAGAGCCCGGGGAGCTCAGAGGGAGAAGGGGCTGCAGCCCTCCCAGCCTTCTCCCTCTGCCCCAAGTCTCACCCTGCCCCGGGGCTGGTGCTCGGGCAGTCGGATGCTGCTGGCGCCTCGGTTTCTGCAGCAGTTGAGGGGATGCAGGGGGGTCCCGCAGGCTCGGGAGCAAGCCAGGAGGGGATGCTGGGGGTGAAAAAAGGGATGGGGGAGCCAGGGCAGGGTGATGGGAGGTCAGAAAAGAGGGAGGGAGCATCCCGGGGGAGTGGAGGGGAGCGTGGGCTGCTTCACCCTCCTCTGCTCCCTCAGGTTTTATCTTCATGGGGGACGTCATCCACCGGATGCTCACGGCCACGCAGTACGTCGCTCCCCTCATGGCCAACTTCAACCCCAGCTACTCCCGCAACTCCACCGTCCAGTACTTGGATAACGGTGAGCCCTGCTCCGGCCGGTCCCCGGGTGAGCCCCGGCGCTGCCGAATGTGCAGCCCAGCTGCCCGCTCCTTCCTCGTGCCACTGGGCAGAGCTCGGCTCTCTGGGGCACACCGAGGGGCTGGAGGAGGGGGAGGGCGCGGGGAAGGGGAGCCCAGGGCAGCAGGGGCTGCTCAGCGCCGGGGGGGGCGGTCGGGTAAGGCCAAGTGGGATGTTTGGCGGGGGCTCCTTGGTGGGTCTGCGCGGAGGGATGTGCTGGAGCCTGGGGGATGAGGTGGCTTGGAGCTTCAGCGGGGGAAGAGGACCGGGCAGGCTGTTGAGATGTGAGGGCAGTGGAACAGGTTGCCCAGAGAAGTTGTGGCTGCCCCGTCCCTGGAGGGGTTCAAGGCCAGGTTGGACGAGGCTTGGAGCAACCTGGGCTGGTGGGAGGTGTCCCTGCCCGGGGCAGGGGGTGGGACGGGGTGGCCTTTAAGGTCCCTTCCAACCCAAACCATTCTGTGATTATGATTCTATGACTGATGCGCTCTGGTCTCTCCCCCCAGGCACGGTTTTTGTGGTGCAGTGGGACAAGGTCTATCTGCAGGGGAAGGAGGACATGGGCAGCTTCACCTTCCAGGCGGCCCTGCACAGCACCGGCAGAATCGTCTTTGGGTACAAGGAGGTGAGGGAGGTTCCTCCTGCGGAAAGCGCGGCAGGAGGGTCCCTGCGGGGGGATCCCTGTGGGTCTGGGAGGAGGTTTGATGTTAGAACTGTTCCTCCCCGGTGCAGATCCCCGTGCCGGTCCTACAGATCAGTGCCACCCAGCACCCCGTGAAAGCCGGCCTCTCCGACGCCTTCATGATCCTCAACCCATCTCCCGATGTGCCTGGTGAGTTGCTGCACTCGAGGAACGGGGGGGAGGCGGCCACTGGGGCAGGGCAGCAGCTGGTCCCGCGGGGATGCCAAGGCTCCCCCGGCATCGCGGTGGGGAGAGGGGGCAGGCGGGGAGGCCAGGGACGAGACGTCCTCGTCTTTGGGCACTTCAAGACATGAGGATGCGCTGCGTGGATTCACGGCAGGGAGCACGGGAGGGTGAGGAGGCGTGTGGGGCTCGGCTGAGTGGATGCTCCTCATGTCCCACATCCCCAGGAGCATCCCTCTTGGGGTGCATCTCCCGTGGGGTGTCTCTCTCTCGGGGTGCATCTCGCCATGGCCATGGCCATCACACAGCCTTGGTGCTCCGGGTGGTCCCGCGGGTGGGGGTGGCCCCAGCCCACGATCGCTGTGGGCCTTTGGCGATGAGCTGCCGGCGAAGGGCTTCGTGTTCCTCGCCCAGCGCGTTCAGACTCGCTGAGAGCAGCCAAGCCATCGCTTCCCTGATTCCCAGCTGATGAGGAGGAGGGGAAGAACGGTGGCAAACGAGACTGCAGATGGACGAGAGGCTTGGGGGGGGGGGGTGCTGGGTGTCTCGTTCCTGCAGGTGGGGGGGTTCAAGGGAGCCCACAACCACACCGCTGCGGGTGCGCAGCATGGCGCGGGTGCTGCGGGCAGGGCTGGGGTCTGCACCCGCGTTGGCAGGAGGTGGGCACGGCCGCAAACGTGTCCCCATGCTTATTCCACGCGTGCCGTGAGCTGCAGGCATGGGGTGAGCTCCCAAAAAGGCCCTTCCAGCCTCTCCCGCCCCCTCTTGCCATGGGGGAGCCCAACCTCGCCCCTGCCTCCCCGCGCTGCGCCCGGCGCCGTTGCTTTTCCGTGGTATTTATGGCGCCTGCCATCTGGCCCTCGTTTATTACCCGGTTACAACAGTTTGTGTTAAAACCTCGGCCGGGCTGGATGGTGCCTCCCCTCCCCGCCCTGGCAGCCCGTCCCTCGCCCGGCTGGTCCCCTCCATCCCCAGGGGCGTGCTGAGCCCTGCCTGCACCCCCTGCCTGCACCCCCTGCCTGCACCCCCTGCCTGCACCTCCTGCCTGCCCCGGGGCTCCCAGGGGAGAAGAAATGCAAGAACTGGGCGCGAAAAAAACCCTAAGGAGGTAAAGAAACAAGGCTTGAAGGGAAGGAGAGGAGGGGGTAGGAGCGGGGGGGCATGTTGTCCTGCTCATCCGCTGGTCTCCGAGCGCGGAGCAGGGCTGCGAGGAGCCGTGGCCGTGCTGGAAGGAGAGGTTCGATTATCCTCGCAGATAAGCGTGATGCCAGAGAAGCATCTTGGCTGGTGTCACCGCGTGAATTAGTGGCAGACGCTGGGAGAAAATCTGGGAGAAGCCCGAATCCGGGATAGCCCCCCCCCCCCCCGCCCCGGGATGAAGGGGAAAGAGAAGGAAAAGGGGGCAAGGCGTGAGGGGCCAGGGGGAAGGAGGAGGCTTCCCCCCAAAAGGCGGCGGCGGAGCGGGAGCTGCGGGCGAGCGCTGAGCACGGGGGAGGCTCGCAGCCCCGTGAGTCACTGGCGAGCAATGTGTTGTGCGGCGCCGTGTTTGTTTGGAGCGGTGCAGGACGGGAGCACGGCCATCTCGGGAGCCTCCGGTCGGGGAGAGGGGGACAGAGAGAACTCCGGGCTCCTCCTCGCAACAGAGGGAAGAGGAGCTCTGTGCCCCGACACCCCTCCTCCCTCCCGGCGCCTCCCGCCTTGCTTCTCCAGCCTGGCACCCGCCGTACACTGCCCTCTCCCGCGGGAACCACCCCAAGACCTGGGGCCACCTTTGCCTTTCAGCTGGGGGGGCAGCAGCAGCCGCCCCACGAGCTTTCCCCGCGCACGCGTAGGGTTAAGCCCCTTCGCGGGGGCCAGTCTAAAGCCAAGGCTCCGCGTTTCAGAGTCCCGCCGTCGGACCATCTACGAGTACCATCGCGTGGAGCTGGACACCAGCAAGATCACCAACATGTCAGCCGTGGAGTTCACCCCGCTGCCCAGTAAGTCGGACGGGCCGGTGTGGTGCCCCGGAGCGTGTTTCCCTCCCGTGGTTTCACCCAGTAACTCCAAAAGCCTCCTGTTTACAGCCCAAGGGGGAAGCCAAGGCGGGTTCCACGTGGAAGGGTGCGTGGCTGCCCCCCATCACCCGAGGGCTGGGATCCACCGGAGCCCTGGAGGGAGGGTGGGCTCTCGGCCAGGGCGCAGCTCGCCCCGGCTCTGGGGACCCCCAGTCGGTCATTCCGCCTTTGGGAGAAGGTCTGTGCGTGGCTGTCGCTGCACGTCTCGTACGTACAGCCCCGCCGGGGTGATTTATCGGCTCAGAGTCAACCTCGGCCACCAGCAAACCCCTCGTGCGTGCCAGCCTGGCTGCTCCGTAGCCCAAGCCGGGTGCCTGGGATGCAGCAAAGCCCAGCTGGCAGGGGAGGAGCTGATAAAGGAGGGACCTGCAGGCAATTACACCTTCCCCAGTTTGTTCCTCCCCCTTGGATCCCCCCTCGCCCCGATACTTTGATTCCTTATTTCCTGCACCAACAGCATTTCCCACCCCTCCGGCCGCTGAAGCTCCTTCTCTTTGCTCCATAAGCTGCAGCTAATTTGGCTGGACGCTGGTTCACTTCGGGTCTGTCTACAAGACATTTTCTCCGCCTCCACACTCAGATGAAATTTCTTGAGGATCCTGTTAGAGAGATACATTTTTAGTGTTGGGCTCCAAGGACACATGCGCGCGAGGGAAAAGTCGTCATGCGGTCCGTAAATACAGAGCGGAGAGTAAATCTGTCACGAAGATACCAAGGTTATGCATTTAAACGGTCTCCCCAGGGTATTTTATGACAATTTTAACAGCAGGCAGGGCTACTGCAAAGCAGATCATAAATAAGCATCCTGCAATAATTCTATTTTTTCTCCTTAAGACGTGGTATTTTCTTTTTCCCCAGCAGCCAGGGTAGCTGAGAGCAATATCTTGAGGGGAGCCACAGAACTAGACTCCACATTTTCTTCTGGGGGTTTAATTTTTAGCCTTATTCAGGTCAGAAGTGGATGAAGTGGGTTAGCCTCTGCCTCTTCTCCAGAGCTCCTTGCTCGCTCGCTGCCTCCACGTGGCAGGGAGCTCGGGAGAAGCTCCGGACGGGAGGATGGAGGAGATGAGGACGGGAGGGCAGCAGAGAAGGGGCCGGGGCAGCGGCGGTGGCGGGTTTGCCGCAGTGCGAGGGGGGGAAGAGGGAGCCCGTGGCTGGAGGAGCCGCGGATGGGGAGCGCGGGGCGGGACGGAGGGGTGCCAGGCCCCCGGCTGGGACGGGGATGCTGCTGCCTCGCGGGGTCCTGTGCACCGATGCAGGACGTGGACCACTGGCGTTGGAGTTGCCCAGCGCCGGCTCCGCTCTCGGCCCATTGCGGGCTGGCAGGGACTCCCTGGGGGCTTCTTAAAACTGCCGGTTTCCTTGCCTTTTTGTGCAGAGAAGCCCTCCTGGCCGTCTTTTCTAGACGGGATGACAAGCGCGTGGTGGTACTCCCCGGGCAGCCAGTCCTCTCCGGCGTGGAGATATTCTTGCAGAGCTACTTTGTACGGACACAGCAAGAGAGGGTTAAACCGTTTGCGTGGCTTCCTTCCTTCTGCGAGACCCTCCGTACTATAAGAAATGGCATAAGTCTGAGATGTGTTTTAATTCCCAGCTAAACAGAGCGGGGAGACATTTGTGGGGGGGCTGGGAGTCCGCTCCCGCTGGGAAGGTGCCGCAGGTCCATAGCAGAGAGAGGTCGGGTTGGAGACACCTCTCTCGGTGCTCTGGTTCTGCCGGTGCCACCGGCACGCGCGCCCGCTGCCCACGCAGGTGCTGGTACCGCTCTCCTCTCTCTTTCGCAGCGTGTCTCCAGCACCAGAGCTGTGAAGTGTGTGTGTCCTCGGAGCTGACCTTCAACTGCAGCTGGTGCCACGTCCTGCAGAGGTACCGGCCACGCGTTCCCTTCCCACCTCTGCTCTTGCTAATGCTTCTGTAGCTGGGAGAGCAAGCGCAGCGCCAGGTCCAATGCCTGGATCAGTGTTGCTGCTTTTTTATTATTATTTTCTTTTTTTGTGTGTGGGTTTTTTTGTTGGTGTTTTTTGTTGTTGTTGTTGTTGTTGCTTTTTGGTTTAGTGAGGGTGCTGCTCTCATAGTCTCATAGCCATGGTTAAGGGGTGATCCGATCTCCGGTTACAAGCCGTTGAAAGGAGACGTTTCCCGAGGCTGGGCTTCTCGGTCCAAGATGTTCCGACGCAGCAGCTGGAACGAGTTGAGACCAGAAGCGAGACTCACCTTTTTTTTTGTCAGTGAGATTAAACGTGGGGGGAACTTTTCCTGACTTAGGCTGTGATTTCAGGCGGAAGGGAAGCGCGGGGCAGGGCGGCTGGGACACGCTGGTGTCTGAAGGCCGGCGGGTCGGTCTGAGAGCTGGTGATACTCATCACCCCCTCCCCGGGATGAGACATGGCAAGGGTGGGGGGCACTCGCTGCTTTTTTGGGGGGTAAATGGAGGATCTGGGGGGGCTGGCCGCGCTGCAGTGCCAGCCACGCAGCCATCCTGCTCCGTGCTCTCCAGCAGCACGACGCAGAGCGTGAGAGGGATTAATGAGATTTTGCTGAAATATTTATTTAGAGCTGGCGGCAGGGGAGAGGACCCAGTAACACAGATCCTCAGAGGCGGCACGGGGACGGCCGTGCCGGGGGATGCCCGGCTGTCCCAGCAACGCCTCGCTGCCCGCCCCGTCCCCTGCTGCCTCCCGCCAGAGCTCCCCCCGGCATCGCCCGCAGCCCACCTTCATCCTCCTGCCTGTAGCCCCGCTCTCCCTACGCCCAAGGCTTAGAATCACAGATGGTTTGGGTGGGAAGGGACCTTTAAAGGCCATCGAGTCCCATCCCCGGCCACGGGCAGGGACATCTCCAACCAGACCAGGTCGCTCAAAGCCCCCTCCAACCTGGCCTGGGATGTTTCCAGGGATGGGGCATCTCCCACTTCTCTGGGCAACCTGGGGCTCACCGCCCCCACAGCAAAGAATTTCTTCCTAATATCTCATCTAAATCTCCCCTCTTTCAGTTTAAAACCCTTCCCCCTCGTCCCACGGCTCCCCTCCCTGCTCCAGAGTCCCTCCCCAGCTTTCCTGGAGCCCCTTTAGGGACTGGAAGGGGCTCCAAGGTCTCCCCGGAGCCTTCTCTTCTCCAGGCTGAACCCCCCCAGCTCTCTCAGCCTGTCCCCACAGCAGAGGGGCTCCAGCCCTCCCAGCATCTCCGGGGCCTCCTCTGGCCCCGCTCCAACAGCTCCGTGTCCTTCTGCTGTTGGTGCCCCAGAGCTGGAGGCAGCACCGCAGGGGGGTCTCCCCAGAGGGGCAGAATCCCCCCCCTCGCCCCGCTGCCCACGCTGCTGGGGATGCAGCCTGGGGTGCCGGGGGGGTTTCTGGGCTGCCAGCACACGTGGCTTGTGTCCGTTCCACCCTTTCCTTACACGCAGCAAATTCGGCAAGGTACGAGCAGGGCAGCTGGGACGGGGAAAGATCCCGAGGCATCAGCAAAGCGACCCCATAAATCAGCGTTGATTCACCACCTTTCAGTGGGCTGGGATACAACCCGAGCCAGGGGAACATCATTTTTCGATGACAGTTGCTCAGCAGTGGCTTCAGATCAGAGAATACGATGTTCTCGCAGCTGAGAGAGATGCGGGAAACCAGATGTGGGCTTTGGTAGCAAACCCAAGCCCAGGATGCAGTGGTTTAGTCTGGCTCGTGTTTGGGCTGAAAGCCCGGGGTTCAAGAACTTCATCGTTCTGCTTACTCCAAATTCACGGGGTTTGCAAACCCCGTCTTCCAAAAATCCAAGTCGCTGGTGCTGATGTTTGCTCTTGTCATTTATAGTACGGTGAATTCTCGAACGCGTGGGCTAAAAGCCGCGCTTCCCCCAGCCACATCTGCGCGTCGGCAGCTCGGGCCTGAAGAGCTTAGCTTACAAACGGGCGGCACAAACGGCAAGCGTGGTGGAAACGGCAAGCTAGAGCAGGCCCACCGCCGTCCCGCTGCCTTCCAACCGGGTTGGTTTTGCAGAGCCGACGCGATCTTTCCCAGGGCAGCTGGTCGGGTGACCTCCAGGGTTTGAACTTAACGCCCTGAGTCCAGCGCCGTGATTTGACCCGACTCCTCTTCGCTCTCTTCTGGGCAGCGGAGTCTGTATTTTCGCTTTTGCTGAGCCCGTAACCGTTCCGGGAACCGTGCTTCAAGCAGCGATCTCAGAGACTGGGCAGGACCCAAAGTTCTTTGTGGCTTCTCCTCTTTTACTGGTTGGTAGTTTGGGTAAATTAGTGCTTGTGTGAGCTGAACCCCCTGATTCACATTTTGGTATCCCCAGAGACTTCCCAAAGGTCAGAGTGCTATTTCGTTCCCTCCGTTTCTGTAGGGATTTCTCTAGCTGGTGTTTTCCTGATGCAGTTTATAATCTCTTTAATGTGTTTTTCCTGTGCAGATGTTGCTGGAAAAAAAACAAAACAAAACAAAAACCAACCCTCGTGGAGATCGCAGCCTTGCCCTGGCACAGAGTCCAGGGAATGGAAATTCAAACTCAGTCTATATATTTTTTTCCTATTTCTCTGCTTCTCCGTTTCCCTTGGAGAAGCGGTGCTGACCCTTTTCCTCCTCTGCGAGGAGGAACATTTGGGTCCTTCCAGCACAGCTGTACTGGAAACCCCATGTCTTTGGAGACCAACCTTTCCAGCCCTCAGATGCTTGTTTGTCCAAGCGTGTGCACACAGCGCCCGTCGGGGCAGCACCCGGGGCTCTCGGGCAGCTTAGCGAGCCGTGCTGTCATTCCGTGTGATTCTCTGACCATGAGCGGTGCCCAGCCAGAGTGGGCAAACGAGCGTTATCGTTGTTGCGTCCCTCGGGAATTCACCTGCCGCGGGTTCACGCCGCTTTTCTCCGCAGATGTTCCAGCGGCTTCGACCGATACCGCGAGGAGTGGCTGTCCTACGGCTGTGCCCAGAAGGTGAGACCGAGAGAAGGAGCCCTTCTCTTGGGTCCTCTGCCAGGAAAGATGCCGAACTGCAGGAAAAACGTAGCCCAGCTCAAAAAATTCACTCTCGGCTCCACTTGGCGCGTGCCGTTCCGGAACAG
This sequence comes from Larus michahellis, assembly GCF_964199755.1. Lineage (NCBI taxonomy): Eukaryota > Metazoa > Chordata > Aves > Charadriiformes > Laridae > Larus > Larus michahellis. Next base: position 1,703,043 of record NC_133913.1, on the reverse strand, counting down.
GCTGAGTATCCCTTTGGCTATCCCTTCCCCGTGACAGCAGGACCTCCGATACGCCTCACCGAGGATGTCTCTGGGGGAATAGTTAAAAGGTGGTCCAGCTAATCCGGCGTTGCCCGTCTCTGCCTTGCTGGTGTCTTGTTTCTGGGCTGGTCGGTGCCGATGGTCAGGAACGATGCAGGGACCTCCGCACGTTACCAAGCGGTGCAATCTGAGAACGCTGGGATGTTTTTTTCTTCACCTTCTGAAGCATGACTCTTACTCACTCTCAAGCATGAAGAAATTAGCCCTTGTGATTATTTTTTTGCCCTTGTTAGCACAATTCTCTCCACATTGGATGAACTACTTTCTTTGTCTCAGAAAGATCAGCTCTAATGGAACATCTGTTTCTGCTTGGGTTTTTTTTTTTGGTTGGGTTTTTTTTTTGTTGTTGTTGTTTTTTTTCCCCACGGAAAACTCAGCTTTGTTCCCTGTTAACCAAAAGGGTCGAGTGAGGGAAAAGGAGGTGACAGGACCTATATAAGGTCATCCAGCGATGCAAGAAGGTCAGGCTGTAGGACCTTGCCACATCATTGTCATTTGTCCTACTTAAGTGGTTCCCAAACTTTTCCTTCTCTTCTCCAGCCTCCAGGTCACTTCCCCCCCCCCGCCAACACTTCTCCTGGCACTCCTGGACCGTGTCCCCTGCTCCCACTCCAGGGTTTGAACCCCAAGGGCTGGGCAGCCCTGAGCCTGGGAAGCCCCGGTCCTCACCGCTGGCTCCCTGGCACTCTTGCTGGAGGAGAGCAGGAAAAGTGACGGTTCTTCGTTTTCTTTCCAGTCCGAGGAGAAGACCTGTGAGGATTTAGCTGAAGGCGACCACTATTCGGCCCCTCCTGACAGCTCTTTCTCGCTGCTGGGTGGGAATGTCACCACCTCCACGTCCTCGCTCTTCGTCGACAGCCTCACTACAGAAGGTAGGGCCGGGTGGGGTGAGCGGCTGCGGCAGGGACACCCCGTCCTCGGCGCTCAGCCCTGGGGAGGTCTGTCACTCCGAAGCCTCACAAAGCCAATGCCTTCCCTGGAGAACCACAATAACAACCCCGTCTTCGCAGCACGGGGCGGTGGGGAGGGGAAGGAAGGGCGGCCCTAGAGGTGGGACTCGGAGCGAGAGGTGAAACCCTCTGCTGGGAAGAGTTCTTCCAGGTGCATCGCAGCCCTTTTACGCGTTTGCGAAGGTCAACGAGCAACTTAGTCCCTGGTGGACAGACATCCCCCCCCCCCCAGCATCATACCAGAGGTTAATGCTGTATATAGGGGCTCACGCTTTTACGTGCCTGGTCCCAGCTGGTGACCCCGGGCTGCCGGCATGGGCTCGTGGTTGCCCTCTGCTCGGGAATGCTGCTCCTTCCAGCGTAGGGAAGCTCCATGCAAGGACCCCGGTTCCCCTCCAGGCACCCACGTCCTAAAGCTTGATGATCCTATTAACGCAGGGCTGGCTCCTCCCGTCCTAGCGGCAGGTATCACTGCAATTTTGCTGCTTAATAGTCCCTAACGCAAACTGCTAATTAGAAGAACTAGAAAGGAACATTAGTAATTGTCCTTCAGCGATGGGAAGGAGTCGGGGGGGAGGAACGGAGCGCCGGGCTGGCAGAGTTGACTTTGAAAGGAGCAATTAAAGGAAGGGGGAGTGTAACACCACCACTGAGATTATTTTCCAACTCATCGCCGGTTCTTGGAAAAAACACAAGAGGCTTTCTGTGACATAGTCAAGCATGAAGTTAATTTGTAATCTTGGAAGGAAACAAACCGCCAGCTGCATCAGGCAGCGAACTTTATCTGGAGAAAGCACAGCGAAGGAAGGAGCGGAGCCAAGGAGGGGACGCGCCCTCGGCGTCCTCCCCGGCCAGCCCAGCTCCTGGCCCCGCTCACCGAGGGGGTCGGGAACGCGGCCGAATGGCTGGTCGCCTGTTGGCAAACCTGGAAGCCAAGGGGTAGGAATTCTGGCCCAGGATTTGAGCTGGGCTCGCGAGGACGGTGAGCGTCAGGATGTAAAGCCTTGTACAACACTTTATCCTGGTGGTTCCAGAATGAGCCGAAGAACGGAATTGGATTTCGGGCCCCCGTGCGAGACATCCATGGCGTAACATCCCCGTGGTTTTTTTGGGGATGGCTGAGCAGCGTGTTGCAGCGAATGCAAGGTCTGAGCAGAGGCCCCCGGCCCCGGCCAGCATTCACTCCTGCTTTGCACGCTTTTATACACCAGGTTCCTCAGATGGTTGTGCTCCAGGTGCCGCCTTTCTGAAGGAAGACAATAACCCATAAGCCACATACTTCCACCAAACTCAGAGGTTTAAAACTCTCACCGGCCGGGTAAATGCTGCACAAGAGATGGGCTCTGCCGGCCGCCCCCTTACAGAGGGGTGGAAGCCGGGGGCGGGGTGGGGGAGCATGCAGAATATCGTAAAAGGCTCCTAACTTTATTTTTTTTTTGCCTTTTTGTTTGTCTTCTAGACGATACGAAGCTCAATCAGTATGCAGGGAGCGAAGGTAAGCCCTTAATCTTCTCTCCGCCGGCTCACATTCGTTCCAAGTGAAAACACGTTACGGTGAAATCAAACGCAGCGGGGAGCTGGGCTCCGTCGGCGGGGCGGGCAGGCGAAACCCACCCTGGAGGGATGCCACCGAGATAAGGCTCCTGTTGTCCTTGCCCTGACTGGTACCACTTCAGGGGGTGAAAAGCGAGAGCGGGGACCGCTCTGTGTTACCCCGGTGCTCTCTGCCTGCTCCCCCCGCTTAGTCCTGCTGCGCAAACTGAGACGATGAGTTTTCTCTTTCCATGCAATTCCCTTTCTTTGCTGTTTCTGCATAGACACAAAGTCCTCTACTTTTTTTTTTTTTTCTTTTTGCATTTCCCAGCTGTCCCAAAGAGCAGTGTAAAATCCAAATTTAAAAAAGTGCCCAGCTCTGCTTTTTTCACCTCTGTTCCGTGAGTCCTTTCTCAATCCCAGTCTGTCCAGCAGCCCCAAGGGCAGGGAACCAAACCGTTGCTGTGACGCTCTTACTAATTCCAGGCTACGGGGAAAACCGGAGCCCTCTTCGCCCAGTGTCAGGTTTGCAAGAACCGCGGTCGTACACGAACCGTCAGCCCATCCCTCTGAGCTGAGAGCAGCCCAGGGAAGTTAAACTGGGTGCAGGATGCCTTTTCTCTGCAGACACGGGGCCTTTGAAATGCACGATCTTCCCAGTGTCAGCCAAATTGCTCCCCAAACGGCTGGCAATGTCACTGGTAATATACGCCACGTACACCCTCTGTAGCGCCGTGCAATGGCGTATTCCCAGCCGAGGGGCGAGGGCGAGCCGGGGGCTCGGGGTTACGACGCACCGAGGCCCCCGCTCGGCATCTGGCTAATGGCTTTCCACCAGCGCGAGCAGCCAATCTATAAAGAATATGGATCGGAGGCGGGGAGTTACTGCCTGGTGGTGGCTTAATCCCCTCTCACACCAGCCACTGCCATCACGCGAAAGGGCTGCTGGAGCTCAGACGGCTCTGGGGCGCCTTCCCCTCTTGTGGAGCCCGACAGCAACAGGTTAAACGCTCAGTCCGTGCAGAGCCCTGAAAGGTCTTGCCTTGGTTTCCTTGTCTGGCCTTTCTTACACCGAGGTCTCGGCACCCTTCGAGACTCAACCGAAGCCTTTTTTTTTTTTTTTTTTTGCAGGTCTGGGCAGCAGCCTTCCTGCCAAGAAAGCAGGCGCCCCCATTCACACGGGTACCATCGTGGGCATCGTCCTGGCCGTGCTGCTCATCGCCGCTATCATCCTCGCCGGGATTTACATCAACAGCCACCCCACCTCCAACGCTGCCCTCTTCTTCATCGAGGTGAGTGGAAAACCTCAGCCCCGGCGGGTTTTCTCTTCCTCAGCTCTCAACACAAACCTAGAGAAGAGCAGGGAGCAACGAGAAGAGGAGAGAGGAACTTTGGCAGGTTCATATCAGAGTTTCAATCTCCCAACCTCCAGCTTGATGATGTTTTAAACTTAGGCTCTCTCCCTCCCACACTGGTTTATTTTGCTCCCTTTCACACATTGCCATTTTTCCCCCCTCCCCGTACAACGTTAGCCTCTTCCACCCGCTCGCACGAGCCGTCGCCGCGCAGGCGGGTCGGAGGGCTCGGCTGGAGCTGCGGCGTAACGCAGCTCGCTGCTTTTTTGAATCGCCCAGCTGGATTTTTGTTGACTAAAATTGTCAGGCTTTACTGATAGATGTCATGCCATCAGCTACCGTGTAAGCGGTGGTGCGAAGGCTCTAAACGGAAGGTTTTAATTCTCGGAAAGACGAGGGGGGTCCAACAATCTCCATCTGTTGCACGAAGCCAGGAGAGCGCGTGGTGTAGGATCCCGAGGCAGTCAGAAGTGGGCTGAATCCTGGCAAAGGAGCTGCTGCGGAGGGAGCGAGCGACACTTACCCCTCAGCCGTTCCTTAGCGCTCGCTGGCGTTTGCCTCCAGCGCTTTCTCTGTCCTCCATCTGTCCTGTTTGGAGAGACAGGCGTCAGAGAATCCATCTTCACGGCCTCTGCCAGTTTAGTGCCTGAGCACTCGGCGATGTCTGATGCGTTTATTTACACCCGGCTGAGAAGGGACGATGTGGCTGCCCCTGTTTTGCAGCCAGAGAGGCGACACGGAGCCGACGTGGACGCGGTGGCAGGGGAAGCCCGTGGCCGTCCGCGGCTGCACAGGCCACCCTTGTTCTGAGCCTGATGTGAGATTTCGCTTAAAATTTCCGTTTCCTCCCCGCTCCCCACTTTAACCTCGTTAGTGGGTCAGCTCAGTGAGATCGACACACTGTAATGAACCGTTTTAAGCATCACGCCATTTTTTTTAAAATTTATTTTTATTAATAAAAAGTCCAACTTCCACAAAGACAGGGCCGAGCTGCCACTTTCCCTGCAGGCTTGGCGTGAAAGGCTCCGTCACAGCTTCTGATGGGTCTTTTGTTTCTGTCCGCAGCGAAGGCCGCATCACTGGCCTGCCATGAAATTCCGAAATCACACCAACCACGCAACGTACTCGGAGGTGGAGCCGGCCAGCCAGGAGAAGGAGGGCTTCGTGGAAGCGGAACAGTGCTGAGCGCTTCTCCCCCCGCGTCTCGAACGTCCCGTGTCTCAAGTGTTGGAGTCTTCTGTTATTCTATTGCAAAGTCTTTCCCCTCTTGGAAAAGAAAGAGCAAGTAGAGGAAAAAGACCCAATGGAGCGTTTGAAAAGAATGAGTCGGGGCGATGTGAGGCTGGGACTCGCCCGGATTCCGCACAGGACGGCAGAGCCGGCAGCGGCAGCGGTCGGTTGTGACATCGGACTCTGCCGGCAGCCCGGCACCGAAGCCCTGGATGTGGCGGGAGGAAAAAGTGCAGTCAAAGTTTTGGTTTGGCGTGGGGTTTTTTTTTGTTTTGTGGTTGGGTTTTTTCCCCCTGCTGTGAGTGGCTGACCTCTTCCCTCCTCCACCAGGAGGCCGAACGGGGGCAGCACAGTGGGGGCAAATCTCGGGACGGGCGAAATACGCAGTGGCCTCAGGCGGCAGGCTCTTGGAGACAGCAAAACGGTAGATTTTTGCTGCACATTGGCTCTGCCTGCACTCAGGAAAGTCGGGCTGGTTGCCTCGTCTCCTCTGCGGTGAGAGGCTGGGGTAGGTGCTGGTGGTGGCCCAGGTAAGGTTGGCTCTCCAGGGCTCCCCTCCCCTCTCCCATCCCCTCTCCCCCAGCCCTGTCCCTTTGTCCACTCTCTCCTTCACCGCCTTTTGGGATGGGCAACATTTAATTTTGTCTTCGTGGCCAAGAAGCCTCATGCCCTTGTCTTTTCATCCTGCAGTTGGTCTTCCACCACCCATGGCTTCAGCCCCCTGCTCTCCCCTCCCTTCGAAGCAGCAGCTTCCACCCCCTGCTCCGGAGAAAGGGAAACCTGACCTATTTTAAGGGAAAAACCCTGCGGAGGATTCACCTTCAAGATGTTTGTGAGCCAACGGCTCTGATGCCCTTTTTGGCACCTAATTACTTTGCTAAATTACAAACTATGACCCTTACCCCAAAGGAGACAGTTTAAAAAAAATATCTTAGATTCCTTCAAAATACATTCTTGTGGCGTGGCCACTAATCCAGCAGGAAGAGAGGAGGTTTTGATGGAAGAGGATGGGGACAGAGCACTAGCGAAAGCAGTGTCCTCCCACGGGCTAAATCCTGAAGTAAATCCCAGCTTATTCACGGGCATTTCACATAAATAAGAAACAAAGGCATACCTGCCTTGATACCATTGAAAAATCTAAAAAATCACCTTGTTAACGTCATCGTTTTTAGAGCCCACTCAAGTCAGTGGAATTTTTTCTATTTTTTTAATGTTACGATGTCCGTGATAAGCCCCTGGTCTGGATTTGCACGTATATCGTGATTCCAGAATCTGACCCTAACTAAGGGCTTCGACACTAGACCTCTCAGGGTTTTCTACTCCTTCTGTGCAGTCAGAATTCAAGACTGACCTGCAGAAATACTCTACCCCGCTGCCACAGACACCAGCCGCGGGATGGGGCCCTAAACGAAGGAAAGCTTGTATATTTAAAAAAAAAAACAAAAAGAGAGAGTCCAAAGTCCAGCGTAAGGTACAGTTTTATTTCCCCCACCAAAAAAGGTGTTGGTTGCATGGGGCTTTTTTTTTTTCCCCTTTTTTCCTTTTTTAATTTTCTCTCGATCCTCAGTTATTTATTCTGATAATCATGTTTCGTGCATATTTTATCCACTGGCTGGTTCAGCTGTCACTGGTGGTGATTACTGCCAAAGGCAGGGTCTGTCTAATTAATGTTTTCCTTCTCATCTGCTGAATTTATATAGCCATTAAAGATAAATATGGATGCTTTGTGGCATTTAGACCCCAGATTATACTTTCTCATACATAGCCACTAGGGAGACTTTTGCTGCATCTTATTATGGCATCAAGGCACCAAAATGCTCAAGCAGGGGAAGTCAGACTGCGTCGTGCCAGGTTCCTACAGCCCAGACGGTCTCTCTTTAGACATGTTTTGAAGATAAACTTTATTCCCAAATAAAGCTTTCAACTGGAAGGTTGTTTTCCCCTGCCATTTCCCTGAAGTAGAAAGAATTCAAAGGGATGCTGTCAGCTAGTTTTTGCCCAGGATCTGATCCCCTTTGAAATGGTTATGAGCTGGTAAGGAATTTTCTCTAGATCTAACTCTTTTCAAATAATGGCCTTGTTTTTACTGTTTTTCTGAACATCCATATACAATAACAGCAAGATTTTGGGTACTCCTTTTCCCCTACAGCCCCTAGAACTGCTAGGTGAGATCCAACAATTCTGAAATGCTGCAAATTTCAAAGAAAACAGACTTTAAATAGAGAGCGCTTGAGCTGTATAAATCCCTGCTGCATTACCGCAGCCAGGATCTTAGAAGGATTCAGAAGAGGATGGGATACTCGGGTGGAGAAAAACAACATCCACGTGCCGTAGCACAGAAGCGGCTGAGGTACATAAAATACCTGTATTTCAGGGGAGAGGCCAAGCTCTGAGTGCCTGGAGTAAAAAAGGCTTTTTTTTTTTTCCTTTAAGGAAAGAAACAAAACAAAGCAGGCTATTCTGTAGCTGTGCAACAGACGTTTGGTCTGCCTTCTACTGAGGAATATGGTTTGGGTACTGTCAGGTAGAGCGTGAACAGCTCCAATTCATCATCTCCGAGACACTGCGGTAGAGTAGGTGGAGAAGTGACTGCCCATAGTCATGTGCGCGCTCTGAGCTGAAGGTTTGGGTTCCACCAGCGTCTCCCACGGCCCAGCCTGGAGAAGAAGGTGCTTAGATGCCGTGTCTCGAGGTGGAGAGAAAAAAAAAAAGTATTCTGTCCTACCTTTCGACATGAGGGAGGTTTAGCGCTGGACTCTTGACATTCACATCTGGGAAGCTCATGAGTCAGCAGGGAGCAACCTTTTCTGAATATTCTTTGCACGTGGCTTTGTAGTGGAAGAGAAGAGGTTGTCTGTTAAATTCCAGAAAGCCCAAGGGTAATGTTGCTGATGCCTAGAAGAAAGAAAAATGTCTTTACCATCAGCAAGTGCTGTTTTAATGTTGAAGAGAACTGGAGAGTCTGGGCTCAAGTGTAATGCTGGCTGCACCAAGTCAATCGCATCGGGATCGATACTCCTTTCTCGTGTAACTCTGACTTCAAGATGCCGGTTAATCTTGTTAAGTCTCGAGTGCCGAAGCAAGAACGTGATGGTGGCGACTGAAATAAAGAGAGTTTGATTTTTGCTTGTAATCACGTGGCTTCCCTAGCCACATCCTGAGGCTTTCCTCTGGGTTCTGATGAACCCGGCATTCGGGCTCGCTTCAAAGCAGACTGCATAACGCACGTGTATATCCACCTGTATATTTTATAGCTATAAAAGGGGCTGGGGCTGTTACCTGTGCTCAGACCCTTGCTCAGCTGGTCAAAAGAGGGTGCGAAACACATCAACAACGGCTAACGGCTCCTCGGTTGTCTTTCCAAGCAGCGTGCCCTGGCCGTTGGTGGCCGCTGCTGAGCGTGTGGCGCGGGCGTTAAGGCAGCTGCCCGTCATCGGGCAGAAAACGTCACCACGAACCTGCTCCTTGGCCACTCGTCCGCGTTCAGCAGTTGGGAAAACACCGCGCAGGGTTTACCAGAGACCAACGCCAGGTTGGTTCTCCTCCTGCGGCAGTTGGGGGGTAAACCCCCCCGTTTTCGACACCAATGGGAGCAGGACCCAGATTATAAAAAATATTCTCGTAATAACTAAAGGCCTACTTTCCACATACTTGAATTTACAGCACAGTTGGACTATTTTGGGGGACTAAAGGCACTTTAACTGTCTTTTAATGCAATGTATTTACTATGGATTATCTGCATGGAATACAGTCTTAATATTTAAAAAAAATCTTCCTTTTGGACTGCTTTGTTTTCAAAATAAAACATGCAAAGGATTATTGGTCATTTTATGTGAACTTTCATCTTGTATTCTTTTAATTGAAGCTATAAGAATGCAAGAATTTTTTTTTAAGTACATCCTTTTCTGTCTTAGTAATAACGCGTCATGTCAGGAGGTGTTCCCAGGACATACCTAAGATAAAAACTAATGTAATTGAGTTTGAATCAAGACAATAATTTTCTTCTAATTTATTCTGCTCAGCTTAGATTTGTTTTTTGCAGGCTTCTCAGCTTGAACAATGAAGTTTGCTTGGCCTGTTTGACTGTTGGGCAGCAGTTGGGTTTAGCGTTTTGATCTCTGCACTAGCACTAAATTATCTCACAAATGTAAATCACTTTAAAGGTCATTATCTGAGACCTCTGCGTCGCACCTCTAGGTTTCCGCTTCCTTCGCTATTGTACGTGAAGAGTATGAACAAATCGGCATGATGCAGTACCTGAAAGGAGATGATGAACTGTAGGAAAAGGCCCACCTTGCAATTAGCTATGGATATCGATAGATTAATTCCCACGGGAGCTTTGCTGGCACTGCTTCCCCGTGCGTTACACCTCGAGTAGCTGATAGAGGCACAGCCAGACCAAGGACTTACCCGTAACCCTTTCCACGCGCTTCCCTGGCAAACTGCTGGGCTGTGTAGAAATAGCCAGGGCAGCACAGAAATCGGGGCAATTCAGTCCCTCTTCACATCCCCTACGAGAGGGGGTGAGCCTCCTCAGAGACACCGCGACAGCCGGCTGTTGGGAGGCAGGACGGAGCTGGAGTTGGGCACTGGGTTGTGGTCCAGGTCTCCAACAGGAAAAGGTCTCCCGGTATCTCAGCCGCTCGTCTGTAATACATGAACAATAACGCACCGTGTTTTGCCTGCGGCTGTTTAAATTGGAAACTCCCCGGCCTGGGGCTGTTTCATAGCGGGTATGTGTACTGTTCTTGGCCTTGATTCCGCTTGAGGAGCTAAATGCATAATTTTGTAAGCATAACTTCGTCCCTGCTGCCCTTCTGATGGGAATGTCACAATTCTTTGTGCCTCCTTTCAATGGCTATGACCACGTTGCAATATTGGAAGAAGAAGTAATATATTAGCTGCTTCTCATTCTCCCTTTCACCTTCCCAAGCCCCTCACACCCTGTTCATCCCTTCTTCCCCAGGAATCTTTTCCAGGTTGGGAGAAACTACGCTAACACAATACAAGCAGCTGTAAGTTAATTTAAACATGATAAAAGAATTATCCTCTCCCAATGCCTTGTTCTATTTTTCTGAGCAGAGATGTAACATATATATAATTAGAATATATTCTATTTTTATATATATATACGTACACACACACAAAAGAAAATACCTTATGATATATAAATATGCAAGAACACCGGCTCTCCCGAGCAAACAGTTTTCACACTAAGCAACATCCCAGGAACAGGGGGAAAAATACTTTAGGCATTATGCAAATAAACGAGGGTTTATACCCTGGAAATGCAACTGCAACCTCAGGTACAACAGCATGGCGAACCGTAATTAATAGCACTGACAGCAAGTAGGGAGCAGATTGCTACAAAAGGGCCTGTGGGTGGTAAAATAAAAATCTCAAATGGATGCACAGCTCCGAATCTGCATTTTACAAGTGCTGTGGAATTAAGCTTTGGTTACGACTGGGAGCAGGGAATTAGGGCTCCTGAAGTCCTCGCCTGGTTGTATATTAAATGTCTTTATGCCTTGGGTTGCCTCATCTAGAAAGGAAGGATGGGAATAATTTCCTTTCCCACAAACAAATTGTAAATTTGCTAATCTTTGTAAAAAAACTTAGAGATGCTCAAGGGAAAGGGGTTTTCAAGGAGGTGGTGGTGGGGAATCACTTGCTTAGGTAACCGCAAGCATCATATGTGTGTCCATCTCAGAAGCTGGTTTTTTTCATCTCTTACGCTCACTGAAAGAATTTAGAAATCTTTTCCAGTCAGCTTTAGAGATGAGGAACGAGTGCTGCCGTAGTCACCCTGTCTGACGAGAATCCATAAAGCTCCCGGTCGCCAGGGCCGGGGCAGGAGCACTCGCCCAAAGCGGGGCTCGTACAAATCCTGGAACAGGTTTGGGGGAAGCCATAAAGCTGATTATCATGCTGGGTTTTTTAATCATCTTCGTGAGACAATTTTAATAGTGAGAAACAGATATTTTTTTTTTTTGCTGTTGTTGCATTCAGGAAAGGGAAATGTATTTTCAAACACACCCTTCTCTACCGGCCACACCAGCTCTTTGTCTTAGTGGCTGCTCATCCACCCCTCCATCCCCGGGGCTCCACGGAGAGCGAGCCACTGCCTTAAACACCCCAACAACCTGCGGCCGAACCTGGTGCTCACCAGGACAAAATTCATCTGTCGCGGCAGCCAGGGCTAGCGGTATTTCAGGGAGGTAGTTCCATAGAAAACTTAGAGCGTACCTCTTTCCTTTTCAGCCCTTAATCAGACTGAATTATAAAATGACCGGTCCAACGGCGACGCTAAAATCGTAGCGACGATGGCACCACCAAGCCCTGCAGATGTTCCTCGCGCCCTGCACGCTGCCGCTGGGTTTCGAACAGCTCAAACGACATTTCTGCCACCACAAATTACTGTCGTGAGCTCCGCACTACTGTCCCCAACGGCAGCGAGGGGGAGATTAGAGTGTGACATCCTGCAGTGTGGTAATTACCAGCACAGCTCCCAAAAAAGGCTCAACTCACAAGCTGGATCTAAGGAAGCAGAAAACACCTGCACGTTCCCGCTCAGCTACCAGGAGAGGATCTCTGCAACAACCTTCATCTCCTCCCACAATTTTCTCATTACAAAAGGACGAGGAAGAACCTGTGAGCCCGATTCACAGCCTGAAAACTCTCCAAAGGCCGAGGTTTATTTTTCTTTCCTTTTTTTTTTACACCACAAATCCTGATTGTTTAGCAAGTAGGCCAGAGCAGGCAGCAATTTTGCTTTTTCCACAGGAAAATTGAGCTAAATTTTGTTGATCCCCTCCTCAATTTGAACTAAAGTTATAAAAATTAGACAGGTGGTTCTGTTACTTTTTTAAAAACCTGACAAAACCTCCAGCGTGTGCTGGCAGAATGCATGTAAAGCCTTTTTCCTCTGCACAAAATACACAACTAATGAGATTTCGGGATTGCTGTGATAAAGAAAAAGGAAAGGCTTTCCTTATTTTTTTTTTTTTTAGAGCAGGTTTGCTATTCTTTTAAGAAGAATAGTGGGTTTCATGCTCTGTGACAAGCCGCACGCAAGTACCTACTGCCTTCCTGGTGCCTGCTCTTGAGGGTTATTTCCATGACTCCACTTCGCTGCAGAAGGTTTTTAAGTCTGCCAGCCGACAGACCTACAGAAAAATAAGAAAAAAGAAAACCCGGCATGAGAATTTCTTAACTCCTCACCCTTTCTAGCTGAGGGAGGTGGGGGTAACTCGCCGTGCCTGACTGTCCACAAGGAACTGTAAGACGTGTGATTGCTCCCGCTGCTGGCAAAGCGAGCGGGCGATGCCCGGAGGGGTCCGACAGCAAGAGACGCACGAGTTTGTGCGGGAATCTCCAAAAAAACAGCCTGTGCCATGAGCTTCGGCACCAGGAACACGGGACCACTCAACGCCCAGCAGCGAAGAGAAAGACAGAAGCTTGAAGCAATTGTCAGGTTATTTTATTTAACATTTACGCTACCTCTTGTTATTGCACTTTCTTGACACCTCCACGCCTCCGTTGCAGGCCAGGTTATCTTTCCCTCCTTGGCTCCTGCAGAATTCCTCCACAACTTCGACGAGAATTTGCGACCCTCCAGAAACAAGGTTTTTCTTGGTGTTTCTTCGAAGGAATAATACTCCCTACCAATATGCCCAGCCTGAGAAAACTGGTAAGATCATCAAGCAGAGTGGTACTGGCTGCAATAACTTCCTAGCTGTTACGAAGCTCCCCATGGCTCAAACGGGTAATTATCTCCATGTTGTGCTGACAGGTCCCCATCTGTTTAGGGCTGAACATTGCATCTTAAAATCAAGCAGAAAGGAAGAGCACCAGTTACACTCTGACAGGTTCGCTCGGCTCTTCAGGAAACCAGAGGAACTCGATTTCAGATGCTAATGAATTCTTAGTAATCCACTTCTTTTTTTTTTGTGCCGGTCTCTTATTCCTCTGCAAAACTGGAAGATGGAGAAAAACTGAAGATGGGAAAAATATAAGGAATATTTATAAGGAAGGAGCAGAGTGGAAAAACCTCGAGGCCAGATTCTCAGTGAGGATTTGGCAACTGCAGAGGAACAACTCTGACGCGAGGGAAACCCTTAATATCTGATGAAGGATGAACAACGTGCCCAGGGCACAAACCTGCACCACCTCTGCATCCACCTCTGGATGGATCCTTGCCTCTCTCAGCCTTATGTTTCCTCCATCTGAAGGTTTAGTGCCACCGTCAGAGGCAGGAAGAAAACAAGACTCTGGAACTCTGGATTCTGCCTCTGGCATCTTCAAAGAACTCTGGGGAAGTCCCTCAGCTCCTCCTGCTTCAGCGTGTTTCGATCAGCGTTACCTCCTCCATGGGGCACCTCACACGGCTCCGATTTAACGCGCACAAAACCCTTTCAGATCCTTGGTTGAAAGGCACGGTAGGACAGAGCGTCGTTATTTTGACTGGGCCATGATCACTGTCCAAAAGGAGATGCAGGAGACAAGGAGAAAATGGCAAATTCTGGCATTAAACCCGCTTCTGCGCCCCATGCCCCAAACCAAGACACTTAGGATCCTAAGAGGAAGGAGGATATCTGGAAATTCTGTGTCTTAGTGAAGATCCTGCCCCGGTTTTACGCAGTCCTGCACTGGAAGAGGATGGCAGTTTGGGCTGATATTGCAGTGGGGACATGGGTGACACAGCACCACAGAACTGCACTGAGGATTAGGCCATGGATTAACCTCAGTCCTTCAGTTCAGCATGGAACATAATAAGTGATTACTTCTTCATTTCTTCTGTTTACCTAATTTTTTTCTTAAATTTTCCATCTTTTTTTTTTTGTTTTAAATTCCTCCAGCTGCGCCTCCTCCGTATCGCTGCACAGTTCCGCAAGCGAAATAACACAAAAAATGGATTTTGCGTTATCAAAATTCCCATCGGCTTCTCAGCAGATCAAGCCGTGTCCGAGGTCCGGGCTGGGATGCTGGATGTATAAACCTTGCGCCCCTTCTTAGCCCGGTGCCATTCATCAGCCCTGAAGCAGAAAGGCCAGCCGAGGAGGGCACGGCGATTTTATCTCGAGCATTCATTAACGAGGATGACACAAAACAGTGCCGTGATTCGCTCCATGTCCCTGCACGACGCAGAGCGGAGCCGGTGCTGGATGAGTCAACAGTCCCCCACTAATAGTATATTTTTATCATTTCGTAACAAGTCTTAAACTGCTTTCTTCAAGAGAAATGAAAGGCTGCATCTGAGCCCCTTAATAACATTTCAGAGTTTCAATGAAACCGCGGTAGAGAATAAACATTTGGCAAATGAGGAAAAATTTGATTTAAACAGAGTAAGTACTGAAGAAATTTTACTGCCTAAGACCGCGTATGAAGTGACACAAAACTTGGAAGCATTATGTCTTTCTTCTGCAGTTTATTATTATTATTTCTATTTTGTAATGTTTATAGCGCACTAGATGCCCGTCCTTATTAGTGCTGGTCCTAGTGGTGCAATTTTTCCAGCATTCTCTTTTGACTCCCACCACATTTGGTATTTTCTTTTAGTGCCCCAGCTCAATTCAAGAGACCGCAAAAGAATGCCAGCTTTCTGCCTCTTGCTCAACAGCTTTCTAGTTATTTACGTCTCGCCCTTGTGGTGGTAGGGAATGCCCGAAGACATGAAGAATGGATACTCTAAAATAAAGGTAAAAAGCACACTTGAAATAAGTAATCCTTCTGGGTTACTTTGGGAGGCTGCACACGCTGCCCGCCCCCGGCGTGGAAAACGCAACCAGGCTGGCGTGAGCAGGATGGAGGGCAGCGAGAACGACCCTTCCCTTGCAGAAACAGGCACGGTTTTTCCAAGCACGACAGACCACGGAGCCCCTTCCCCGGCCCTGGGACCCTTTGGCCTGTAAGGGGCCTCCGGGGGCTTCTCCACTCTCCCATCTCGATGCGCAAAAGCTTCCTCGCTTTTCCGCGAAGGTATCCCCATCTAACCGCCCTGATTTCCTATTTGCACCTAGCCCTACGTTTAAATAGAGGTGCTGCGGCTATCACACCGCTCTCCTATGTTCTTCCTGAAAATCATGCACGTGATAAATGAAATAACGACTGAAAACCGTGCTGGTTTTATAGCCCAAAAGGTTTAGATCTTGCCTACACGGCCGTTGCAGAAGAATTTAACGACATGCTTAATCGCGGCTTTGGTGCTACCTCCCGGCTTCCTGTGGGGTTTCGATGCCTAACGTGCTTGGGCTCTTTGGAAAAATCTCACTACCGTCTGCCGTCTAAGCCCGAGGTATTTGAAAAGCTGACTCCATCGCAGTCCCGCTCTTGTCACTGAAATGTTGCCACCGTTCCTGCCACTGACAGTAGCAGAGCACCAGAGACACCGCTGATATTTTTACCCAAGTTACATAAAGTTGCTCACACGTTCGGTGTAGGCAGGGCAAAGATAAATTAGGTACACAAGACAAGGCCACTCATGCATAGAATAAGCAGTTAGCACTCCGGCAGAACCATCACCATCGTTTATAACAACTCAATTGTATTTTTTTCCTTATTGGCTTTCATCCTGTCATCTCAAAACAGTTTACAAACATTGACTAGATTACAGAGCCTCAAATGAAAAAACAACCCTGCGACTCATTCAACCAATTTAAACCAAACACAGCATAATACTTTTACCACACAACGCAATTAAATTGCAGAACTCGGTATCACAGTTCCTGCCGTTAATTACGCCAATCATTATGTGGGTAGACGTATTTATGTAGGTCCAACGCTGCATATTAAACGTGGGAGCCTGGATGTAGGTTCAGACTCAGGAAACCCTTAAACAACTGTCAAGCTCCAGAAGAGGGATACTCCGTATCTGTCCTATTTTATTATATTCTTTCCCCAAGCACTGATATCTGGTAACTACCAGAAACATTGTCATTGGTGTAAATGAACAAGGACGGCAGTCTGAAATTCTTTATTCTGGCATCCCTGAACTGCAACTCTTTTGTGGTGGAACACAGAGGTACAAAACAGGGAAACGGCGATGGGGATGAGGAGAACGATACCGCCCCGTGCGAGAGAGAATTGCTGAAGGATTTAGAGGCAGAATGCACTGCGTGAAGAGGTAATTCAGCCAGGCGTTGCCAGCAATCTCCCAGATGGAAAAAGAAACAGGGACAACATAAGTCTTTAGGCTCTACCCGGCTGGTGCTGCTCAACCGTCCAGTCAGACTACGCAGAAGTGCCTGGGAGGCACATTATTTCTGCACACTCAACTAATTTACCTTTTCGGCACAAATACTGCAATGGTGGTTTCATCATCATGGCATTCCCACTCATTAATATTAGCAGCAGTTAGCAGATGATGCCCTATCATTATATTTGGAGTTGACTTTTGTTTTGTTTCTATTTCAGTTTCGAAGGACAGTTCTTCCTTCAATCAAGTTCCAGAAAACACAAACAAACCAACCAACAACTGTCTTTGGGAAAAAAAAAACCTACTGGGGAAAAAGTCCTTTAAAGCAGCTGCAGCCCTCTGCTGCCATCGTATGGGAACTGCCTTCGGAGCAGCAAGGAAACCTCTCCCAAGAGGTTGTTACTATCCCCAAGAGAACTAGTTAGTTATAGTCAGCTACTTCGGAAGCAGAATTTGCAAAAAGAAATAGTTATTTTAAAACCCAGTTTGTTAGGGAATACGAACTGTTTACTGCTCTGACAAAGAATGGCAGCTCGCAGGGGGTTTCCTGAGACCGCAGCACCATGGAACGATACTATTTTACAGTATAATGCAATAGCGTGTAACGGCTGCACGGCAATTTGTAACTCCCTTGTAGCACAGGCTCCACTAACAATGTTTGCAGCTGCTATTGTGCCACGTTTTTGTTTTACAATGCTACAGCTTTGCTCCGAGACATATGTTATGGCACGCTGACTTTGTGTTGTGACATCTTTCTGCTGCAGCATAATTAATTTGTATGCAGGCTTCACGGTCCTGTGTCAGCTCGTCCCGCAGCATCCTGTTACGAGAGCTGTGCGGAGCTGCGCAGCCAACTTCTGCTCTGAGAGTAGCCAGCGCCGGGGACAAGCACCGTTAACCTGGGGTCACGTTTTCCCTCAGCAGATTGAAGATGGGGTTTGGTGGGCCTGGTCTCGGACAGGAGCGACTTCGCAGGACGTGGGGCTTGTGGTACCACGCAGGCCGGCTGTCCACTGAGGCCTGGTCATGGTGGCAACCTACAGAGAAGATCGACAGCTCCATAACGCCCGCAAACCGGAGTGATGCTCCGTGAGGTGACCCACACCGGGCTGCGTGCCCACAGGCCCTGCCTCACCTCATGCTTCCTCACCCGCCGCCCCACGGCGGCCCTGGCCCCAGGACACCAAACACTGTCCCTGAGGACACCAAATTGTCCCTGAGGACACCAGACGGCCCCTGGGACCCCCGACATCCCACCTCGCCCGGGTAGGAGGCGGCTGGAGGCAAACACCGGCCCACCGGGCCCATCCCGGGCCGCGCCGCCGCCGGCCGCCCTCGCCTCGCTCCAAAATGGAGGCCCAACGCCCGCCTGCTTAATTATTCATGAGACGGGTTGGCCACGCCCCCCACGGGTGGGGAGCTGATTAAATATTCATCAGGAGGGCGGGGGACAAGAGGGCGGGGCAGCCGTGCGCGAGGCACTCCCCCTTCCCCCCCTTCCCCCCCCCACGAAAGGCGGGAAAAATAATTAATACAAACAAATCAGCACAAAACCCACGGAGAGGGGGCGGAATTATCAATAATACCAATGAAACACTACTAGAATAAAACACTTCTGTTGCCTGGAGTAATTTCTTCCCTCCAACACCGCTGTGGCCGCCCTCGGACCCATTGACAACCGCCGCCGCCCCGAAACTGAACTGGTTTGGTTTTTTTTTTCCGTGTTTGCAAATATTTCTCCTCCCGACTAAAATACACAAACACAGGTGGGGCTGCCTGAGTGCACCTGCTTACCTCACTATGCTCAACCCCTCCTTTTAACCCCAGTAAGTAGTGATGTTTCACTGAAATCATGCTTTTAAAAAATAATTTTGAACAATGATCATTGAAAAATTCTTTTCCTTTTTGTTTTTTCCTCCCCTCAGAGACACGGGGCACGGCTCTCACCGGGGTCTGCTCACCCCACAGCCCCCCGAATTCCTCTGCCGCTCCCCTCAGAGGCAGCCTGGCGGGCGCCCCGGCTGGGGGGCTGCTGGGAGGGAGGGAATTTCCCTGAGGTAAAAAAGAGCTCAGAAGGTGTTGTCTGTAAGTAGACATCGACCGCGAGACCTTCTCCATCACCCGTGTGTAGGTCTGGGGGCGCAGGTCCCCATTTTCAGCCTCCCAGCTCCGATTTTGGTGGGCTGGGGGGCAGAGGGGCCACGGGTGGCTGAGGAAAACGCGGCCTAGCCAGTCGTTTGGCCTAAAGGTCTGTCATAGCACGGCTAAATCCGACTCAAAAGCACAGGTAAAATGCCAAATATAACCCAGTCCCTCTAACACTGCAGTCTGAGGAGCAAAACCAGCCTGGACGGAGGAAAAAAAGCGGGTGCTGGTGTTTCCCCTCCAAGCAGACCCTGAAGGGACAAGCCTGAGCCCTCACAACAAAGAAATCCCTGTTGCCATCAGCAGCGGGGTCAGGATTCCCCAAGATTTACTTTCTACCCATTGTTCACTGATTTAAATGCTTATGGGACTGGTTTGCACTACCAATCTGATGTAGAGCCTTCAGCATAAATAAAACTATGCTTTTTGTAAATTGTCAGTGTAGGCCAGGGGGTAACAAGTAACCCTCTCGAGTTAATATTTGAAGCAATTCCTTTTATGCGCTTTGTGACCAGACAGGGAAACGGAAATGTTCCAAACCAATCTACAAAGTAAACAACCTTTTGCAATAAATGTTTGCCAAATGCTAACACAGGGCTCAGAGAAATATCAGGACAAAAGTGCATCCATTAGCAGGAGTTTAGCAACTGCTTAAGGACAAGAAACATTCTAGAGCTGGTTTAAAGTTGATGCTTTCTGCCTTGTAAACAAATTAGCTTATAGCAACAAACAAGATGACCCTTCTTAGCTAATATTATGAGTTTAGCTTGTTAAATATTTAACGTTTACCTTTCAATTTTCCAGTCTGGATTAAGCAGTTCTCTAAACAAGTGGTATCCCAGCAGCAGATGGAGACGCACAGACCATTGCCCTGCTCTGGCTGAACTCCCTAAGAAATAAAAAACACGTTAAGTCAAAGAGGAAGCAAACGGGAACTTTCAGTAAAGTCTCTAAGCTTTGGCTTTGGAACTCACTGCTTGTACTCATTTTTATTTACATTAATTTTATCTAGCTCTGCTTTAAATTAAAATAGCGGTAGTCGATTCAACTTCAATCAGGTTGAAGGGAAACAGACTGGAATTGGCTGAGTACTTCTGAAAACCTCCCTTCTGGCAAAGTATTTTTCTCTTCCTTATAACACAATTGCAGACCCAAGGTAAGACTTTCAAAAAAGACTTAAAGGTGCCATAAATCCTTACAGTACAGTCCTGCTAAAGACAGTAAGGGGAGTGGGGAAGGAAAATAAAGTATCATAGGATTGCAACTTTTTTTTTTCTAAAGTATGAATCAGAAATATCTGATGATTTAGCCTGTCTTGAACAAAGTTTAGCATTGCCCTGTTTTTAAACAGGAGCGGAGCTGCTGTGTATATTGTACATGAGGAATTTAAGTTGTCTGGAATCCACAGTTGCGTGTATAACGTTTCCACTGACTTCAGGCTTTGCTTTCTTTGCTTTTAGAAGACAAATATTTCTTCATATAACCATATATGTTTATCTATAGGTGGTTTCTTGATTGTTCTTAAAGCTGTTACGTCGATTTGCTGTCTCATGGTTGAGTAGCATAAAAGCCTAATGAAACAGTTATTTTAGGAGCAGTTACATTTGCTCATGAGCCTTGTCAAAGTTTAAACTATAAGCTTCTTTGGCTAGCTAGAATTATACCATACCTAAATTAAAAATGCTTCCAGTGAAGTATCACTTCCTTAAGCGTACAATGCAAACTCTATCCAGAGCGCAAGCACAAGTCAGCCAAACCCATTTGTAACACTGTTAATGAAATGCCCCATATTCTTTCAGTTGTCAGTACAAAAAACAGTGCTTCCATTGTGGATGTGGTAATTTTGCTCAGTGGCATATTAGAGAGGTCTGGCTTGCGTGCTTTGGTAATAAATATGAAGGATGTTTGGAACTTGTTTTCTGTAATTTTTGTAAATTTTTAATCTTTGAAACAATGAGGTCTATTCTCTGAGTGTATTTCCCACTGATGGTAACTGGGATGTTGCACTGCAGCTTGGACGGGTTCCAGTTATGTTACTAACAGCGCTGCCAGCTCTTGTAATTATACTGCAGCACTCATTCCGTTTGGCAATTTCCCTGAAGCCTCAGCTGCTGGAATCAAGAAACAGTATGAAAAATCTCAGTTTAAAAAAAAATAATTTTAAGGGGTAGTGAGTCACTAACTCTCATTGTTGCCTGACAATGTGAAGCGTACCTACTCTAGAGACTCAGAAACCAGAAGGCAAATCAAAAGAATGTATTTATTGATTTTTTTAAAGCTCATTACTTTTCAGACCCTCATGATTTTGGGAAAGCCTGGATCACTGACTTTTTTCACATAGCGATACTGTATCATTTATTTGCATGTCACATATACAGTCATTATATGAAATTAAGCCATGTATCAATGTAAATGCTGCAGGAAAATATGGTTTGAACCATCACTTTGTTACTTTTAATCTTTTTTTTGGTCATATGCAAGCATTCTTAAAAGTAATTATCACTCTAAAGCAATTAAGTAACATGAAAATAATTTCAATAACATCCTTGTAACTTTTTCGTATTCCATTGAATAACTAGTGTAACAAGGTAAGAGAATGTTGTTAATCGCATGTACTTCCTGAACGGTTTCCATTTAGAACTATCTTCCTAGCTTTCTGATGTCCCACTCATACGACGTCCCTCGGTGCTTTTATCTTTTCCTCCTCTAAGATCAGCTGAGTAGTCCGTTCTCTGAGACACAGAATTAGAAAGTTATTTAGTAAATTGCATGTCACTGCACTAAGTTCAGACACGGTATGACAAGATTTTCACACTCCATTGCTGTGTCTACAACGGAGTGATTTCCTCTTAGCCTAGTTTTGGGCATAGTATTTTCTCTCCTCTGAAAACAGGACTTTCATATTTTCTCTCCAGGTTAAATTGATGGGACTAACAGAACAATGACATCCACTGCAAGGACCAGCTACACCTCGATTCCGAACCAGAAATACAGACGCAGTAGCCGTCGCTCCAGACAGCGCTGCAACATCGTGGACGCAGATTCCCAATCTCTGTCAACACTCGGATATTTTAAAACACTTCCATTAGAGATCTTTCAAATGGTACTGAATTACCTTTCAGGTGAGAATCTGATAGGAAAGGTATTACTTCAAATATCTGAAAATTACCACAAAAGTTTTCCATCTAGAAAAAGCCATTATTATTTAAAATGCTTTACCTTTTAGCTAGTTGAAGTCATTTTATGTGACTTTTTCTCTGAATTTTCAGCTTTTATGTGCGAAGAACCAAATGACCAAAATTTAAATGATAATTACAAACTATTTGAAGTGGTTTTTTGCCTATTATGTGTGAAAAGTATTCCTTAGATCTATTCATTTGTAATTACTACAGTTTGTTAGCAAAGGAGATAAACAGTAATTAAATTTTGTTTTATTTATAAATCTTATTTCTTGGCCTATTTTTGAAGTAAGATAAAGTTATTGACTAGTGATCAGCATTTTCCTTGCAGTCAAGATTTACAAGTATACTGGGTTTTGCTTTTTCAGTGAGGGATATCAGCATGCTGAGCATGGTGTCGAAAACCATCAGCAACCGCCTTATTAATTACATCTCAACCCCATCAGGAAACCGACGGCTCTTATTGCAAGACTTTCATAACCCTGAGCTACCCGGCAAGAGAGAAGGATCCTATATTTTAGAGCACTACAAATCTCTAGGTGATCCTTTAATGCAGATGGTAACAATTAGAGGAGAACCAAACTCAGTTAAAAGGTTTCTTCTGTTATATGCATTGATCGGTAAAATGCTGAGGATACAGCCCAAATCGTTTGCGCAGCTCCCTCTGAAAGTC
Organism: Larus michahellis; assembly: GCF_964199755.1. NCBI lineage: Eukaryota > Metazoa > Chordata > Aves > Charadriiformes > Laridae > Larus > Larus michahellis. The sequence goes on along the minus strand of NC_133913.1, from coordinate 1,680,703 downwards.
AAGTTCCTCCCTATGCCAAATAGCCCACTCAAATACCATTAAGTGGCGGGGGGAGGTGGGAGGAATTACCTGAAATGATTCCAAAACCTCTTAGTTATGGAAAAAATAATGTATGTTCCTGCCTCCTCTGTATTTATTTTTTTCATATGAAATGGCAAGCAGGGCTTGGGCAGAGGATCAGTTCTCAGTAGTAGGTGTTTCCAAATTTAGTTTGTTTGGACACCACCACTGGAAACTGCAGCAGAAACCAAGACTCCCAGGCCCCGCGGTAGCTGAAGGAATTCGGCTGCTCAGGCTGCCTTCATGGATCACTTTGGAGGAGCTCGCATTCCTCCGTCTGGGAAATGCAGCCGCAGTACTTAAACCCAGCCTAATTCTGAAGTGACCAGCAACAGTTGCCACCAGGAAGCCTGCTTGATAGGCTACTGGAGACGTATTGCAGATCACATTCCACTTCCTAGAAAAGCAGTATGCTCATCACAAAAATGTTATCACAGTTGTCAGTGCCTCACATTCTCCTTGGCAGCTTTGTATCCGAGTTCAAAGACGGAAACGGGCATGAAGAACACATTTTCCTCTCACTCTTAGCTTAAGGGCAATGTGAAAATGTCTGCACTTTTGCTGTCATGGTATATTGTGTGCTAAGCAAACCCCTTCTGGGTGAAAAGATTCACTTGTTCTTTCTTTCAGCTGCTCAGACCCCTTGGCATAGCATAATAGAAATCTAGATCAAAATAGCGTGAGTTTGATGATAATGAGGAGCGCTGTACATCCTTAAATTCAAACTTGTTTGCTTTTTAAATTTTTCTGCTAATCTTTAAAACACGTTGATTCTAAGTCATTCAGCCTCTCACTCAGAAATGCAGCATGCCTTCTTATGCAGCTGGAACACTGAACGTTTGCTTCACCCACCCACTGTCGGTGTTGTTCCATCAGAGAAGCAGAGAAATTAAATCCTAATTTGATCCATACCAATTTACTGTTACCTAGCTGATGAAAAAGATTGTTTATTTGACAGACAGAAATAAAATGCCACCATGGTTAGATGCAGAATTATAAGTATGGTTTGAACTTAAGACATTAAATAAAGGCATAGACAAGGTAAAGGAATGCTGTTACAGTCTTTTAGACCAAAGACCTCCTATTGTAAGCAATCCATGTAGGTTTTGGGGTATTTTAAAATAATCTTAGTGTTTTATTTTTAAAATGAATCTTGAAACCCTACAATTCTTTAAAAAACAAAATAAAACAACAAACAAAAGAAACAAAAGCCAAAATTAGTTTGGGCTTTGTAGTAACCACAAACAAAATGGCAACTTATTATTTAAATGTAGGCGTGAACCCATCACTACAGGCCTAGTAGTAAAACCATGACGTATTCAAAATATAAAGATCATTGGCCATATCAGTGGAAGGCTCAAGAGAACGTTTTTGTTAAGAGGTCAGTTGCAAAATCAATATTTACTTTACATCAGGAAAGACTGGACTCAATGGGGAAAAAATCGTTCCTGTTCAGAGAGTCTGAACGGGGTCTACGTATTGCATAAATCTCACTTAAACTCGGAGGGGTCTGGCTCTGCTCAAGTCCATGGTAAAACCTTCCAGTACTTGTAATGGGGTCAGAATTTCAGTCATTGTTTGAAATGGACTTGAGTTACAAATGATCGTGGCACCGTCGTTCTGCACAAGGAGGGGTTTGCTGTACAAAAACAGGAGCAGCACCTTTTGCTCAACCCTTTTTACTCAGCATAATTTTTCCCTGTGCCGACGGCTGTATTCTCATTTGCAGCTACACTGTCTTAACAGTCTCCACTATCCTTCAGGGAGTTCTCTCCAAAGCCTAATCTAGTCAATAGAAAATTGACTTGACTGAGCTTTGGACCATGTCCTGGGCTGATGAATAAATTATGTCTGTCATGTAGGAATGCTAACACACTTCTAAATAAGGAAAGAGTCAATTTAGAACCACGGTAAATGCATAAAGTACTTTTTGACATTGGAAAAGTTATGTATTTTTTGGGAAACTGACAATTCATAAAAAAAAAGTTTCCTTCCCCCCCCCTCCCCTGAAAAGTACATGCTTTTCTGTGGATTTATTGATTAATTAACAAACTATATATAAATATATGTATTATTCTGGTAGAAGTTTTGGAAGAACAACTGTTAACTCATTTTCTATGAGTATTGTGGAAAAAAATGCTGCTTAACAAACAGCTGGTCCACACTATAATGAACTCCAGACTTTGACATCCTAAACACATACCATTTTAGTCCTGTATAGGAAAATAATTTTACCTCTTCGCTATGTTTTACATTAACACAGTTTAGAATATTTTCTTTTCAGAGCATGTGGCTATCTTCAAAAAATGTTGGAAGCTTGGCTTTCCATGATGTAAGGGGAAAACCAGTGTTCCCCACGGTACTGTTAAAAGAGGCGCAACAAGTAACATTTATTTCCAATATTTTTAACAGCTGTAATCCTAAAACCAGTATAGTAATTTTAATAGGGCTCCAACTGTGACTAACAGGGCCTTTAAAACAATATAATAAACAAGTTATGGCATAGGAAGCTTAGGTACTCCCTGGCAGCGTTTCTTTAGCAGATGTCCCCGCTACAAAAGTGCACACCCCTTCTCCAAAGCACAGGTTACTGGTTTGTGCTGCTCTCTTCACCTTGCAGAAGCAGCTTTTTCTCACGAGCGTGTGCGTGCTCGTGATATGAACGTTTAAGCCCATTCAGTAACGTATGTGCCATGTATGTAAACTCATAGTCACGTATGTATTCATTTTCTTCACAGGATTGTTGCTTAAAAGATGCACGCTTCTATTGCCAACAAAAGACAGGCTAAAGTACATACACAAGATCCTCTCAGAAGTAAGTTCACGTTCCTTTCACCAGTGTTTCGAATTGTCCCTTGCACTTACAATACCATTTCTACACGGCAATTGTTAGTTGAATTATGCCTTTTACTGTCCCTTTGCTGGAGTTCACTGCTACTGTGTAATGAATTTATTGATTTGAAATCAGTCTTGCTTTTAATAATAATAGAAAAGCGTAAACCAGCATATTGAACACCAGGCTGTTCTACTGAGATTTCACGCTCCGTTATCAGTGGTTTTCAACTTTTCCTCCCCTTGGGAACCACTAGAAATTTTGCAGTGGAAGAGCACAGCTCTTCATAGAAATTTTACCCTCCTGAAAACAGGGTTGCTCTTCCTAGCTTACTTTTGCACACCCATTTGACAACAGCTTTGGATGTAATACTAAGCCATAACATAGGTATTACAGCTTCTTTCCTTCCACAATAAAGGAAGGGAATCCTTCTGAATTTCTAATCAGTATTGACGTACACAAGTAGTACAGAGAATTTTCAATCACAGGAATTAGCTTATAGTCAGTTAAGATGAATTACTAGTGTTTTGCACTTACAGGTTTCCTGTTTTAAACTTAACGGTTGCCCAAGTCCTTTGCATTGTTTAGGATTACAGTGCTATGGGGTATTTTTACAGGTACAGTATCTTTATGGAGAGAAGGCAAGTATCACAAATATAAAAGAAAATTAAGGGACTTTTCTAAATTAGTCTGTGTTTTTGCAAGATACTTAGAATATAAGATGTTTTTGAGCCTTGGGGTGTAGGGGGGGGAAGGTATTTATTCACACAGTTCTCCAAATTTCCTTTCTGGTTGTTAAAGTTGCTGATTTGACTCTTGAGAATTCCTTGGTCTGGATTTCACTGCCAAACAGTCTGGATTTTGATTAGCGATTTATTATCTGAGAAGACACGGGAGAAGGGCGGCATTTTATTACACAGTTTCAAATTCACAAAGCAAGAGGAGAGATGGTTTAGTTTAAAAGTAAACGGCTATACACATCATATACCAGAATATTTTTGTTAGCTTGTGGTAGCTTAAAATTAATTAAAAAAAACCCAATGTCAAATAAATTAGTTCAGCAATCCACAGTTTATTTACTGTAATGACTACTGTGATTGCAAATATGCAGTAAAATGCTCAGGGTAGGACCTTTTTGTCACTACTTGAGATGTTTGATTGTGAAGTGTTAGAATTGACATAATGGAGGCTTTGCTGGAGAGTAACTTTGGTTAAAAAGGTACAGAAACAAATTCTCTCTTAGAAGACCAGACATTTTGAGCACATTTGAAATGCATTTAAGTCTTAGTAACTTGCGTGTACAGGTGCTGTATAGGCATTAAAGTATTTGATAATACCAAAAAAAAGGTGATTATTTTTCCATGGTTAAGAGTTACAGATAAATATTTGTGCTGGGACGTTTGTCTTTGAAGCAAGTACCTTTGTGTACTTCTCCACACAAGGTTCAAAAGTAAGGTCTTGGTCCTGAATGTGGAACGCCATTTAGCAGCTTTTGATTCTGGGCTGCTTTAAGCTTAAGTACAACCTCTGCCATAATGTACAGCACCTCTGTGGCAGATAATGGTTTCCCTGCTCTCATCAGGGAGATGCTGTGCAGGCACCACACTCCAGGTATGACACCTTCCTCCTCTGTTCTTCTGATAAAATTGCAGGACAGGTTGTATTTATCTAATATGAGAAATGGCATTGTGATCTAAATTTATGGCTCAGTCTATTCATTTTTATCCCCTTTCTTTTGTAATCATCAGATCCTAACAGCAGGCTGGGATGAACTAGAGTGTCACCGGGTTTTTAACTTCCTCTGTGAGCTGAGCAATTTACCCCGTAAAGTACAGACAGTTGTCAGCAGCAAACCGGGTAATCATCAAAGCAGACAAAAGTCCTACAAAATCAAAATGCGCTATCATGGAAAAGTCAGAAAATGGATCTTGATTACTGCAAACAAAATGTGTATAGAATTGAGAATGTTTTAGCTCACCTAAGCCTTGTAGCACCAAACCTTTCCCAATTCTCACGTACGTTCTGTTAGCTCCAATATTACGCAAAAAGTGGGCACTCTGAAGCAAATACTTGGCCTTCATATAGGTAGATACAACTATTTTTCTTCCCCAAAAGCAAAGTGCTTTTGTCTTTGACATGTATCCTGTAGTGAAGAGAGTTGTCTTGAGAGGCGTTTAGGTTTTTTTGAATCATTCCACTGTCTACATTCCACTACTATTAAGCCAATGCGTCAGTTATGTGTCTGTGTAAACAGTAACATGGACTTGAATCTTTCCTACTGGACAGCAATGCCAGTGATATCAGTGGGAAAGGAACCAACACAGAAATCAAGTGATGCAGTACAAAGTCAGGTTTAATATTTCTGAAACACGACACTGACGTGGCACAAGCCTCTCAAGAAATTCTCATGTTACCCAGCACCGAACTGGGCATTTCTGTGGCACACTTCATACATATCATATACACACTTCCTCGTATTTCCACTTACTGATGCCATCAAAGAGAAAAGATCAGAGTAACCAAAAACCAGAGCTGAGAGCCCTTGAAGCCACACATGAGTGGCTGCAGAGAGGTACCAGAGGGTGCATCGATAGATTCTATGGCCTGAATTAGTGCAACGTATCCAAAAGAGCCAAACTCGGGAAGTAACAGCTGAGAATTTAATTAGATCCCCCTGCGTGTTCTTAGGCAGCTTTAAGAAAACCCTTCTTTCTCTTCCTATAAAAAAAAGTGATCATCTTTGAGGCTTATTGCATGAGGCTTAATGGATTTATAATATCTACATTCTTTTACCCCAGGGAGTGCCCGAAAGCTAGAGCTGCGGATAAGGTTATACTGTCGTAGCGTCTTGTTGAACCACTGGATTCATCGGAGTGATTCTGCCTTTTGGTTGACTCGTATTTTAAAGCCATGGCCCATGGTCAATCAAGCTCGCCTGCTGTATATCATCTTTGGGCCAGTGTCCACTCTTGATGGCGAGTAGTCGGGGGGGTTAATTTTCAAAGTCTGTTCCCTAAGAATGAGGTTTCCTTGCAGGATGCAGCATTTCTGAAAACCAAGCTTTATGCAAATGAAATGTAGTTGTATTGCCTAGAAAAAAAAAATCATTCTGCTTACCCAGACCTCACTAACATATATAAAATACATACATTATACATATGTGTGTACATATGTATACATCCATATATATATATATATATGTTAAGAAAAGTTACAATTGAAGTAATTCTAGTGAAGAAATTGCACCTCTGTTCCTCTATTTTCCCCTGCTCACCTCAAAGAAGCATCTGTTTCCCTGCAGAAAAGCACGCTTTCTCACTTAATTATTAGACCCGGGTTTCTTTAAATCACCCTTTGCTTCATGCTGCAACTACCACTGTCCCTACGAAAATGACAGATGGAAAAAATTTGTCACAAACACTGAGTCGTGTTACCTGAATTACCCTCCTCTGACTCTGCTGTAAGGCCCAGTCTATCGCCTTCCTTGTTTAAAAAAAAAAAAAAGAAAAAAAATTACTTTGTCACTTAATAGCAGTTGTGATTAATATATTGCTCAGGACATGTGGTTTGGCAGAAAATGATAGAAGGACCAACAGATGAGACCAGTCTGAAAGGTCTGGCAGATGCAATTAAACTGCTGTATGATACAGAAGCTAGAGAATGGACAGCAGATGATGTTATCAGTCTTGTGGATGAGCTGTCAGGTGTGTTTTTGCCTTTATCATTAATCCGTAGGATTATACGCTCATGTCCTCCAAATCTGGCAACAAGTGTGTTTCAGGCACACAGGTGCCTTGGGAAACTGACTGTAATACTCCGCACAGTAGCTGTGGCGTAACTGGAAAAGTCATTACATTCGGAAGCCAGGCAGTAGCTGGGGATGGGAGAAACCCGGCACAAATTCAGGCTGTCTTTCCCCATTGTGAAATACTTTAAGAATCCATGCAGAGCTTTAAAATTCAAGTCTTGTCTAGCCATTATTAAGGAAATGTTGTCCAAGCTGTGTAAACTGAAAACATAGTGTTTGTTAAAGCCAAAATTCTACTGAACAATGTTAACGGCTACACTGAAAGTTAGTTATGGGTGAGATCACATCACAGAGGCTGTCGTGAAGAGCTCTCACTGTACTGCTGGTAGGAATTGGTTATATGACTTCATTGCTGCAATTGTATTCCAGAGGGCATTCCCTCACAAATTCTGGTTAGCTACCAAAGCCAACAATTCATAAATTCACCTCTTCCAGAATAGTTTTTGTGGCACTTCTTTCTTTTTGTTCAAAGATCACTAAAATTCTATTTTATTACAAAGTTGTTCCCCGGGAGTGGCTCATGGAGAACAATGCTCGGCTTCTCATTCTGAGTGGAAACAGCATTTGCTTCACTTTCATGGCCAGCAAAGCTGTGAACGGAAGGACCCTCGAGTTAGCCAGGCTCATGGTCTTCCTGGCTTTGGTGAGTACGACTGAACAGACCGGGCTCCAGCCTTTTGTCTCTTTAACCCCATATTTGTTTTCTCAGACTTTAGAGTTGTTTCCCCACCTACTCCTACAAACTGGGAGTAAGTCCTGCAAGAGACCTAGTGCTCTTTCACCTTCTGGTCCCTGTCTGGCACATCTCCACACAGTGGCAAGCCTGGCCTCGAGGAGCAGTACCACTTCTCAGCAGGTTGAGAAGTTCCTCTGTTAGCATGCCAACAATAAAAACAAACTCCGTGTCCCCTTCTAACAAACCCTAATTTTCCAGGCCATGGCTGCAACCGACCCAGTCACTCATTAGAATCAATAGTTAATTCTAAGATTTAATCTTGCCTTTTATAGCATTGTGCTCACCATAAAAGGTGTGTTTCTAATATATTTCCTGTGTACGTCAGGTCTGCGAGAAGGACCTGTACTGCATGGACTGGGCAGTAAAAATGATGCAGAAGGTCTGCAAAGTTTTCAGCACTCCAGGGGAGAGGAACAACTTTCTGCAGTGTGTGGAGAACGTCTTCGCTCACATGATCATGGACACGCTACAGGCAGTGCTGTCCGGTAAGCCTGCGGGTCTGCCAGCCGGGACCAGCTCTTTAACCAGGAGCTCGCCCTGAGCGAGACGTCAAAAGCACCGCAGTTAGTGCGGCATCGCAGCCTGTCCTTCCCTCCCTCCCCAGGCAGAGCAATACTGCAGCGCCTGAGGTTTGCAGTCAACCAGGTGCCATAATTGGGAGAGACATTTATTTTAACCGATCTCTCCTGTCTAAGAGATTGCTACTGCCACGGATGGTGAGACCAACAGGCTTTTAAAATCCATCCCGGCAGAGCGCTGGGCCTGAGGTCCTTCAGGGCTGTGTCGAAGTGCAGGCCTGGAGCCGCTGCCAGCCCGTGCAGCTCAACAAGCTGCACTTGCTCCCTGTCCACAGCTTGTCAGCCTTGATAAAACCTCCAGACTGATGATGACGGCAAGCTGTAAAGATGAACGGCCTGCTCAGTTAGGACAGATTTTTGTCTTAATGCACAATTGTTCTTGTCCATCTTCAGACAGGCTGGTGAAGGAATTTTGGAGAGTGTCTCCTGTGTTATTTCACAGCTGTCCTGCCATCAGGTGCAGTAGCTGAAGCCTCATAAATCAAAGCGGAGGCTGCTGATTCAGCCTCTGCTGAAAACACTGAATGAGTAAGATTTATCTTCAAAGAAGTCATTTAGTTTCACTAATCATTTTAAAATGTTTTTCTTTTTCTCTGCCCTGGTAGGGGATCGCGATGAAGAGGACAGCAGCTTTTTGAATTTGTTTCACCTTGTAAATGCCCAAGCGAACTTCCATAAAGAGATCCTGTACCTGACCATGAGAAGCAATGGCAACACCGCTTGATGCTCTGAATTTTCCGGACTCTTGCCCTACTCCTGCTGGATTTTTCTAATTTTTTTATTTTATTTTTTTTTTCCAAACACTTGCAAAGCAGTATCCAATTATTTCTTAAATTTCCATTCTGGTAAGAGCTGGAGCGGCAGCGGGAGGAGCTAGTGACATACATGTCAGCCCAGCTGAAGGAGCTCAGGGGACCGCTGGGGACCTCAGCGTTCGCAGCGGGGTTCTGTGCGTTTCACTCCTCTGAGGCCACGTGAAGACACACGGAGGAAGCGGGCTGGGGGCCTCTGGTTTGGGAACATAAACTGCATTCTTTTCCCACTGCGTATGTTTGCACACACAATAAAAATGACATGGTTTTCATATTTGATGTGCATACACAAATTGAAGAATGTTATCTTAGTTCAGAACCAAAAACATTTTGATCTTTAAATTTTGTTTTCTCTTGGGAATCAGAGGAGAAAGAGACAGACATAATTAGAGCGGCACAGCTACATTTTTCCAGTTTGCCAGTGTCTCCCTCGCTCTTACGTTCTCCATAGGTTGCACATTCAGTTTTAGCAGAAAGAGGTGATGCCTGAAAGAAAGCAATTTAACTGCTTTGATAAAGCAAAGCAGTTTTTTTCCCCCCAAAGCTACAGGTACCTTTCAACCATAACGCAGAAGCAACTTCAAATCCCTCTCCCTGCCTGGTGTAATAACTGAATGTTAAAGCGTATTTGCCTTTATAGGACTTTGCTGAGTTGAAGACACACATTAAACGCGTATAGGCTAAGATCACTGTTTCATTAAAGTATATAAACGTTTGCTACTTATAAAAGGTTTTTATTTTCTGCTATATTGCCTTCAAACCAAAAACATGTAATGCATAATAAAAAGCACTTACTTTACTGTGCATTGTTTAGAACACGACTGTTTGCTTCACGTTATTAAATAGCCTTCTCCTCCCCCTGAATCACTTTCCAAACGTTTTAGTGATCCTCCAGGAGGAGATTTTAGCTGCAGGGACCCAGGTTTGGCTTTGAAAGTTTGTCTTCAGCTGCCGGAAACAGCTTAAATGGGATCAATTTATCTCAGCTGCCCCCCCTCGATGTCATCAGTAACGAGCCGACAACTGCTCTGTAATGATTCGCTTGGAAGTTTGCACGTTAAAAATTCTTGGGACATTTGATGAACACACAATTACAGCCAGGATTTGACTACATTAAGGAGTGGATACGGGATATAAATTTGCTGAGGATCTTTGCAGCGTGCCGGTAGATGGCAGAGGTGAAACCTTCCCCGAGAGCAGTGTCCGCTAGCAATTCCTTCTAACAGCCCTTTTTCCTCTCTATTTGAAGGTTATATTTAAGAACACGCTGCGATACTTCGGTTGTGCTGCAACTACGTATTATTTCTAAGGAAGCAAAATGCAAGACTTTGTCCGAAATGTAGTCGGTGAACTGAAAGCCTCCAAACTGAGCACTAATGAACTCAAAACACGAGGAGAAAACAGACTCGCGGCGCCTATGGTGCCAGGGAAACGCAGCCAAGGAGCCGCCGAGGCGGAATGCTACAGCCCGGGTCGGGAGCTGGAATCGCTACCAAGAAATAACCTCGACTGACGGAATCCAGGATAAGGGAGCGGAGCCTTGAACCACCCCATCTCCTGGCTCCATTGTACTGTGGGTGCGTGAGGCTGCTTCGCCCGCTGCGACACACAGCGCCGCAGGGCCGGCGCAGCGCCTCTGCCACAGCCTGTCGCATCTCCCGGCACCGAGGACACGGCGGCCATAAATTACAGCCCGTCACAAGGGGGGCCATTATGCGAGCGCAGCGATACAGGAAAAGTGAGGTCTTTGATTCACTGGCAGCCGTCGACAAAGATGAAATGTCAGCTCTGCCGGCGCTAGCTCGCTCTCGCAGCGGATCCTCCAGGAATGCGAGCTTTATGCAGCTGCCAAGTGTGAAATATTGATGACGTTATTAATTATTATTAACTGCTCTTCTTCTTCCCTACACAATAGCTCAGCAAGTGTTTGGCCTTAGTTTTTGCAGCGTTCGTGCTCCAGCATTTCCACCAGACGAGGACTTTCCTCCCCAGAGGATCAAAGCTCCAACCCACCGAAGCGGTACTTCCCCAACCAGTTTTTGTTTGAACTGGAGAACAAACACCACCGGCCTTTTCCAGTATCGCCCTCTGATCAGCTCTCGCAATTAAGCACCGCTGGGCTAATGGCGTCCAGGTGGGTGCCCCCGGGCAGCACCGTGCGCCAGCCGAGCTGGGACAGTGAGACTTGAGAAAATGGTGCTTTTTTTTTTCCTGCTGCCAAATTTTAACCGCTGCCGTGGGGAGTCGATAAAACCCTCCCAGGACGAGAAGCAAACGAGCAAGAGGAGATTGGGTCCCCTCAGTCGCAGCGCGGAGCCCTGGCTGATTTGGGGCACGGAGGAAGGGGCTGGTGCACAGAGCTGGGGGGTTTGTAAGGCCCCGCGGGGGGAGAGGAGCGTTGGGAGTAAGAGAAAATCATTGTTCCTGGTTTCACACTCAGCTGAGTTTCCATTCCACGCATTCCTCGTTACTCACTCTCTCTTAATCACTGCAGATGTTGACATCAGATACAGACTCACGAAGCGGAGGTTATTGAGAACATGACTTATGCTTGAAGAAATTCCTCCCAAAATATTTCAAGCTTCTGATTTCCGACTATATTTGGTGGTGGAGCGAGGAGAAGCTTTTCCTCATCTCCAGGGCTCGGCGATGAGGGACCGCCCGGGCCGAGGCTGGCGCACTGGGAACACGCTTGGGAGCAAAGGCACCAACTTCGTGTTTCTCCCAGGAGTTTTACTAACAGGAAATTGCAGTGTCAAGTATTCAGCTGGCAACACTAACCGCAGCCAGCGTTCCCAGGCTCTGAAATCCCTTCTCTTTCCGTGAACACCGTCTTCTGAAAGTCTTATCGAGCCGTTCCCGCCTACCCCGGCAGTGCCGGCGCGGCCCCGACCCTCCCCGGGTCCTGTTCTCTCCCGCCCACTGGCGTGATGGTGCCACGGTTGACTAATGGGGCACGAGCAGTTTTTTCCCATTACAGCTATTTCAGGTGTTTATTGCTTAAAAAAAAAATTACATTCCTGGGAGAGACCAGGCATACGAGAATTTTGTCTTCGAGGAGGATGAAACTTTCAGTCTGAGAACAGCAGTGCATGTGACTGAGAGCAGGGCTTCATAAAAGGACAGGAAAAATCCTCCTGATGCCCCAAATACCTTCCCAGACCTCTCCGAGCTGGGGGAAATTAAGCTCTGAGATGTTCTTTCCATCCCACAGAAATTTCCATCATATTAAAAAATGTTCTTTTTTTCTCTGCTGAGATGAACTGAGACTTCCCGGGGGTTCCCTGAACACGGGCGAGGGGACCTGCGTGAGGCTGAGCCACGGCGCAGACGCCTGGGCGGGGGAGAGCCTGGTTCGGACCCCACAGCGCGTGGAGCAGGGACCCCTCTGCAGCAGCAGCTGCTGCTCAACTCGGGGACACAGGGGTGTCTCGTCGTGGTTTGGCAGTACCCCGTCCTTCCCAGGGCTCGCAGGGTGCCCTCCCACGGCTGGAGCTGTGGGGACAGGCTGGGAGAGCTGGGGGGGCTCAGCCTGGGGAAGAGAAGGCTCCGGGGAGACCTTCCAGCCCCTTCCAGTCCCTAAAGGGACTCCAGGAAAGCTGGGGAGGGACGTTTACAAGGGCATGTAGCGACAGGGCGAGGGGTAATGGCTTCAAACTGGAAGAGGGGACATTTCGGTTGGGTATCAGGAAGAAATTTTTCCCTCTGAGGGCAGTGAGCCCCTGGCCCAGGTTGCCCAGAGAAGCTGTGGCTGCCCCATCCCTGGAGGGGTTCAAGGCCAGGTTGGACAGAGCTTGGAGCAACCTGGGCTGGTGGGAGGTGTCCCTGCCCAGGGCAGGGGGTGGCACTGGGTGATCTTCAAGGTCCCTTCCCACCCAACCCATCTGTGATTCTGCGCTCTCTCCGCAGAAGCGGGTTTTGCTCCCGCGGCCGTGTGTGCCCCAGCCCCGCGGCCGATGCATGGGGATGCGCTTTGGCAGAGTCAACACCAGCAGATGCGCTCGCTCTCCTGTGTCATTCCTCTCTTTATTTCATTTCCTTGAACAATTTTCATTAAAAATATAAGTGCTTTTTCTGAAATTAAACCCAAACGACTGACCTCGGAAGCGCTCGTCCCGAGGGGCTACGCCACGCGGTGGGGGCAGGACCCTCCGCATCCCCCCGGGATGCCGTGTGCGTCACCGGGAACGACCCACGTCTGGGCAGGGGGATGTCACCTCGCCGCTCTCTCCCCTGCCGCCCCATCTCCCTCCTTCGCCCCACACTCGGCCCCCCCTCGCTGCCGGCGGCCCCCCTGGCACAGCTCCTCCTGGGCAGCTGGGTGCTCGCAGAGGGTTAATGCTCTTCCAGAAGGCTCTGAGGGAGACGGACCAGGCGGCAGCTGTGGAAGAGAAAGGAGATGCTTGTCTGAGCTGGGCCCCGGCGCGGCGTGAGACCCCGAGATGGGGGGCAGCAGCCCCCCCTTCACCCAGTACAGGGGCCCCCCCGCCTTTTTCCTCCTTTAAAATGATGCAACCCAGATCCCTTCTTGCTTCTCCCCAAAGCTGTTTAATTTCTCTCCCTCGTGGGAACAAAAGCCGCGCGCTCGTGCTGCCGCGCTCTCAAAGGCAGAGAGCGGCTTTTCCGAAGGGGCCGGGGCCGGCAAACCCAGCGGGGAGAACGCAGCAGCCGCACAATGGCCGGCAAACGTTCCAGCGGGCGAGGTGGCCTGATTTATAAACCAAACCCCGCTGCCCTCCTTCCAGCCCCCGGCAGGAAACAGCTGCGCTGGTGCAGTCGGCTCGGCCGCCACGGCCAGGCAGAGCGAGCAGCAGCCAAAGACAACGGCGTTAAAAACAAACCTACCCCCTCTCCCCCCCTCCCCGGACACGTTTCTTCCCCAAAATTAAAACCCGGTGGGACAAGGAGCAGCCGGCTCACCTGGACGATGCTTCGATTGCAAAGCTGATGCTGGGCCGCATCTTCTTCTCCCCCTGCATCGCTCTAGAGCATGTAGATGATGTAGGAGAGGATCACCAGGCCGATGATGGCAAAAAACATCAGGATGAAAATATCCAGCATGGTGAGCGAGGAGCCGGTGGGGCGGGAGCTGCCGGGCTCCCCGCGGCGTGGGAAGGGGATGCTCGGGGGAGAGCCGCCGCTGCGCTCGCCAGCCCCCGCGTCCTCCCCTGCCAGCCGGAGCACGGCTGGCTCCGCTCAGGGTGGAGAGATGATGCCGGAGCTGACGGAGCCGCTTTCCAGCAGGCAGGCGGAAAATAAAGGGATAAACGCAGGCGGTCAGATGGGGCTTCAGCTCGCCCGGGCAGAGGGGCAATGGCTCAGCCCCGACCTGCGAGCGGGTCCTGCGGGGCACTGTCTGCAGAAAGGCTGCTTCGCCCCTGCTCCTTCCTGCCCAAACTGCTTGGGGGGGAGATGACGGCGATGCAACCCCCCCCCGGGAAAGGGACGACCCTACGTGGAAAGAAACGAAAAAGGGCTTTGGCCATCACAAAGCCGTGTCGATCAGTCAGGACGGGTCTGAACTCTCACCTTTGGGTGTCTGGTACTCCCGGGGTACGGCACCATCCTTCGCTTCCCGTGCCACAGCACCCGCCCCGCTATGGTTTAGAGCAACACGGTTTGAAGTGAGCAGCGACAGCCACGGAGCCTTTCTATTTTGATTTTTTTTTAGGCTAGTGCTGTAGACGAAAATAGCATCCTTTCCCACACACCTTCCAGGTTTTCTTTTCCCCACTGCTAAAGGCTGTAATTGCTGAAAAATCCCACCTTGAGAGGCTGCAGGGGCCGAGGGAAGCCGTGGCCAGCTGCTCCGTGAGCACAGGGGCTGGCTGGGGGCAGGAGGACTCGGGCGACGCCGGGACCCGGTGCCCATCCTGCGCTGCCCACAGCAACGCTGAGCATCTCCCCGGGGTGGGCGGGTCTGCTCTTGGGAGCAGCCACCGGCACCCGAACCCCAGCGGATCCCAGAGCCAAGCCCCCCCAAGCGGGTCAGCGAGCCGGGGGGCATCACCTGCGCCTGCGCGAGGGATCCCCCAAGCCAGCTCACGGCTGAATTTCGAGGCTGATTTCCCGGGGGCTCCGTGGCACCCGGTGGCCGCAGCGCATCGGTGGGACGCGCCGCAGTGGGGATTCGCACGCTTCAAGCGCGTCCCTGGTCTTCCAAGCCATGTCAAGAGCAAGGGACGAGCCCAGAAGCTGCATCTCAGGTGGGTTCCCAGCGCTGCCAGCGTTTCCCCCTCCCAGAGGAGCCAGGCAGAGACGAGGACCCCTCCCCAGCCCCCAGCTCCCCACCGTCTCCCAAGGGAGCAGGAAAATGGCAGGAAAAGCGACCGCAATCAAACCCCGGCACAATCGGCAGGTAAAAATTATACTTTTATTTTTAATTCGAGTAAACCGGGAAGAGAATCGGTTGGTTTGTTCCATTCGATGGTTGGGTTAAAAAGGCCAAATAATGCTTTTATTTTTTTTTTATTGGTGGGTGCTCAACCCGACGGGAAGGAGTACACAAGGACAAACCCCAATCAAGCGACGGATCCGGAAGAAAACACGTTCTAAGCTCAGCACCGAGACGCAACCGGGGAAGCTGGGATGGACGAGGTCTATTTTACACGTGATGAGAAGCAATTTAGCTTTTAATTTTTCCTTTTTTTTTTTTTTTTTACTATTTTATTTATTTATTTATTTTAAATACAGGTTTAGGTGCTTTTCAGCTATGAAAAAAGGCAAAAAAGTGCATAAGTCGAGAGAAAAGGCAGAAATCAAGCAGTAAGAGGTTTGTTTCCCACGGCAGGGGAGAAGGGGCAGGGAGCGGGAGGGGAGAATTAGGACAATGGTTTCAAGGTAGCATTAAAAAAAGGTCTGTATACCAAAACGTAACTGCCTGTGTTATTTGGTCCATTAAAAAAATGGTTTATTCACATTGAGACTCCCCCCCCCCGCCTCCCAGACAAGAACGTGATTAAGAAGAGGATGAGCAGGCGGACGAAGACCCCCCCCTGCCCGGCCGCCCCCTCTCCCCTGCTCTTGTGCTCGCTCGTTTTAGCACCAACCGGGATTCCCATCCCGTGAAGCCCACCCTGGCTGCTCCTGGGGGCCCCTTTTCACCCAAAGGGGAGGACGGTGCCAGAATCCCCATCACACTCCCCCCTCTCCCGTCCCAGCCACCTGGGGAACGAGCCAGGAGAAAAACGCTCCCCTCTCCCCCGGTCATGCCATCCCTGGGGGGGGTCTCTGCCCTGCCAGGACACCCCCCCCACCACCAGAACAGCGTTGGCTCCCGCAGCCCCCGACTCCGGCCACCCCAACCCCGGCACCGGCCACCAACCAGCCCCACAGCCCCCAGCATTTTGAGAAAGGGGACGGCAAGCACAAGGCGGTGGGACCCTCTCCCCCTCCATGAGACCGTCCCCAAAGACACGTCCCCCAGGAGAGCCAAGGAATGTCTCAACTCGGCCGCTTTGGTCCCTAGATTCCCTCTTTTCCCTTGGGAATGGCAACGGCAGCAGCTTCCCCTTGGAAGCATCCTGGCCCCATGGTGCGGCACAGCCAAAGCCCCCCCAGCAGGCCGGCACGGGGATGGTCCCCTCCGGTGGCCCAGTGGCTGTGGCGTGGGGCAGCGGGAATGCCGGAGGCAGCACGAAGGCGTCACTGCTGCCCAACGCCCAGCGTCTCCGAGCATCCCGCTCCTGCCATCCCGCACAGGCTTCCAGTTACACCTGCCCCCGCCCAGCTCCGGGACCTTGGGAGCCCAAAAGGGAAGGGGACAGGGATGTGCTTTGAGATTTTGGTCCACGACGTGATCCCAACTCAGCGCTGGCCCCAAAAGCCACCGCCGCGGGGGACCAGCGAGAGGTGCAGGGTGGCCCAGGGTGCCAAAGCCCGGGCTCTGCCACTCGCGGCCGAGCTGCCGGAGGGGACAGTCACCCAGGACGTCGCCCAGCGCGGTGGCAGAGGGGGGAGGATCTTTCACACATGGCTCAGAATAGGCGCGGGGATGGGGGCTGATCCCGCCAGATCCCCCCACCATCTACCCGGCAGGTGGAGGGCGCAGGAGGGTCCCTAAAGCCCCGCAAGCGGCAAGAGAAAGGCAGGAAGATTCTGGGTGAACGTGGGGAGCGACCGCTGCCAAGAGGAAGAGGCTGCCCCGGCGCGTGGGGCCGAGGGGACGCCCAGACCCTGGCCCAGAGGCAGAAAGCCGGAGCTGCCGGGGGGGACGTGAGGTCTCGGTGTGGCAGTGCCTCCCCCCCAGCGCCGGGGAGCGGGGAGCCCGGCCCATCTCCAGCCCTCGAGCGGGAGCGGCAGCCTCCGGGCAAAGCCAGGCGGCGGCTACTCCTTTGCCGGCAGCAGCAGAGCCCCGGCGCGGCCCCGGGGGGACGGGGGAGGCGGGAAGAGGCAGCCAGAGCCCGAGGGAGAAGCAGCAAGAGCCGCTTCCAGGGCTGTCCAGAGCAGCCGCTCTGAATCCCAAGGAGAAAGAAAGATTTTAAGATTTTAACTGCGAATGTTCTTCTGTCTCGAGGACTGAAGGGAACAAAGACTGAATGGAAACGCCGCGCAGAGGAGCCGGGAGAAGCAACGGGATGAGCCAGAGCGATGCAGGGCCCGTCCCTCCCGTCAGGGATGCCCTGGGGACGAGCATCCCTCACCTCGTCGCGCAGACATCGCCGCCCTCTGCCCATCCCCGCCAGCGCTGGGGGAATTTGGTCCTAACAGATGGTCTCCCCCTCCCTTTGCGGGCGTCCCGGCGACTCCGGCTGCTTCCCCCAGCCAGGAAACGCCGAGAGGGCTAGAGAGGAGGGAGACCGAAGGAGAAGGAAAGCTGCAGCGTTTTGGTCTCTCGAGCCCCCACCATCCCTTGCGGATAGTCCCTCAGTCCCGACAGAGCTAGAACAAAGCTAAATTGGCAAGAGAAACCGGAGGCGGCTGCAGAAACACAGAGTAACCGAGATGTCAGGACGCGGCTCCGGCGGGCGCCGGCAGAGCACGCGGGATAAGGGATGCTGGGGCAGAGAGAGACACGCGCACACACACACACACACGGGGGGGGGGCTCGGCCGTCGGCCACGCGCCCCGTCCCCTCCCGCGGCTCAGATGGCCTCCACGTAGTTGGCGGGGAGCATGCCCGTGTCGCCCGTGCGCTCCACCGTGCCGTACATCCATCCATCATCGATCTGCTGCACGTTGATGATGGTGTCGCCGTCCTGGAAGGAGACCTCGTCTTCGTCGGCCGCGTTATAATCGTAGACGGCGCGGAAACGCTTCTGTGGTGGGGAGAGAGGGGTCAGCGGGTGCAGACCCTCCCCGTGCCCTGCCCCAGACAGGCAGAGCTGCCATCCGGGGGGGTCAAGGAGCCCCGCCGAGCCCCCCTCAAGGGCTGTGCAGGATGCAGGAGGTTTTCGCCCGACACAGGGATGCTGGTGCCAGCGTACTTGTGGGAAGCAGAAAGCAGGCACCCAGCGTTACACCCGCCAGCCCCTTCAAAACCTGCTTCTCCCCGCACAGGGGTGGGGAGCAAGCGGGGCAAACCCCGACCCTCGGGGGGGTGGAAACTGGGGAGCTGGTGTCGGGGTGGCCCCTGGGCTGTACTCACCCCCCCTGCAGAAGGAGCGTTGCGCTGCGTCGAGGCTGGTGCCGCGGGCTCCTTGTAGCCGTAGGACTGAGACGATGGCGGCTGCTGCTGCTGCTGCTGGTAGACTGGCGGGGGGGGGAAAGACGGGTCCGTGAGCCGGAGCTGGGACCCGGGGGAACGCGCAAAGCCCCTCGCGAAGAACCGGCTGCTGCCCCAGCTTGTGACACCCACGGCAAAAGCGTGTGCCCGCAGCCCCCCGCTCACCTGGGTTGCTGGGCTGGACGTGGTGAGGCGGCTGCTGCTGCTGCTCCGCGGGTCTGCGGTAATTGCTGCTCTCCTGGGAGTTCCTGCGCTCCGGCTCGGCGCCCTCGCTGGGACTCGGGCCCATCCTGCTCCTCTCGAATTCTTCGTGGTATTTTATCTACGGCGCCGGGAGAGGACGGAGAGGTGAGAGCGCGGCTGGGACAGCCCTGCAGCGCCGGCCCCGAGGCTGAGCCGGGACCCCGGCGATGGCAGCAGCTCCTGCAGCCCTTCAGCGCCAGCAACCTCCTTCCCCTCCTCCCAGCTCCCCTTTTTGCCACCAAGGACTCAACATCAGCCCTCTCACAGCCCCCCCAGCGGCCCCAGGGGGTTTCTTCCCCACCCAGCTCCCCAGAGACGTTTGCTCAGACCCGTTTGTGGCACAGGAAAGGAGAAGGTTTAAGTGTCCCATGGGTGGGATACGCAATTTTTCCCAGGTGTGGGTGAGATTCGAGACCAGGCCCCCCCAAGCCCCCAGGCTGCAGGAGCACAGGGCAAAAAAACACCTTTCGGAAGCCCCCCGCTCCCGGCCCCGGCACACGTCGAGTTTGCCGCGTAACTCCCCAGCCCACGGCCGGGTACGGCGGCTGCCGTGGAGGAACCGCTCCAGCATCAAAAGGCTGGACTTCAAGGGGGGTGTCAGGAGGATGGGGCCAGGCTCTTCTCAGTGGTGCCCGGGGACAGGACAAGGGGTAACGGGCACAAACTTGCCCCTGGGAAGTTCCATCTCAACAGGAGGAGGAACTTCTTTGCTGTGAGGGTGGCAGAGCCCTGGCACAGGCTGCCCAGAGAGGTGGGGGAGTCTCCGTCTCTGGAGACATTCCAACCCCGCCTGGACGCGTTCCTGTGCCACCTGCTCTGGGGGACCCTGCTCTGGCCGGGGGTGGGACTGGGTGGTCTCCAGAGGGCCCTGCCGACCCCTATGGTTCTATGATCTGCCCCCGGATCGCTCTGTAACTGCAGCGTGAGGGGGCCGCGGGGCTCCCCTTTCGAGGGGACTCAAAGCAGACACCACCAAACACCCCGGCTGCGTCGCGCTGAGCCGCCCCCCCGGCCACGCAGAGCGGCCCCCCCGCAGCGGGCAGGAGGGGAGGGTTAACCCAGCCGCCCGGGCGTGGGAGTGAAAATTAATAGCCACTTGTGTTAATGAACACACCGCCATCGGAAAGCACCTGGAGCCCATTTGGCTGCCGGTTAAACAGTTATTTACTGAAGGGCCCTGCAGCAGGCTCCCCGCAGGGGCGGGAGGCAGAGCCCCCCCCTTTCCCCGGGAAGGAGAGCACCCCGAGGGGAGCACCCCGCTTCCCCCGCCGCCGCGGGGAGCCCTGCCAGGCTCTCTGCCCCCCCCGTCCCCGGCGGGCTCAGGCTTTGCACGGCTCCGTCCCCAGGAGGGTTTCCCCCATGTGCAGGACCGTACCGGCCCCCTCCGCCGAGCCTGGATGGGGGCACCCCCGTGCTGGGGAGGGCCGGGAGCCCAGCGAGCGCTGGCGTGCTGGGTGCCCCCACCCCCCCACCCCCGGGAGCGAAGCCCTGCCAGCCGAGCCGGGCTTTCTGCCGGGATTGGGTTTGTTCCTGTGTCTTGGTGAACTGGGTCACCGCAAGCCCAGGCGGGAGCCGGATGGCCCCGGGGACGCTGCGGAAAACTGCTGTGGTGGCAGGGAGAGGGTGAAGGTGGGGGGGGTGGGGCGGCGAGCAGAAGGACACGGGCTTGCGCTATTTAATGCCCCCCAAACCTCCAGATTGTCTCAAAAAAAAAAAAAAAAAAAAAAAAAAAAGAGCGGTGCTTAACAAAGACCACGGCAGGGAAGCAGCGCTCGCTCGTCTCCTGCCAGCTCAGACCCCACCGAGAAGCCGCCCCCAGGGAAAAACCTTCCATCCAGTCCCATTTCCCAAGCGGGAAGAGCCTTCCCCAGCCCTGGCTGTGCCGGGGTTTGGTGGGTGGATAACCCCCAGCCCCCCCCGCCCCCAGTGGAGACCAGGATTTGCCAGAGAACCGCACCATGGGATCAGAAGAGGGAATAAACAACCTCCTCCCGCCCTGCTGGGCATTCTGGGGGGGGGGTGTGGGGGTGTGGGGGGGTGTTTGCGTGTGTACGAGCCCCGGCTGCGGGCACGGCCACCATCCTCCCTCTGCCTGCATTCCTGCAAGCCCAGACCCTCCTTCCATGGACACCCCCGGGGGGAGCAGACAGCAGCCCCCCCCCCATCCCCGGGGCTTTGTCCCCAGGGTGGGGATGCCGTGGGATGGAAAAGCGAGAGCAGCTCGGGGCGCTGCGGGGCTCGGAGCGGGGAGAAGCTCCCAGGAGCCGCCAGTGGAGCGGGCGCCCAAGAGCCTCTCCGTGCAAAGCCGCGCTCCAGGCAGGCAGAAACCAGCCTTTCCCAGCCCTGCCTCCTGCTCTCCGATAAGGAACGGCGTGACTTTCACCAGCGGCTAAAGGTTAATTAACTCCCTGCGTTCTGCTGAAGGCGGATGCTATTGCGGGCTCCCTGTGCCTGGGAGCGCCGGGGCGAGTTTGGGGCCGGGGACAGCGATACCCCCCGTCTGACGCAGCCGGTGCCGCAGCTGTACGTGCGAGCGTGCATCCTCCTCCTTCACCATGGCAACGCACGGACCTCCACGTCTGCCACGTACCCACCACCAGCACCTGGACACGGACCATGGATGGAGGCCGCCGGGTGAAGCGCAAGCTGCCGGGCCAGCTGCCGCCGACCTTGGGCATGCTTTTAACGTAATTTTCCGAAATGGAGGGTCTGGGTCTCTTGCAGACGCAAGGACAGAGCTCCCCTTCCACAAGGTCAAGGGAGGACAGGGATGCTGCTGTGCACGGCCCCCAGGAACCCCTCCATCGAGGCAGGAGGGAAGCTGTGCTCGGCCGAAGGGACCCCGAGGAGCTCCCCGCAAGGCTGCCCTGGCGCAGCCGCCGCCGCGGGGTGCGGGCTGTAGGTAGGAAAGCGGGTGACGTTGCCTGTCCCACCCTCGGGGCTGGTGGCAGCAGGTGGTGGGACCCCGGGGACCGCGCGCAGGCTCGGCACAAACCGACAGCAGCTGCAGCAAACGCTCCCGGAGAGCCGGAGAGCTGGAGAGGGCTTTGCCGGAACCAGGAGGGGTCAAGGCAAGCGGAGCCGGGCAGAGGACAGCCACAGCTGCGAAGGGACGGGAGGAAGAGGTGTGCCTTCGGCCGGGGCTTCCACGCACAAACAGGAGCCAGAGAGAGCGCAAGAGGGACGGGACCGGAGGGGCTGTCCCCCGCCAGCCGGACCCCGCAGTGCTGCCACGCTGTGGGTTACGGTGACAAGCAGGGACGGATGGGACTGCTCATGGTCCACATCTGCCCCGGCTCCACACCTGCCCCCGCCGAACGCCCCTCTCTGCCGCTCCCCTCCCTGCTTCTCACAGCCCACGTGGACTCGAGCACCTCGGGAGAAGTGAAGGAGTCGGATCCCCCTCTGGATCCGGCTGCCAGCACGGAGGAGCCGGGAGAGGTGCAAGAGGGTGACGAGATGCCCGGGGTTGGAAAGGGGCTTGGAGAATTCACGCTGCCAGGCTTTCCCGATCCTGCTCGCCCGCAGCCGGCGGAGCGCGGGGCCGCTCTGGGCCGCAGAGGCAGAGCCCCCCCCGGGCGGGAGGAAGGTCACGGCAATATCACACGCAGAGATTAGAAGCTACTCACGTTGCTGATCTGATCCTGAGTCTTCTTGATTCTCTGCAGCTCCGGGGTGTCAGCCACCACGCTGAAGCCTTTCCCCTTGTTCTTCTCAAACTCCTCCTTGTAGCGAATCTGGGTACAAAGGACAAAAAAGCAGATTTGAACACGGGGAAAGCTGCCACGCACAGCAGCTGGATTCAGCAGCAGACCCTCCCCGCGACCCACGCGCTTCATGAGACGCAGCAGCTTTCTAACCGGGTCTCTGCCTTGCTCAGGAGACCCCCCCGGCGTATCCAGTAATAGCAAAACGGGGTACTGCCGAGAGCTGGGACGCACAAACAGCTTCCTATGCATCTGCTGATCTTGTTTCTCTTTCGGCAGGGGTCAGGGTGACTCGGATTTGCTTTGGATTTCCCGTGGGCTACCGGTGTGCCCAGGTCACGGGCCGCAGGGCTGCTGCCCGCTTGAGAGCCCCGGGGGTTTTCTGAGCGACACCCGCCCCAGCGCGTTTCCACGCCAGGGGACATTCAGCCACCTCCGGGAAGGAATACACCCAGGTGGCCATAACGAAACCGGAGCGTGGAGGGTGGAGGCCGGCAAAACACAAGCATCCTCATTTCTGTTTGCCAGACACTGACACCAGCAGCCCTTCCCATCACACCCAGCAGCTGAAAAGTCCCGGTTTTCTTTCCTTTTTTTCTCTTTTATTTCTTTTTTTTTTTTTTTTTTTTTAAATATAGCTCTACACAGCTTTAGGACTGGAGCATCCAGCTCTCCCAGGAGGGAGCGAACACGGCCCCGGCCCCGATGTGTTCCCCAGCCCGGGGGCTGCCGGTCCCCGGTCCCCGCTGCTCCCACCCCAGTCACCCAGAAGCAGAAGCAGCTTCTGCAGAGGCTGAAACCCAACGGCTGCCTCGGCGGCTCTGGGGGGGAAGGAAACAGCGCCCAGCTGCCCGGCCTGCCCCGACACAGGGGCTGGCTTGGCTGACGTTCACATCCCAGCGGCCAGAAAGACGCCCCGTTTTCATCACGGGGGGAAGGAGACGAGCGGAGAGATACCCTGACCTCCTCCATCCTCTCTGCGAGGACCTGCCCCTGCACCGATGGCTGTCGGGAGCTGCCTCTGCCCATCTGGGGAGGAAAAAGCCTTTAGGGGCTCTCGTTGCAGCCAAAGCTGCCCTTCCCAGGGACTCGCCTGCCCCGGAGCTCGCCTTGTGCGCTGCGGACCGTTGGATGTCGGCGCCAAAATGAAATGGTCACCACCGGCTCTCATGCGAGCAGATCAAACCCCAGGGTCCCCGTGCAGCCATCACGGGCAGACGCCGCAGCCTGGCTCCGTGCGTGCCACGGGGGGCTGATGCTCGCCCACCCCCGGCCGGTGGGAGGTGGCGGGCAGAGGGGGCAGAGCTGCCGGCGGTGGGGAGGCTTAGATTGGATATTAGGAAAAAATTCTTCACGGAAAGGGTTGTCAAGTACTGGAACAGGCTGCCCAGGGCAGTGGTGGAGTCGCCATCCCTGGAGGTATTTAAAAGCCGGGCAGACGCGGTGCTGGGGGACATGGGGTAGTGGGGGTTTGGGCGGTGCTGGGTTGATGGTTGGACTCCATGGTCTGAAAGGTCCCTTCCACCCCAGATGGTTCTGTGGGAAGGGGAGCAGGAGCCGCCTTGGGTGGAGCAGGGTGAGAGCGCAGCCGATGCACCGCTCCCTCCCGCCGCAGGAGCGGGAAACGCTCCACCGAGCACCGGGGCCGGGTGCCGGCAGCCTCCCGTGACCCTTCCCGTCCCGCAGCCGGCCGGCCGGAGGAAGGGGAAGCCAGGCTGGCCCTGCGAAGAAAGAGCTTGCGGGATGCTTGCGGACTGGCGCCGCGCTCACGTGCAGAGCCAGGATGAAGCTCGGAGGCAGAGACGCGGTGGCAGCGCGGGGGAGGCGGGAGAGAGCTGATTTCTCCCCGCTACACACACTCCTACGGAGACGCTCCTTCAGCCCGCACGTATTTGCCTCCCATCCAGACGGCGCGTCCAGCTGGGCCTGGAAACACCTTTCGGGAAAGGCTGCCAAACTTTTTATCGTGTCTTCTGGAGAAGCCAAGACACACCTCTGCTGCCATCTGGGCTCTCCGGTGGCCGTGCCCGGCTCCCGAGCGGAACCAGGCAGCGCAGGCAGCATCTGGGTGACATCGATGTGCCCGGGTCAAACCCCTCTGGTGCCGGAGCTGGAGCTGTGGGCAAGCAGCAGAGCACGGAGCGGGTCCTGCCCCCTCTCCGGTCCAGAACAACACAGGAAAAAAGAGGTTTCCAGGGGAAAATGAGGCATCACGGTTTCCATTTTGCAGAACCCGCGGCTTGGAGGGTTCAGTCTGGAGCAGGAGGGGACGCCGGACACCAGCTCTGCGGCGGGAGCAGCGGGCACACGAAGAGCTCGCCACTGGCCACATGGGTTATAGCGGTGAAGATACCGCAGAGCTCGGTGCTCTGCTTGCAAACGCAACTTATCCCGCAAGCCAGGAGAAACCCAAGCTCTGAAAGGCCGGCAGAGCCCCCCGCCCCTTCTTCATAGCCACGGGGTGTCACAGACACCCTTAGATAGATGGTACCATCTATGAGGCACGTTAGATTTCTAACTCCAATGCGACATTAGAAAGCAGAGGCTTAACGAACCAGGCTGCAGAGTCCACCCTGGGAGGATATTAACACAACTGAGACGCCCAAGCGCATCAGAGCAACGCCAAGAGACTGATTTCAAGGCAGAAGTCTCCTTTTCCTTGAAGCAATAAGAGGCAGAGGGAAAAAAAAAACAAACCCAACTTTGGCTAGCTGGGTTAAAGAACGTATCTTGAACATCACCGATGAGGAAGGAGCAGCCCCGAGGTGTTAACCATGGGGCACGAGGAACCAAAGGTCACCCAAGCAGCGCCGTGAAGCCTGTGACACACGGGCAGGCAGGGGGTGAGTCAGCCCCCGCGACGGGCGGGCAGAGGGGCTGCGGTCGTCCTTCACCCGCTCCGCTCTCAATAAAGGCTGTTTTCCTTGAGATCTCGGGGATGCTGGCCCCGCCGTTGTGCCCGGAGCTGCTGCTCGCGAGAAGCGGGTTCTTCCCGCAGCCCCCGGCACAGCCGGCCCCGGGGAGGCGACACCGGCACCGGCCACGAATGCGCAACTTGAGGAGATGCAAGAAATCCAGGCTAGAAAGATAAAGAGCCAACAAGCAAGAAGCCTAAGCACTTCCTCTGATAACTTCTGTATTTTTACCCTCCTAAATCCGTCCCCCTCCGTCTTCCTTGTTTTATTTACCCCTCCAACATTCAGGATGCAGGAACTTGGCCCTAAAAACCTGCCGCACAGGGATGCCTGACGGCAGGGGGGACCTGACCCAGGGGCGGTGGGGGACGGTGCTGGTACCTGGGGGCAGGTCTACCCCAAAACACGTGTCCAAGGCTGTTTCTTGCAGCCAAATGGGGTTCCTGCCCGCCGGCACACCCGGCCACGGAAATCAGAGCACGGTGCGAGCGTGGGGGCGATGCTGGGAGGAAGCAAGGGCGACCACGAGGCAGATACTGTCCCCGCTGTAATTTAACAGGATCCACGGCCCTTCCTGGCTTCGGCGGAGAGCGGCCGGGTCCCGGCGGGCTGCAGCCATCGGCGGGGCTGGGTGAAAAGGCCGGAAAGGAGGGAGGAAACGCTCAGACAAGGCGCTTTTCAGCTTCTCCCTGCCCTTATATGGGCACCGGGCTGGGACAGGCAGGGGATGGGGCAGGGGGTCGGGGAGGCAGGGGATGGGGGCAGGCAGGGGATGGGGCAGGGGGTCAGGGAGGCAGGGGATGGGGGCAGGCAGGGGATGGGGCAGGGGGGCAGGGGGTCAGGGAGGCAGGGGATGGGGGCAGGGGGTCTGGGAGGCAGGGGATGGGGGCAGGCAGGGGATGGGGCAGGGGGGCAGGGAGGCAGGGGATGGGGGCAGGCAGGGGATGGGGCAGGGGGGCAGGGAGGCAGGGGATGGGGGCAGGCAGGGGATGGGGCAGGGGGGCAGGGGGTCAGGGAGGCAGGGGTTGGGACAGGCAGGGGATGGGGCAGGGGGTCAGGGAGGCAGGGGATGGGGCAGGCAGTGCTGGATGGGGAGAGGTGAGCTGCGACCACCCGCCATGGAGAAATCCCACAGGCTGCCCTTGGAGAGGCAGGAATCCTTGCTCCAGCCATGCTCCTGGGGTCCTGCTCCCTGGGAAACCGGAGCGCAGGTGACCCCGGGTGACAAGGAGGGACAGGAGCGCACGGTTGGGTGCATCCCGCCGCGCTTTCACGGGGCTGCAGACAGCCATCGCTCCCGCCGAGCCCACCAGCCCCCAGCCCCGCTCCCGCCGCTCCGGCTCGGAGCCGCCTCTCATCCACACGCTGTGCCAGAGAGCGGAGCGACGCCGGCAGTGCCGTATCCACACCCCATCCCGTAATAATACTAAAAAAAATGGGATCCACAATTAATTTCCCCAAAGGAATTGTTCCCACCGTGATAGGAAGGAGAGTGACAACGCGTGCACCCGCGTGTTATCCGACACGTTGTGATCCTTCGCCACCACAGCCCCTTGCAGGTCTCAGCTCAAGCACATTAAACCCTCCTTGTGTCCGCATCCCCCCCGGGGTGACAGCCACGGGAGGGACAGGAGATGGGGACCTGTCTCCCACACCACGGGAGCCTCCACCCTCCGGCAGGAAGGGCTGCACCCAAACCCACCCATTTTAAGAGTTCGAAAGAGGAGCTGCGGGCCGGGAACCTGCAATTTTCTTGCCGCGCGTGGGCTGTAAGAGAAGGCTGCAGGCGTAAAAGCTGTCACTTTGGAGACTCATTTAGCCGCACAAGACATCATTATCCAGCATCTACCAGTGACCGGAACAGAAGACGCCTTCTCAGGAGACGCAAATAGCGGAGGCATCGGGAGCAACGTGAAACCGCTCCAGCTCGGCACGCAGCCGCCCTGTGCCCACTTCGGCACGGCCGCCGGCAGCGGCTCCGGTGAGCCCCCGGCTTTTCCAGTCACACCAGGGTGGATAGCCGGTGTATTTTTGGTGGGAGGAAATACGGGATCAGCCTCCTCGGGGTCATCCACAAGGACAGCGGCTCTCCAGCCCCGCGGGGGCTCTGCTCCAGGGGAATGGGCAAAACTGCCGGGGAGCGTCAGTCTCCTCGCCAGGGAACGACCCTCCACCGGTCAGAAATCAGACACGGACCCAGCCATTGCCCTTCTCCTGCTGCAGCTCCCGGCCACGGCTCCTCCGGAGGGACACGCGCTCGGGGAAGCCTCGCGCCGAGGACCAAAGGCTCGGCCACGGCGGAGTTTGGCTGGCAAACGCCAGCCCGAAGGCACGACTGTTCACACAACCCTGATCTTTCTCCACAGGGGATTTTATTCCCAGACCCACGTGCAGAACTCTGCCTGTCCCAGCAGCGTTGGCCGGGACGCGTTTTTCAGGTGGCACCTGAACTGGCAAACCGCAGTGCAGAAGACCTCCTGCCAGGCTGTCACCACTGCAAAGCGGAGCCAGCGAGCCCTTCTCCACAAGCCTTTCCCCGTCTCAGCTCCAGTTCATCCCATTAATTTGCGAGACCGAACCCCGCTGCCTGCTCTGGAAGGGCTGAAGCGACCTATTCCCGTCCCCAGGGGTTTGCTCAGCTCCTGCAATTAGTAAGAAGGGATTGTCAATAAACCAGAGCGGCTGCTAGTGCTTTGGCTAGAGCGCTTCTAGAAATACAAATGCTTGGAAAACAGGAGACTCCCTTTGTAGGCAGAACAAAGGCAGAAAGGAATTAAGATCTTATCTGAAGCCTGTTTAGGATCTATCCTCCCCAGGGCTTCGGCGCTTCAGCCTGGCAGTTTCCACCTGGTTCAGCTTTACCAGCCTACCTCCCCCGGCTCCCCATCCCTCCCCCGGCTCCCCATCCCTCCCTCTGGCTCCCCATCCCTCCTCCGGCTCCCCATCCCTCCCTCTGGCTCCCCATCTCCCTCCCACTCAAAGTCCTACTTTGCAGCTCATCCTGGTATGAAACCAGCACGGAAAAGGTGGGGTGCAGGTGTCCGGCAGACCCTGCCTGTCCCCCAGCCCCTCTTCTGACGTGCTGACATGCGACCAAGAGGGTGCGGAAGGCACTTACAGCCCTGTGCTATCCCAGCTCCAGCCCCCGATGTCCCGGAGACCACCGGGAGCTGGGCACGGCTGCTTCTCTCCCAGGGACACTGGTTCCTGCTGGGGTTTGAGCTGTAGCGACCGGCTTGATAGGATAAAGACACCCCTCCCCTGGAAGGAGCTGGTTTTGCCTCCAGCCACCTCCCGCGCACCACAAGGAGCTGGAAGCCCCAAAACGCTGCAGAAAAGCCCAGGCAGGGAGCACTGTCCCTCCCCGGCGTCTCCTTCAATAAGGAACAACTAATGAAGAGCCTGAATTCGTTGTAGAAACAGCACTTGGAGACTCCAGACCGCCCGGTGCAGCGCGATCTCGATTGTTACCATGGAAAAGCAACCGTGTCCCTTGAACCGCCCCGCGAAACACAAAGGCGGCCCCGGGTTTAGCCCGAGCCCTGAGCATGAGCCAACCCGCGCTTGGGCAAGCCAGGGAGCTGTTGGGCAACCAGCTCCGAGGAAGAGACCTTACAACAGGGGAGGTTTCCAAACTCGGTGCCGGCTGCACAGGCACCACCAGCTCTCTCTAACAGGTGGGGTCCCGAGGTTCCCCCTCCTCCTCCTTCTCCTCCTCCGGTGGGATGCAATCTGCTTTTCAGCTCCTGGCACTCTCAGGCTACTGGCAGGAGAAGGAAGGAAGGTCACAGCATCTCTCGCAGCACAGCAGGGAGAGAGGAGTGCACTGATCCCGAAAAATGAACGGCTCACCCTGAAAACATACAGCAAATCCTGTGCTGTCCTCCCTCCGCCCAGGACCGACACCGTTACGCTGCCGAGCTAAGCCAACACGCCTTGCTGACAGCACTCCGGGCGGTCTTTTTGCCCCTTTCCAAAGGGAAAGCGAAATTAAATAGATTCCCAGAAGAGCTGCCACATCCTGTGCCCTCCTGAGAGACGCTGACTCAAGCCAAAAGTGCCCCTGGATGCATTTTCCTCCAGCGCAGCGCGCTCCGGGCACGCGTCCGCAGTTGTGCAACGTCGAAGCTCACAGCAACGGTTCAGGGCATCGTCTCGGATGGTTCGGCACGGGCTCTCGGCAGAGCAGAGTCCCACAAAGAAGGGTCACCCACCAAAGCTGCCCGTTTCGGCGCCAGCCTTGCCCTTCCAGCCGTTGCTCTGCAAAACCGATGCCCACGTTTCTGTGGTCAGTGTCTCGGAGTAAGAGAAGGAACCTGGGGATTGCTCCCTGGCCCACCCAAGGGACCAGTTCCCACCATATCACCGGGAGTCATCGGCGCGAGAAGCCAGCCCGCAGCCGTGCGTCAGGGCTGGGGACTTTTGCTGATCCAGGGACACCTCCAGGGTATAAAACGGGACACGTCTGGACAACACCCGTCTCAAACAGGCTCTGCTCTTCCCACTAGAGAAAGAAATCCTTATCTGTGCCAGTCCTTATCCCTCCTATCTGTTTATTTCTGCTTGCCAGAGCTTTCAAGCCCTGCAAGATTTGGGTTTACCCGAAATACTCGCCCACAGAGCCAACGCCTGCCCAGACGAGGCCGTTTCGCCTGGTTGGGCGGCCGGGCGGGAGCAGAGAAAAGATAAACCGGTGCAAGGCACGGAGCGGGAGCAGCAGCGCCTGCTGGACCCTCCCCACCTGCGGCAGGGCACGGACGAAGGGAACAGCAAACACAGCTGAGACGGGCGAGACCCGCGAGGAGGGACCCGCGCCCCAAACCCGCCTCTCCGCGAGGGCGCGGGAAGGCACCGGAGCCTGGGAGAAAGTTGGGTGACGACGGGGTGAAAGCGCGGCCACCCCGGGGCGAGGAGGGACCCGCGCGCTCACCTGGCTCTGAAGCTCGCTCTGCTGCTTTAGGCGCAGGTTCTCGGGAGTGTCTGCCACCATGGTGAAGGACTGCTTCGGGTAGTGTCTGCGGGGAGAGCGACACGGTTAGGCACAACGTTCCCACAAGCCACGGCCACGCTCGCCGCCCTCTCCCACCCAGCCCGTGACCAGCAGCCCCCCAGGCCCCGCTCCGGAGCATCACGGCGAGCAGCAGCAGCACACGCGGGGCTGCGGAGACATCGACACATGGACACGCGGGATCAGCAGCAGCCGTTTGGGATGACGGGATTTCTCACCCGCGCCTGACACCTTCCCCAACAGACACCCGTTTCTCTCCCAATCTCAATATATCAACTTCAGCTAAACTTCAGTTTTATCAAAAAAAAAAAAAAAAAAGGGGAAGGGGAGGGTTGGTTTTTCCCCCCCGCCCCAGGGGATAAAGCCATTCAAGGTTCGTGCCCGATTTCTGGAGAGACCTTAACACACCCTCAGTTTTCCATTTGAACAGTCCTCAGGGTAACGTTTAGTCCAAGGAAATGCTGCTAACGCCCCGCTTCACGATGACTGTGCCCGTCTCGGTGCTCCAGCGGCGGCGGGTCAGAGGGGGGTGGTTTCACTCGCTTATTGGACTGAAGTTTCAGCCGCGCGAGCCCCGCGTTACGGTTCCCTGGTACAGCAGGCTACCGCGACGCTGGCATTGACCACGCCAGCGTAACCGTGCCTGGCTCGGGGCACAGGCTGCACGACTTCACCTGCACCAGCCCGACGCGGGCACCGAATCCTCGGGACGGGGCTGAAAGGGGAGCGCGGAGCAGGAGCCCCCCGTCCGGGGGCTGGCACCAGGCCGGCAGCCGTTACTCCGAAGGGCCATATAGCCGCCTCTGAAAGCGTGCGCAGCCTCTGCTACCGACAAACACAAATCAGCCGTTTAGAAGAACTCACGGGCCAGGCAGAAAAGTAAACGCCTAATCCTCGAGCTGGAGGCTGCTCCGAGCCCCGTCCAAGCAGACGCGTGAACTTCACGGGGCAGGTCCCACCTCCAGGAGACACGGAAAATAGCGAGAGGCAAATCCCTGCCCTAACAGGGGAGGTTTGGTGCGCAAACACCTCCGGCTGGGCTTGACCAGACCCCCCCCCCCGGCAGTTATTACTGCCAAGAAGCGGCAGCGTCGGTCCCAATGGCGTGAGGATCTACCGCTCCGGTCCTGGTCCTTCACCTGGGGTCAGCTGCGTCCTGCAGCACAGGGGATGCTCTCGCCCATGGCCGGATCCAGCCCTGGCAGCCGCCCTCGCTGCGTCTGGAGCACGACACGTGGCGCGGAGGAAAACGCTGGCAAGAGGAACGTTTCCAGCCTGCCCAGCACTGGCCACCGTGGAGGCAAAGCTCTCCGTCCACAACGCTCCCCAGGAAAAGCCCCGAGAGGAAATCTGACCCCAAACAGATGGTGACGGCTCTCACGGGACGGCAGAGAAACCCAAGACATCCCAGAGCAGCGCTTTAGGCTTATAATGCAGATAGCAGAGAGCACGAAGGGGAAAACTGCCTTTTGAAAAGATTCAGAGGTTTCTCTCTCCCAAGGGTTAAAGCGGGACGCCCAAACTGGGTGGCAGGAACAGATTGCGGGATTTTAGGAAAGTTGCTGCCTCGTGCAGGAGAGGGGGTGGGAGGCAGAGACAGCACGGGCCCTGGTTCACGCCGAACACGCGTGGCATCGGGGCAGCGTGTCACGCCGCAGCCCAGTTTCGCTTTCAAATACACGCGAGAACTTGGATAAATTCTCCTGCGCAGCCGGGCGACCCAACGGCCCTCTCGCTCGGCAGCTCCTCAAAGAGGTGCCCAGGGCGAAGCAGCCCCCTGGAAAGAGACCCCAGCTCCTCGCTGAGGGCAACTGGGGGGGCGGATCTCGCTCGCTCGTGGGGATCCGGAGGTTTTGAGCGCGACGCCGATCCCGGCTTCGGGGCCACCTCAGACCACACAGCCCCCACTTCCCCCATCTGCAGCCACGTAAGCCCAACGGGTGGCTGCACCAAGCTCTCACCCAGCAGCTACGCAGCAAACCTGGGGGTGGCTGCAGCTCCCGTCGTCCCTCCCCAGACCACAGACCACATGAAACGGGTCTCTGCGGGTCTTGAGAAGCCCCCGGGGCTGCGCTTTGGGAGCTTGTGTGCTCCGGCAATAGCAATTATCTATTTACAGCATCAGCGTTAGCACCTCTGCCCGAGGAGGCTGATGGAAGCGTGGTCAGGGGAGGGTACAGGAGCAAAGGCAGCTGCGCGGGGAGGAGCGGGGCCGAGCGCCGCGGAGCAGAGCTGCCGGAGCAGGACAGACACCGACGGGCAACCGCAGACCTGCAAGAGCAGCACATACCTCAGCAAAGCAGCAACGCAGGAAACTCGAGAATAAAAATAGCTGCCTCAGCCACACTGAAAAAATAAAGAGACACCCCCCTCCCCGCCCCCCCCCTACACACACAGAAACCAAACAATGCAGATGTGGTTTGCAGAAAGGGGAAAAGACAACTCAGCAAGCAGCAGCTCGTCCCCTGCTCCCTCCTGCACGGCGTGGGGCGGGGGGCGAGGGGGTGGGGGAACCCACCCCCGCCAGCTTCCCAAAAAACACACACCGCCTCCCCGCGCGGGGTCCCGTCCCGCTGCCACGTCCCGCAGCATCGATTAGGTTGGAAGGGACCTTTCAGATGATCTAGTCCGACCGTCACCACCACCCCGGCCGCCCGCTGCTCTGGGGAGGGGCGAGTCCACACTGGGGTGCCAGAGGGGTGGGAAACACCCTGCCCCCCCCCCGCCTTCCCCAGCTCGGCCATCCCTGGAGCGTCTGATGGGTATCGGCCACGGGACCCCAGCCAGCTCCCATCCTTCACCAGGGTGTAAGGACCAGCCACACCCCCACAAAATAAGCCCAAATTAACCCTCCACAGCACCCCCCCCTTCCCCCCCCTGCCCCGCAAACATCCAACAATAAGATGGCAAAGGACAAGAATCAGTTTTACACAAACAACAGATCACCGACCGCCTGAAGGATATAGTTTAATCTCTGTTTAAGATTAATCTGATTAGAGGGGATGTAATAACGCGTGCTCAGGCTCCCTTCCCCGCGACCTCCGGGCACTGGTGCGTCAAGGCTTCACACTGGGACGCAGCATCACGGCAGATATTTCACCAAACCTGCGGCTCGCGCAGACAAATTCCTGCATTAAGACTCCAATAATGACAAAATCCCATCCTCCAGGAGGATCCCGCGCTCACCAGGAGCAACGGACACGGGGCGGTCACCGGGGGGTCACCACACTGCAGAACCAGGCACGGCTTTGGCGTTTATTTCAGTGATCTTGACGTTCTGGCTGTGGTTCCTGCTCTCCCGGCAGCCGGTGCCGCCGGTTCGTGGGTGTCCGGGTCAGAGCTATGGGACACTTCGGGAAGGGCTCAGCTACTGCCACCGCCGTGGAGTTGCCCCGGCGAGTGACGTTTTAGAAGCGGCAAAACAGCCCAAGACACCTTGGGACCAAATCCCCAACAGCTGCTGTCTGCGGCCGGCAGGGATGAACGGCTTGGGGAGGGGGGGGACTGGCAAGGAGGGGCTCGGTTTAAACCACACTGGCCCAGCTTGGCCCCTGGCTAGCCAAGATTGCTCCTGGAAAGGAGCATTAACCGCGCTAATTGCCGGGTTAACGCATTCATACCTTGACGAGGCAGCATCGGAGGAGCGGGCCACCGCAAGGAGGATGAAAACCCTTCTAAGTGGTCAACAAGCCTCGGTGGCCAGGACGGCAGGTGTGGAAGGAGCCTGCGTTTGACAGCCCTTGCTCAAGGGGCGCTGGGCTGCTCGCAGGGATGACCCCGGTCCCTTCGGAGGGGCAGCTCCGGGGAGGCCGGTACCTGCGGGGCAGCGTCGGAGCAAACCCCATCAGCAGGAGACGGGCGTTTCTTTTGTCCAAGCCCAGGTGCCATTAGGCAGCTGCCGGGGGAGCTGGGGCTTAATTAAGCGCAGCGCTAATCCACTAAGTGCACTCCCTCAGCTTACAGGGGCACGGGAGGACGGTCCTGAGGCTTGTCTCTTGTTTTACCCCCGTTACCGCTCGCACCCCGCAGCCCTTTCCTGGAAGTCACCGCCTGACTCATACCAAGGTCAAAGAAGACAAAGCCACCTTTTAAGTACAAACAGCTCAAACCCCGAAGGCCCCCCCAGATCGCTAATTCTCCATTTGCGGATCAGGGCCGCACGGCAACGAGCTGTGCAGAGCAGCCCCAGACCCGCCGGGAGGACGGGAACGGGGCTCCGTCACGGTCCTACAGGGACAGCCGAGTGCCACCCCCCGCCTGGGGTCTTTGCAAATCCAGAGGATTTTTCCTGCTTTACAGAGACCCCCAATTTTACCATCCCCGGCCCCTGAAGGGCACGCGGATGGAGGGCTGCCCCACGCTGGCAGGGAAGCCGCAGCGAGATATGGCTCCCGCGAAGGGCAAATGCCGTTTTTGAGTCGCGTGCCCCGCCAGGCAGAGCCGCGCTTACGGCTCAGTCATGGCCCAGGAGCTCCCGTACTATCTGCCGGTGCCGCCAGCCGAAACCATCGCATCGCCATGGCAACTGCATCCCATGCCCTGGGCACGCTAATAACGCTTGGGAGAAGCTGAGACCCCGGCAGCAGCCTCCGGGTAGAGGGAGGAGGGAAGCCCCAGTCACTGCGAGGGCTGGAAACGGAGAAATTCATCCCCGCGGAGCTCAGAGAAACTGAAACGCCACGGTTGTAGGGGAGGAAAAAAAACCAACAAAACCCCAAAAAACCTGAAAGACTGCTAACAGCCCTGGTTCTTGCGTTTACAGGAACACCACAGCGGGCTGTGCCCTGCTACAGCCGCAGCCTGGCGAGGGAGAGGAAGAGATGGCCATAGACCGCACAGACCAAGCTAGAATTAGGTTTCCGCTTCTGTTACGTTTTGAGGAAACCTCCCAAGGATTTGGGGCAGCTTTTCACTCAGCCTCGAGCCCCTGCAGCCCGTTATTGGCAGGCAGGAGTAACCTCTCCGTCTGCGCCAGGCGCAGGATGAAACGCGCGAGTTGAGCGTCTTCCCCTAAGATTAGGCGTCGCTCTTCTCCCCAGCTCCCGAGACCTGCCCCACGGAGACCAGGCATTTCAGTCCTGCCTGGGGGAATTTACGGCCGGGGGTTCCCGATGCAGGAGCAGCGACAAGCCCCCCGCTGCCGCTGCCGCCAGCGCAAACACAGACGCCCGGGTCCCCGCCACGCACTGGAGCAGGGAAAACCGTCTCCCGTGCATGAGAATCAGCCACGGTAATAGCCGGCAATAAATTAAAAGTTAATGAGAAGGCAGCGAGCGAATTGCCTTGGGTGGGAGCGCGGGAGGCAGCGCGTGCATGGGACGGGGGCGCGGATGGGCCGGTCCCTCCTGGCGTGGGGGGGCTGGCGGGGGAGCAGACCCGCTTCCCCCCCCGTCTCACAGCCCTGGCCGGGGAAGGAGCAGAGCCACGGGTCCTCCCTGCCCTCCCCCAGCACCACCATAAATACATCTTGGCTGGGGAAGCGGGGAAGGGGGAGGGTGTTTATTGCTCAACCTGCCTTGGCTCCTTCGGAAGCCGCGCGAGCAACACACGCCAAATCCACCCAGGCAATTACCGAGCGGCCACTCGCACCAGCGGGGACAGAGCCCAGGGCTTCCAGAACTGGAACCGGCAGGAATTTCGGTGCCCACCACAGCAGCTTCCACGCGGCGCCGAGCCCCAGGTCCACGGGGGGAAGGAAGAGGGTCCCCAGCCGGTGTCACACCGGAGCGTGCTCCCGTGACACCTGCCCCGACGCCCTTCACTTGTTTCCTAAGTCAGTGCAACAGGCAGAGAACCGTGCAGGGAAGAAAAGTCGTGTTCAGGGAAGATGGAGCCCTGAAGGGCCATTAGGAAAACCCTCCGGGCGCCCAGGCTTCAGGCACAAGCTGCAGAGAAGACAAACAGGGGGCGGGGGGGGGAAGCCGCTTCGAACCATCCCTCTTCCGACAAACTGCAAGGAAATAATTAGTCCCACGCACCCTTAGACGTGACACTGGCGTAAAGTCTGCTGCTAAGTAATAGCTGCTCAGGCAAAACCAGTAACCTTTCAAGAACAAATGGGAGCCAGGGGGGAAAAAAGAACACCCCCGGGAGCTACCTGTAGGGAGGTGCCCCTGGTGCCTGACGCTACAACAGGATCCAAACGCTTTGCCCCTGCTTTGGTAGGAGCATCATGGTGTTTCCCCTGCCTGAGGGCGCGGGGATGCAGGAGGGTGAAGGAGGAAGGGAGACAAGTTTCGGTGGGTCTCGGGGACCGCTTTGGTGATGCTGCGGCAGCCGAGCTGGCGGCTGAGACGCAGGAGGGAGCGGAGCCCAGGCAGGCGAGCGCACACCGAGCCCTCGGCATCCCCGCAGCGGCTCCGTCAGCCAGGCAGACGCGGATTATTTTAATGACCGATGGAGAGGATGGAGAGGAGCCCACCCAGCCTCGCGGGCAGAGCCGCCAGACGGCCGGTGGATTGGCCTCGCGCTTCGGGGTCTCCCCTCGCAGACACTGCTGGCATCCATCCTCCGCCTGATTAGAGCCTAACGAATGGGACAGGCGGGATCCCTCCCCCTGCCCGACCCCCCGCCGCGGGGGGCTGCTGTCAGATTAAGCGAAGCAGCACGCGAGTATGTGGGGCAGAGGGACACGTGATGGAGCGAAGGCTCGGCGGCGGCATCGCATCCTCGCTCGGGGGGCTGGCAGAAAAAAGAAAAACACCCCCTTGAATCTGCAGCTCCACAGGAGCTCGGGTGATTACACCCATCAGGAGAGACACTAAGAAAAGCCACCCCGGATTTCACGCGCTGCAGAGGTAATTGAACTAAGGCGAGGAGGAGCACGGCGATGGCAGAGACAGCCCGGCTTTCAGAGGTCTCCTGCCCTGCGCAGGCAGACCCTCCCCTCCCCCCTGGCTCTGCATCTTCCCCCCCCAGGGCCAGACAGCCCCCAGCAGTTCGGTTCCCGCAGCACCTCCAGCCCCGCAGGTGCCATCCACGGGGCGGGCGGCTGCTCACCACCCTCAAAACCCCACAAAAACCCAGTTCCCCCCAAAAGAGGAGCTTCACAGCCTGCAGCAAGATCCCCCCGGCGAGGCCGCGCCGGTCCAGCCACAGCCACCGGAGAGGAGGCTTTTTTTGTTGCATCACTAAATCAGGTCAATCGAGTCTCCTCCAGCCACAGCCAGAGCCGTCCAGCTCCTGCGTTAGGGGTTGTTTGAGTGCGGCAACCGTGAGACAGAGGAAAGCCGACCCCGCTGTTGGCAGCGCGGTGCAGGGTCCCCATGGAGAAGGGTCCGTCCGCTCTCTGCAGCTCACAGCTCCGCCGTCTCCCCCAGCATCGCTGCGACACCCTCGCGTAGCCGCGGCAGAAAACAAAGCTCTCGGCCGGCTCGCTTCAGCAGCCCCCAGCGATAGCTGACGACTAAAGGCACGGCTGAGGTAGGAAACTCCTTCAGCAGCGACGTTAGAGAGCAAACACAGACCCTCCTCCCACAAACAGCCCCACACCAGCATCTCGGTCCCAGCTTCCTCGCGACCCATGCGTTAGACAAGACCCAGGCAGCATTTCCACCTCCCCAGGCAGCAGCGCAAAGGCTGCGCCAGTGATCTCAGCCCCGGCCCGACGCGTCTCCCCCAGCACTCGCGCCCCACCGGGTCCCGCTCCTGCCCTCAGAGGGGGTTTTGCCCCCGAGAGCCGCCTTCCCGGGGAGCCAAGTTAAGGGGCTGCGCTTGAACTTTGGAGCTTCGCACGAGCTGGAAACAGAGTTAAACTTCCCCAATAAAGAGATTGGTGGGACGCATCTGTAAAAACCCACGTAAGTGTGCTGTGGCACCATCCAGATGTTCTACAAGGAGACAACTGACGCAGCCCTGGACCCAGGCTTGGCATCTTCAGCGTGACTCAGACAGGCGCCTGCTCCGACAGCAGGGCTGCTTTACGCCCCGCATCACGTGCGAGCTGACTGAGCGCTTGAGGAGCCTCTCTGCCTCAAAGCGCCGCTTGCAGCCAACACAGGCTGCTTCGAAGCCAGTCCTTCTGGCAGATTCTGTGATTCGTCCAGCAAGAAGCAGCAGTGCGGACTTTAGCACGGGATGCTGATACCCCGTCCCCTCCCTCCCCCCAAAGCTGCCCCTCCGAGAGGCGACGGTCACCTTTGCGCAGCTGTATCGGGGTTTCGGGAAAGAAGAGTTAAACAAAGGAAGTAATCGGCTCTGCTCTGCCAAAAGGCTCTCAAGTTCACATCCTGCCTTTCAAAGAGCTGCTGATTCTTGGGGACAAGCTTAAAAAAAAAAAAAAAAAAAAAATCTATATAAAAAAAAAAATAAACTGTTCTCTTTTTAATAATAAAAGCAGCACCACGCCGCTTCGCAGAGGGCTTGCGAACTCCCTACTACAAAAGAGCAGGCTGCAGGGAAGAGACTTCAGTTCCTCCCAGCGTTTTCGGGGAAAGGCTGCCAAAATGGCTGGGCCAGCCCTCCACGTGTGCAGCTGCTGCCTCCTCCCAGCATCTGCTGCCTCCTCCCAGCATCTGCTCCCAGCCCGCCCCAAAAAGCTGGCTTTGCGTAACACACAACTCCGAGCACAACTGTGGAGGATGCTGTTTCTCCAAGACGCTCCCACTGCCCACCCAGCGCACCGGTGCCGGGCTAGCAGGGGCTGGAGGAGGCAGGACCCATCACCCCCAGCTCCGGCCACGTCCCGGCGCAGGACAGCAGCGGGGAGCCGGGGTTCGCTCAGCCGGCTCTGCTCTCCGTGAGCACCCACAGCGTCCATCTGGCCCCCATCCCCAAAGGCTCTGCCGGCAGTTCCCGAGGGCGCCGCAGAGCTGCCGAAGTAAAAACCAGCCCGTTTTCACAAACCTGCTTCGATCCACGATGGAAAGATTTGAAGGGAAGGCAGGAGAAGCGGGGCTGCCAAGCCGTGAAGTCAGAAGTCGCTCCCGGGAAGGGCTCTCCTGGCCATGCTGCTCCCCCTTCCCCATCCCCGACCCCCCCCAAAACACAGCAGCGCCTGTCCCATCCTCCCCCCGCCATCGCTCATGGGAACAGAGCGGGCCTCCCGACGGAGCTGGGTTTTTCCACAAGGTTTCTTGGCTCCAGGCAGGGATAAGCAAGTTCAGGAAAGTCAACATTCATCCCCAGGCTGCCCCTTCCAGCGAGGTCGATACTAGGCAGCCCCAGCCCCGACCCTGCGCTCCCGGCTGGGGGGGATGCCCTTGGCTGCTGCCCCCCTCCCCGGGCAGGGCTGCAGGCAGCTGCCCACCCCCAGAGCGCTGCCTGAGCCCCCAAACCCCCCACAGCGGGGCAGGGGGAGCTGGCTGGGCTCTGCTGCGCTCCATGCAGGACAAGGACGGCGGGATGACCCTCACCCTCCGCCGCAGCACACCCCGGCTGCCGGGGATGGCGTTCCCTGAAGAAGCCGCTCACTTGCCATCTGCTGTGCTCAGACGAGATGGTTTAACAACAAAGCAGGCACCAAACACCTGAAGCAGGAGCAGATCTCCTCCTCCTCCTCCTCCCAACTCCAGGAGCAGTTGGGAAGCATCTGCCGGGTGGGTGGAGAACGCCTGGGGGTGTTGGGAAGCAGCAGCTTGGCAATGCCGGGTGAGGAGTTACCTGCGAAGAGTCCGGGTGAGGTTTTCCCTCTCCCACCCCTGCAGAGGCTTTGCCCGCGCAGGGGCACCGCTGGTGTGAGCTGGTCTGCAGCTAGGGAGGGGAAGGGACAGCCGGGGACGGGGTGGAGGAGGGCAGCAGAGCCCCACAGGAGGATTTTGGCAATTCCCCGGAGGAATCGCCTCAGCTGTGAGAGGTCTCCCCATCAGACCCTGATGCGCTGAGAGCGGGACATCCTCAAACACTTCAGAAACCAGAGGCTTCCCCCCCCCAGGAGGATTCACTCCCATCTGCAGCTTTCCGACCATTAAATCACGGCGTTCCTCGGGAGAGCTCTCCGTGTACCACAGCCCCTCTCCCCCACAGAAGGGGGGTCAGTGAGCCCTTCCCCAAACACAGAGGTGAAGCAGAAGCAGCCCGTACCCCCCAGATCCTCAGAGCCATGTGTGCTGGGGGTCCTTCCCCCCCTGCCCCCCGCCCAGGCAGCATATGGGGGAGCCAGCTTTCCTTTACACCAAGCCCAAAAAAAAAAAAAAAGCAGAGTCTGTTCAGAGCTCCACGGCACGCAAAGTGTGCGCACCACGACAGAAAAGGCAGTTCTTATCCAGAAACTCGGCACAAATAAAGCATGGGATAAACACCTGGACTCCGTCCCAGCAACACAGTTGTTCCTCTTTCCCTTCCTGCCCCCCCCCCCCCCCCCCCATCCTCCTCAAACTTGGAAGATCACTTTATTAACGTAGTAGGCTGCTACCAGATGGAGCGGAGAGGAATGCCAAGAACAGATCACTGGCTCCTTGTGAAGCTCGGAGCCGCTCACTAACTTTTTCCAAGCAAGGAGTTCGCCCAGAGGTATTGAGCCGCTCGCTCTGCGCGGAAAGGCAAGGATTTTAACAGCGAGAAATCTGCCAGGGAGGTTCTTCAGGTCACGGCCAGGAATTAAAGGTTTTCCAGTTGCGGTTCAGAGCGGCTGCGCCCCGGTAACACGAGGTGCTGGGTCTGGGTGAGCCGGGACGGGCACCGGGAGCCGCTTGCCCTGACTCAGGGCAGAGGAACGTCAGCCCCGAGATCCGCATCCCTCGGGGACACCTCGCACGCCACCGCCGCGCCAGGGCAGGTTTCTCCGCAAAGAAAGTCAGCTCCGTGAAGGAAAGCTGAAGTCACGCAAGTACAGCAGATGGAGGGAGCGGGGACCCTGCCGACACACCTACGTAAGCTATTTTTGGCAGCCTCGCTTAGCCTTTAGCCCCTTTTTGAGGGGGGGGGGGGAAATAAAAAAATGCAGTTTCGCTGTGCTGCTACGTCTCCACATCCCCTCATTCCTTCTGCTCCGTGCTGACGGGGCGGCCTGAGCCAGGACTACAGCAGAGGTGAGCGCAGGGTCTCACTCGGTGGCCCCATCTCCTCCCGCACCCTCAAACAAAGGATGCCCCACGTCAGGCCAGGCTGCCGCTCCTTGGTGGGGGAGGAGGGACTGCTGAGCAAGGAGGCCATTAACTTCCTGCCAGCCAGTCTGCAGCAGTAAGGAAATAAAAAAAAGTAAAAAAAAAAAAAAAGAATAAATAATCCAGCGCTGTGGGGTGTGCAGGCAGCAGAGACAGCCCCTCTGATCGGCCGTGCTCCGGCGGCGGGATGCCGGCGCAGGGGATGCTCACGCAGCCAGCGCGGGGCTTTCCAAGCAGGGATGCATCCAACAGGGCAACGGCTCGTACACCAGCAGGAATTCAGGCAAAGCCACAGCTCCGAGACAAAGTCCCCTCTCGGGTCTCGTCTCGGTGTCCTCGAGGGAGAGGAGCAGGACAACCTTGTAGCCAGGACGGAGGCAGAGACGGAGCCTCTGGATGCTGCTCCCGCTCCCCACCTCAGCCGCCGCCTCTCTGCATTTCAAGGAGTGATGCCGCTGAAGACGCCGACTCCCCAGAATACACAGCTTTGAACTCTCAGACAGGATTTTCAAGGCACGGATTTGTGCCGCGCTCTGAGGCGGAGGTGCCGGTCACCAGGGCTGTCTGGACGGAGGGGACCAGAGCCCCACTGCCCAGGGACGCAGCCCCGGTCCCCCAGCTGCAGCACAGAGCTGTTACCCCTCCAGCACCGCAAACGAGAAATTAAAGCCTATATATACTGCAGATTTGGGAGCAGCTGGTCCCCTGGAACTCGCATGCCGTCTGGCCTGCCCTTCGCAGCCCCGCTCTCCCCCACCCTTCATTGGCAGAAGCCTCAAAATTCACCTTGATCTTGCCCTTCCTCCACTTCTACCTCTTTCGGTTCAAAGCGCTGGTGTAAAGAGACGAGCCCAGCCGGGAGAGCTGCTTCCAGTGAACAACCAGCCCCCCCCCGGTACCCAGCTGAAGCCGAAAGGGGAACGGTGACGAGGGTGGAGACGGTCATGTCTGCCACCGAGGCATTTCCCGACACCGACGGGCACGGGGGGGGGGGCAGAGTTAACCAGCCACCTTCGTGAAAGGCTTCACACAGATTTATGGCTGGGGTAATGTCAGATAGGGAGGAAGCCCAGCCCTCTTCCTCCTGCTCTCTTGAAGAAAGAAACTCAGGAATTTGGCAGGAGGCCACGGCTCAAACAGAGGAGACCCTGTGCTAAGGCATGTTCAGAAAAGCAGCCTCTTCCCTG
Source organism: Larus michahellis (assembly GCF_964199755.1). Lineage (NCBI taxonomy): Eukaryota > Metazoa > Chordata > Aves > Charadriiformes > Laridae > Larus > Larus michahellis. Next base: position 1,638,110 of record NC_133913.1, on the reverse strand, counting down.
CCAGGATAAACGTTGCTTTTCCACCCCCTTCTCCGGGGACAGGAGATGTTGTCCCCCAGCTCCAACACCAGCAGAAGCTGCTGGGGAAGGGTGGGCTCCTTCTGACACCTTGCCTGGACGTTTCTTCTTCCCCAGTATATTCCAGAGGGACCAGCCGAGAAGGAACCAACCCCACGTCCTCTGGCAGCATCTTCCCATCCCCCCCCGGGTCTGGGCCCGGCAGCCCCCACCCCAGCAAAAAGGGGTGGCAGCTGCTGGAGACGAAGCCCCACGTGCCAGCAGTTTCCAGCCGCTCTCACTTCCCTCCAAGGCACGGCCAGGAAAGGTGGGAAAAACATTTAACGCTGGTTTCCGCGCACAGTTTGAGCCTCCAGGGCTGCCCTGGGGTGGAGGCGAGGCAGACAGAGCTGTCTCTCCTTCAGGAGGCTGCTAAAGGGTTAAGACATCGAGCCAGCATCAAAGGGAGCTCTCAGCAGAGGGGGTTGAGAAACTGAGATGGGTCGAGGTTGCGCAGACTCCTTGGAATCTCAGGAATTTCCCATTATTATCCCACTTCCCTTCCTGCAGCCCGGAGGGAGAGAGCACAAGAACTGGGACCCCCGGCCCATCCCTACGGCCAGAGGCAGAAGCACCAGGGATGGAGGATGGACGTGCCCCAGCGCTTTGCGCCAGGCAGGGCTGGTACTGGGGGGCCCACGGTGAGAGAAGGAAGCTTTGGTTCCGGACACTGAGAAGAGCTCAAGGGTCTCCTATCTCCTGCAGCTCTCTGCAAAGCAGGGACTCGCCGATCCCAGGCTGGTTGGTTGGACCATGGTCACCGGAGGTTGAGAGACCTGCACAGTCCAAGAACAAGCGTCCCTCCCTCTAATCGAGCGTTCACCCTCCCTCAGACCACAGGTCTCCCCCTCACACTGCTCCAGGAAGCTCCCAGTTTCACCTCAGAAGCTGGAGCTCTAACAGTGCCCCATGTAACTAGATAACCAAGAGTTCTTTGCTGCTTCTCACACCGTTTCAGGTGAGATCCCAAGACACAACCGTTACCAGCCGAGACTTGAATGCCACAAGCCTCATCCCACTTCAAGAGACGCTTTGATTGTGACTTCACCAAGGTCATCGTCACCAACACCTAACATCAGCATTAACCAACCTCCAGAAGAGCTACAGCACTGGGAGGTTTTGCTGGGGCTCCGCGTGGCTGATGGTTTTACCTCTTCTCCTTCCTACTCGTCTTCGACATCAATAGGGTAATACCCATCTTACAGGGATGTCGCCAGGATTAACGTTTTTAAAGTATCCTGTGAATGGACCACGCTATACAAGCGCTAAGTAGTATTACGTTATCTAATTTTCCTTCTAAGAACTGTTAATGTGTAAGAAGCAGCTACAAAAAATCTTATTGCAAAGCTGCTTTACAGACACTAAGAAACACAACGCGTCAGGCACGCAGAGCCCGGCGCTTCCCCGCGGGCTGAGCGGGGACCAGCGCCCGTCGTGCCCAGCTTTCTGGGCTCCGCTGTTGCTTAATTAAGGGTCCTTCTTGATAAGAAGGGAAAAAGAAAAAAAGAGGTCAGTGAATATCCACTGCTCAGAAGTGGACTGAAAGATCCAGGAAAGGGAATTCACGTGGGGTACAGGCAGCGGCTGCCGTCGTACCCGCGCTGCTGCGGGGAGAAGGATCTCACGTTGGAGCCGTATTTCCCTTCGGATGCGTTTACCTTCGTGGCGCCCAGGGCAAGCGCAGGTACACGACGGTGGATGCCCTGGGCCACGAGCCCGGGCTGCAGGGACACCCGTGTCCCCGGCCGGTTCACACACCCCATTCCCCCCCGCGCAAAAGGGCATTTCTCCCCTCCCCAAACACCTGTGTTCAGCTGGGGGTGGTATAAACTCCTTCTTATTTCCCCTTCTTGAAGGGGATATGGATTAAGACCGGCTCCATGTAAATGCCTGCCTGCATTTGAATTGTATTCACTTTTTGTCTGCCCAAGCTGGGACTGGAGAGCAGCCGTCAGCTGGAATTTAAGCCTGGAAAACGCTGTTTTATTACCAGCGTTAACTGGCCGGTGTGACCCCTTCAGCCAGGGCTCCACGTGTTCTCCCAGAAACTGCTGCAGAGCAGCGGGGGAAGGACAGTTGCTGCAGAGCTCGGGGTTCCCCACAGCTCTCATTTCGGGGTGAGGACGGGTGTTAAGAGGCAGGAGGGTCCAGCAAATCCCACAGCACCTCCCAAACCCAACACGAGAGCAGGCAGCAGAGACTTACGCGTTGCAATACGGCTTCTTCTCGTAGCCCTTGTAGTTTTTCATGTTCAGGGTCATCTTGCAGGTCTCGCAGTGGAAACATGCTTTATGCCAGAACTGCAATCAGAGACAAGAGAGCCGTTAACACCCGTGACTTGCAAAAAACAGGGCCATGTCCCACCGGAATCTCCTCCAGCCCAGAGATGTCCGTGATGACACCCACGACCCCTGCAAAACCCAGGGGACGGACAATATTCCTACCAGTTTAGGACACAAGTCAACGCCCCCTCACCCTTCCAACGCATCTTATCTCAACAGAGACGCAATGTTTGTGACTTGCATTGCAGTAGCATCTCGCTGCCTTATCTCCAGGCCAGGAATTCATCTGGCTCGGCCAAATACGGGACAGGAGAAGCCTCCTGCTACAAAAGAGGCACAACGTGAACCCCCGTGAGCAGGGAGACCTCAGCAGAGGTAACACCAGCGGTTTGCAGGCTTCAAAGTTGCTGCTTTGGGGTTTTTTTGCTGATGTTAGCCAAGAGATAGCCAGAAGAGCAGGTCAGGTGAGGCTGCACACAAACGCCGAGCCAAGGAAGCGAAGGCAGAGAAGGTGGTGGTTCTCATGAGAAGCAGACAGTCCGACAGCGAGGGCTCAGAGCTCCTCACCGCAGAGGCCGCCCTTCTGCCTGTGCCGGCGAGTCCCCAGCCCCACAAACCCTCCGGCCCCAGAGTGGGCAGGACCACCCCGAGCACAGCTCGGCCCCGCTCTCCCCACCGCGGGGCTGTCACGACCCGCGTCTGCTCCGGCCAGGGCTGCAGCCCAACACGGGGCAGGGCAGACGGCAACTAGAAGAGGAGCCGCCAGCCTGACCTTTCGGTGAAGGCAATTTTTGCATCTTCTGCCCCACCGCTCTTGCGCCAGCGGCTTCAGGTTGGCCCCGCGCCCAGCCTGCCTGTCATCCGACCGGAGCTGTACGGCAGCTTTTAACCAGCCAGGCACGCTCAGACTCAAGGCTGAAGATACAGACCCCAAAATTCCGACTGTGACCCCACATTATGGGTTGCAAGGCTTAATGAGTAGTGTTTTAAGGTTATACTGCTGCTCTCGAAGGAGCGATTTCCACTTGGCATTTAAATGACCCAAGTGGCTTTCCAGGCTGGACGGAGACAGCTCAGAGCTGCTGCTGAGCAGTCCTGCAGTTCGACCCCACGCAGACCAAGGCTGATGCCCCACCAGCCACCAAGTGACCAGACTTGGTGCTTCCTCCGGCAGCCACAGCCGGTGGGACGTGGGACCAGACCAGGCACCGCAGAGCCGAGAGCACACGGGCAGGAGCAGGGACACGGGGAAAGCACAGCCCAAAGCATCGTCTTCGCTCGCTGGAGGCAGGGCAGCGCTGCCCCCCACAAACCACCCAGCAAAACCGGGGGGGAAGCAGCTGAAAGCCACATTAGCAGCTCATGACACCAAGTAGATGGCGGTCTGCAGGCCCGCAGTGTGACACCCGGGACTCGGCGCCAGGCACACGTTTAACAGGCAATGAGCAAACCCAGGGCGAGCAGCTGGTGGCCGTTGCTACGATTCCCACCCTTAAGCTTTAAAAAAAAAAAAAAGATAAGTCATTTCCACCACTGCAACTGCTGGCTGGGTCTGTGTCGCTGGGAGGAGATGGCAAGAGCGAAGCCTGAGCCCTCGTGCCACCTACCCCCAGGCACCACACCCCGGAGCACAAACACCGCCGCGGCTCTGCGAGGCTGTGACTCAGCCCGGGAGGACAGTTTGCCTCATTTCAGTTGCTCAGAGCAACATATTTGTTCTTTTCCTCCAGTTACACGAGTTCCTCCAGAGCTTGTCCCCAACAGCGCGAGGGGGCTTCTTACTGCACCAGGGGCTGCTCCGTACCCGCGCCCTCGCTCACATCCAGCCTGCACAGGGTTATTTTCTCCCCTCCCGGCTTCCAGACTCTTTAAGGACAGACAGAGCAACAGCCCAGCCCTGACTTCTTCAGGCATCCTGAGAGTTACAGCCTTTCGGTTGAGTCGCTGCCACGTTAGAGGTAATTAACGGACCCCCTCCAAGCTCGTCAGCCATTCACAGCGCTGCAAGAGCTGCGCGTAAATACCAGCGATGCCACTATAAATACGCAGCGATGAACCGACGGCCAACATGACTTCACAGCCTCTTCCTCCCAGGAGCCGAGGGGGACCTGGCGAGGCCGGCCATGCCCTGCCCGCGGCGGCCTCCACAAGCGCAGCAGAAGGGATGCGCTCAGGCGGCCTTTACCCCCCGCCAGAGAGCAATTAATGACTATTTTTGCTGCCGTTTGCATTAGGCACTGCTCAGCTCTTATTAGCCACTGCCCTGTGGCTCTTACAAAGCCCTCTGCCCCGAGCGGGCAGCTCAGCTACCTGGAGAGCACCACCCCTATCTCCAAGCCTCACTGCCCCATAACTTTGTCTCCCCACTGACAGCGTCAGACCCACGCGTCTAAACTGTCACTAAAAGGAGGGCTGCGACACAGCACGGGCACAGGGGAACGGCAATTATGTAGGCTTCCAGTAAGGCTGCCGCTCACCCTCCAGCACGGCTGCAGAGAAAGAGGACACGTTTCAAATAGGTTTTTCAGAGAAGCATTAACTCCTGTGCTCTTAAATTCCCAGTTCAAAGTGTTCCGAACATCTGGAGGTAAAACAGCAGGGTGCTGCTCGGAGCAGGGATGGAGCAGGGATGGAGCAGGGATGGAGCAGGGATGGAGCAGGGATGGAGCAGGGATGGAGCAGGGATGGAGCAGCCCTTCAAGCAACTTTGCCACTCGCAGCATCCCAGGTCTGGGGACAGAGCTCGCAGCACAACCCCATTTATCCACCTAAAGCTGGTGCTCCAGCCACACAACATCCCTCTGCCAGGCAAAGCCGCTGCTCCACACCTGGGAGCAAGCGCCGCTTGAGACTGGAGAGTTTGAGGACAACATGAGGGGAGACTCCTGGGGCTGAAGGCGAATCCTGGATCAGGTTTGATGCTCTGTAACAGCTACTTCTAACTTCTACTCATTTTCAAAAAAAACCAGTCGTCTGACATCAGCTTTACGTGGGTTCAGCAGTTGCAGTTGCAACCGCCAAACCTCGCTCCAGGGGCGGGCGGCGCAGGAGATGTCACTTCCCCGGCGGAAGCCAACCCCGTCACCCAGCACCTTACCGGGGAGCCGGGAGGGCTGGGGGGAGGCAACAACGCCCATTTCCCCCAGCCCCAGCCGGGCATTTGCCCGTCGCAAGGTGACTGAGTGAGAAGCCACGAGGCAGAAGGGGCAGGCGGCGTCTCACCCAGGCCGGCGGCGGTCTCGCTTCTCCAGCCGCCGCGCTGCCTTCGCGAAGCCGGACGAAGCAGCGAGTTCTCCCCCCACATTTGCTGTAAATCTCAGAAGGGAAACGGACTTTTCCCGATTTCACTACCAGGAGAAAGCCAAGCACGCCTGCCGGCCAACACACCAGCGCGGGCACCGGGAGCTGAAAGGTGGCGACGCGCAGACTTCTCCTCCCAGAAGCCCTTCGTTATTGCTGCCCGGGGTTCAACTTGGGCGCTTGTGCAAACACACCAGAGCTGCCCTTTCGACTTTGCTCGGGAGTGAGAACAAGGAGGCGGGGGGGGAACAACACCCCCTGTAATAACACCCCGTGCTTTTACGGGAAGCGAGGAGCCGCCACCTCCACAGCCAGAACGCCCGGAAAAATGAACCCGGGGGAGCGGGCTGGGGGGAGCTGCTTGGTTCGGGGCTGACCACGGAGCGAGATAAAGCCAGGAAGGACCCCTGGAAGTAGGAGATGTCGACCGCGGCCTCCTGCCTGCTCCCCACCAGCCAGCACTGACGCTCTCGGGATGCTGCCAGCTCAGAGGCAGCACCAAGCCCGGGCACGGGTGGCACAGGGTGAAGCCATGGCTCATTCCGCTCCCCCCCCCCCCAACCTGGGCTTCCCCTCCAATTATCCACAATTTCGACCCCCCCCGCAGCTACTCAGGCTCCAGGAGACAGAGCCACATCACTGCCCCGAACTGTCCCTGGGACACAGGGCTACTTCCCAGCTCCCAGCCCAAGGAAGAAACATCATCTGTTAAAAATGCGAGCAACAGGGTCTGCTGCGGCTCAGGAATGCCGCTGCCCAGAGCCGCGCATTCTTCCAGTTACTTTTTTTAGTCCCTAAACTGGTCGCCCCAGAAGGCTGGACGAGGAAGGGGGGGGGGCTCAGCTCTCCCGGAGGGATGGGTTCGGAGGGAAATCCCACGGGAGACCCCACCATCGCCTTCCTCCCCCCCAGCGCCGGCGGAGACGGGCTTCACGGAAGCTTTATTATATTTTTTTTTTTTGACGGGGAAAAATACTCCAAAAAAAAAAAAAAAAGACTGAAAGCAGGGCGTTAGGGCGGGCGGCACAGAGCAGAAAGTCGGAATTCTGGAACGGAGAAGTATCAATTGGGATGGAAGATGAAGAAAAAAGCAAAAAAAAAAAAAGAGGCAAATAAAAAGAAAAGCTGGGCTAATGCAAACCAGATGAAGCTCCGGCTCCAGGGGAAGCGTTAACTGTTGCTTCCCGTCGGCCTCCGCCGGCTGCTTTTTAATTATATATAAGGAAAAACCCCGGATCGCTGAGGTGAAGGGCTCCCGCCCGCCGGGAAGGTGCCACCGCTCCGGTCCCCCGTGGCTAGAAAGAGCGTGGGGTGGGCGACCCCGCGGGTCGGGAGGACCCTGCGATGGGGGGGGGGGGCGGCATGGAAATACCCTACGGACTGGGTGGGGTGGGGGGGGAAGCGCCATCGCACCCAGGGGCAGCCCCACGGGAGAGCTCAGAGGTCCGCAGCCAGCTGGGGGGCCACCAGGGACCCCCGTAGGCGACCTCCCCACCCCACAGGTGACCACCCCCGCCCCCTATAGGACCCCCCCCAGACTCACCTTATCCAAGCAGTTCACCTTCTCGGTGGGGTAGACGATCTTCCCGCAGCGAGCGCAGTTGGGATTCATGGCTTCTCACGGGGGGGATGGTGGCGGGGGGGGGAGGAGGAGGGCTAACCGGCTCCCACCCGTGGCCACCACCGCTCGCTTCTGGGCCACCGCCCGCGCCGCCGCGACCCTAAATAGGAAGGAAACGGGGTGGGGGTGGGAAAAGGGGAGGGGCCCCGGGGGCGCGCGCGCGGGGGCGGGGCGCGCGCACCCACGCGCGCGTGCACGCACACGTACTACCCCCCCCCCTTCCCCCTCCCGGGTTCTTCGCGCTCGTGGACGCGTTGCACGCGCGCGCGGTCCCCGTTCCACGCGCGTGGAAGCGCGGGGGGGGTGGTGGTAGGGTTGGGGGGGGTGGGGGGGGGTGGTGGGAGTGCTACTAAGCGATCGCGGAAGACGGGTGTTGGCCGGTGGGGGTATAGCTCAGTGGTAGAGCATTTGACTGCAGATCAAGAGGTCCCCGGTTCAAATCCGGGTGCCACCTCAGCTACAGCTTTTCCATTTTTTCTTTTTAAACAAATCTACTTTAAAATTTTAAGTGACGCCGTAACAACGTCACGCTGCCGAGGTGTGGGGGGGAGGTTGAACAGCGCCGCGTTTGGGTCGAGCCCTAAAGAAATAAGCGCTTCTATTTTTTTTTTTTTTTTTAAAAGAAACAGCACCCAAAGGTTGGGTGGAGGGACCCCCGTCTAGGGGGGAGAGGGAGCAGCCCCATCCCTAGGGCTGTGCTTGGTGTGCGGTTTGCCAAATCTAATTCTCAATTAAAATTCGTTTAAATTAATTAATTAATTAAATTCCCAATTAAAACTGTGCTTTTATCATAGAATCATGGAATACCAGGTGGGAAGGAGACCTCGAGGATCATAATCGTAAATCTTTGTTGTTTTTGTTTTTTTTTTTCTAGTTTCTACCTTATAATTTTAACTGATGCCACCACAACGCCACACCAGTGAGGAGGGAGGTTCTGGTGCCACGTTGGGTCAAACCACAAGAAATAATGATTTTTTATTTTTTTTTTTAATGGGAAATTGTTTGCAAGGATAGGCCAGAGACCCACGTCGGGTGGAGAGAGGGAGCACCCTCATGTATGCGTTTTCGGCTTACCAAATCCAATTCCCAATTAAAATTCATTTAAGTTAATTAATTAATTACATTACCAATTCATATTAAATTTTTATCTTAGAATACCAGGTTGGAAGAGGACCTCAGAGATCATCTCGTCCGACCTTTCTTAGCAAAAGCATGGTCTGGACAAGACAGTGAATCTTAAAGGCGTCCAATTTTGGGGAATCCACCACTTCCCTGGGGAGATTATCCCAACGGCTGATTGTTCCCAGCGTGAAAAATTTTCCCCTTGTGTCCAATTGGAATCTCCCTGGAATGTACCCGTTACCCCTCATCTTTTCTGTGTGACTCCTTGTACAAAGGGAGTCTCTATCTTCTTTGCAGTCACCCTTTTAGCGTAATTTTATTGAAATGCGCTGACATGACCATCAGCAGAAGCACCTTGGCCTCGTCAGGGCCGGCCCCGGCCCCGTGGGGCACTGCAGACCCTGGGTCTGTGCGGGTTCCTCCTGCGAGCGCACGGGGCCCTTCCGCACCGACGCGCAGCGAGCCAGGTGGGCAGCGTCAGCTCGGTTAATTCAGGTTATCACGAAAGCCTCAGGAAGAACGTTAATTCAATTTCTATCAGGAGATAATGACACCTTAATTCCCCTAGCGTTCTCCCTTCCCTGTTACAAAAGAACAAGCCTCGGCAATCGCTGTTTGCAGGCAGGCTTTAATAGAGCACACCCACATCAAACGAGGCTGCACTGGGCTCTCTTCCCTCTTATTCATTTCAGGGTACAGCTTCAAATTGGTTTCCTTCGTTTAAAAAGCAGCTTATTTGATCCTCTCACAAAGGCGCCCACTCCTTCCCCTTCTGCTCACCTCACCCAGCGCTTCCCAGCCCCCCGAACCAGCCTCCCACCCTTTCCTGGCCCATCGCAGCTTAAAATAAGAGGAGCTTTTCTGCTTCTCCAGCTCTTTGGGGTGTCGTGGGTGGTTTTTCCTCTCCCGGCTCAGGAGACGCTGCTGGGTGAGGGAGGCTCTTCATCACCCAGACGTTCGGGGAGGGGACGCTCTCCTCAGCCTCACCCCAGCTGCTGCTGCGTCCCTGGGGCGGCTGAGGGCATCTCTCTGCCATGGCACGGCTCCAGCTGCAGTTTTTCTTTCTCTCTTTTCTTTTTTCCTTTAATTTCCTTTCCTTTTCCCCTCCCTTTCTTCTTTTTTCTTTTTTTCTTTCATTTTTCTTTTTTCCCTTCCCTTCCTTCCCCTTCCCTGGAAACGAGCTGTTCTAAGTGACTCTAGCAGTGCTATCAGTGGGGGTATAGCTCAGTGGCAGAGCATTTGACTGCAGATCAAGAGGTCCCCGGTTCAAATCCGGGTGCCCCCTCTTTTTAATCCCCTGTCCCTTTTTTTCACCTTTATCCTTCCTTCTCTTCCTTGAAAGCGAAAATCTAAAAAGGACCTTTTTGTTTTCCCCACAAAAAGCATTCCCCGTCCTGCGCATGCGTCACCTCCCAGTGGTGCCGGTACCGGGCTGGGGGGTGATGTTACCTCACGGCGCCCATAGGGGGCGCTGCGGGCCCGCCTCACCACGTGACGTCCGGCGGTGGGCGGAGCAGCGCGGCGGGCGGGGCGTGATTGGGCGGAGCGCCTCGGGTGGGCGGGGCGGAGCGCGATGGGCGGGGCGACCCCATATCCCGGCGTCCCCCGCGCGCGTCCCCCTCTTCCGGCGCCAAGATGTCGAAGCGAGGTGAGGCGGGCGCTGAGCCGGGGCGGGGGGTTGCAGAATCCGTCTCCATCCGGCGCCCCGGGGCGCCCCGGGGCGGGGAACCCTCGGATGGCAGCTCGGGCGGGGTCTGGCGTAGCGCGGGCCCAGGGAATGGCGTACCACCCCGGTCGGGAGTGGAGGCCGCAACTAGTGTCGCTGATCCCCCTCCCCGGGCGGTGCAGGCCCGGGCTGACTCCGCGCTGCCGCAGCCCTTCTGTGCTCCAGCGCCGGGGACTTAATCTTCTTGTCGACCCGCAGGACGTGGCGGTTCTTCCGGTGCGAAGTTCCGCATCTCCCTCGGTCTCCCGGTGGGCGCCGTGATCAACTGCGCCGACAACACAGGTGAGCGTGGCCGCCGCCGGGGCCTGAGCCGGGGCTGCCCTGCGGGAGGGAGCGGCCCCGTGTGAGGCAGAGGGCGGCCGGCTGCTAAACCAGCTCGTAAAAACCGGTTTTCCGTCTGAAAAGCTGCCGTTGGGTCTGTGCTGGTGGCTCGGGGAGGTGTTGCGGGAGGGGACAGCGATAGCATCGCTCCTGGGCGCAGTGTGGCCCGCACTGCTCGCCTCGGTCGGGGATTTGCCGAGGGAAGTGTCTTCCCTGACAGCTTGGTTAATGCCGGCGCTTCCCTGTAGGTGCCAAGAACCTCTACATCATCTCCGTGAAGGGCATCAAGGGGCGCCTGAACAGGTTGCCGGCGGCTGGCGTGGGTGACATGGTGATGGCTACTGTGAAGAAGGGCAAGCCGGAGCTGAGGAAGAAGGGTGAGTGTGGAGAGCAGTGGCGAGCCCTGAGGGGCAGCTGCTGCCGATGGCCGCTCATCACAGGGGAGGACGATTCCTCCCTCAAACGGACGCAGAAGGTGGGCACCAAACCTCTGGAGCGTCATCTCCACCCTCCTAAAAAGCACTTGTTGGGCCTGTGTGCCGTGGCTCAGCGAGTTGTCGTGGAAGGGCAGAGCAAAGGCAGTGCTTTTGGGTGAAGTGGCAGCCCGTGCTGGTCACTTCAATCAGTGCTGCGACATTCTGCCCGGGAAAAGAACGCTTGCCGCTGCGCTGGAGGGGAAGGGAGGGGTTCTCGCTGAATATTTTCTGTCAATTGATAGTATATTTACAAATAAAGGTCAGAAAGTGGAAAAACACTGAATTGTCCAGATGTAGATGGAGCTGTAAGTGTCACACAGCCAGTTTTAAGTGCACGGTTGATTATAAACTGGCTTCTCTTAGCGAAGCACTGCAAATATGAGATGCAAAAAAAACCCCGAACCCCGGTGTTGAGTTAGATGCTGCAGCAGAGCAGCCCCTTTGGCGTGTCTGTTGCTGGACGGGGCGCTCAGAAGGACGTTGGCGATACCGAGCTGCTCGTTTCTCTTTGCAGTCCACCCTGCAGTGGTCATTCGACAGCGGAAATCGTACAGGAGAAAAGATGGGGTGTTCCTCTATTTTGAAGACAACGCAGGAGTGATAGTAAATAATAAAGGTGAAATGAAAGGTACGGAGAGGAATCCCGCGCTGGGCGAAAGGGGGAGGGCGCAGAGGGGTGGAGGGTGGGTACTGCCAGTGGGAGGGCTGCGCTCTCCTGGGCGAAAGGACCCAGATTCTCCTTGGATTCAGGAGAGCGTGGTCGGGCTGAGCTAATGTTTGTGTAAAACGCTGCCCTGACCCCTCTCTGCACCTACTCGCGCCTCTAATGCGCTGTTGTCTCTTTCTCTCTTCCAGGCTCTGCCATCACAGGCCCTGTGGCTAAGGAGTGCGCAGATCTGTGGCCCAGGATAGCTTCCAATGCAGGAAGCATTGCATAAACGCGTTCGTCTTCGTAGAGATAAAATAAAACTCCTTGTACCAAAAAAGAAGTGTCTTTCTTGCCAAAGCGCCGCCCTCTGCCGAGCAGGACAGTGTTAGAATGAGGGAGCTGGTTCTGGGAAGTCTTTTTATGGAACTCCTTGTGTGGATTTATACTTCGGCAGGAAAATGGGATTTTGGAGTTCTAATATCCAGTGGCAAGTCTCTTTTTCAGGCAGGTTCCTGTAACACTGGAAAATATTTGGAAGGGGGTTGCACTGAAATTAATTGAATTTTGGCAGTATTGATTGAATTGCTCCAGTTTATGTGCGCGTGGATAGAAACTGGGAGGTGTCTGTGAAAGCCCTTCTACGAGAAGCCTTCATACAGGGGCTCCCAAAAGTGCAGGTCTGGAATTTTCTTCCAGAATGGACAGTTGAACTGCTTAGAGAGACTGGTGTGATTGTGTGTGTGTGTGTGTGGGGTGGGGGGAATACTGCTTGAGGCTGGCGTGTACCACGAGCCGCAGAGTTCACTGTGGACAGCGGGCTCTGAAGAATGTTCCATGGACCTTGGCTGAAGACGTGCAAGGCCACATCGAGCCACCGCTGCTGGCTGTGGTCGTGGCTGAAGCACGTGCCACTAAACCCTCCAGCAGTGGTGAGACAGGCGCCGAGGTCGTTAATTGCTAATTGCAAGTACAAGGGGTGATGTGAACTGTCAGAAGTCGGCTGAAAGGCTTCAAGACTGGAGCTGAAGGTAGGTCTCTGCCATGTGGAGCTGCTTGTTCCCGCAGTCTTCCCTCTGGCTGAGGCAGAGCAGGGATGTAATCGGATCTGAACGGCTTTTTTCCTGGCCCTCCTGAGCAAGCAGCACCGGAGGGGTACAGTGACAATAGGGGTGACTTTGTCCTGCATATCGTGGCCCTGGAGCCCTGTAGCACCCAGACAAACCCAGCACACGCGCTGCTGTGGGCCACGGGGCAGGTAACGGGGTGCTGCACCCCCCACCTCAGGCAGCCCCGATGTGGCTGGACTTGCCTCCATCTGCCTGGGCGCTTACTTGTTCCCGCAACACATGTCACTTTGCCCTTCCTTCGAGATTCCTGATACTTTTGTGCTGCTCCTGATGATTTCAGTGCAGACAGGTTACAGTGGAGGAAGGAGGGTGGTGAGGGGAGCAAAGCCCGAGAGATTTTGTAGCAAACATAGGTAACGATGGACAAGAGCACCAGGAGGATTGGAGAGGTTTGTAAAGTGGTGGTGTTTTTAAACAACTGTTTGGCCTAAGCAACGTGAATCCACGAAATACGGTGTGCTAAAAATTGTTTCTGTTGGATAATTGGGAGCTGTGCACTGGCAGCAGGTGGGGAGGCAAAACCTTGTAAAAGGACTTCCAAGGACTGAGGGCCGCTCTCTTCTCTACAGGCCGTTCCTCAGAGCAGGCAAGCAGACGTGGCTTCTTCCCAGCAGCCCTGGAAGCCCCGGAAGGGTACAAGAGGCGCCCTGGCTGTCACTGGAGCACGCCGACCCTGCAGCTGAAGTGGACGTCTCTGAGGGCAGTGGCCGCCTCTCCAGCGCGCTGGTGATGAAGGAGCTGATCCTCAGCCCTGGGGAGAGACGCAGAGACCTGCTTATGAGTAAGGAGCCACCACGAAAATAAAGGTGTTCCCCCTTGATCTATTTTAACAGCTTGTGCTGGGTTTCTGGTGCATGAAGACTACCTGAGGCAGGGCACGGCACGACAGCTGGCTGAAACGCTCCGGGTGTTTCTCTGTCGGCATCCCCTGCCTTTGGCTGCCAGTCAGGGAGGACAGAGCGGCTGTGGTCAGGGTGGGAGGTGTTGGGCAGGTCATTCCCCTGGGAGGCTGGTGTGCTGTCTAAGGGCAGGGCAGACGCCGAGACCAGAGGCGCAGCTGAGGGCCTTCAGCGGTGTTTTGGAGTCAGCGTTTGTCAGTGTTCCTGGCTGTCCAGGGTGGGATGTTTCTGAGAAAGCGAAGGGGGAAGTGGTGAGCTTGGGTGCAGGAGTGTGTGTGCAAGTGTGGTGAGAGAGGTGTGGTGGTGTTTAGGGTGAAGGGAGGGTGATGAGAGGTGTGTTACGTGAGAGGCAGTGCTGCGGGTGCAGTGAGCGCAGGCAGTGGAATGCAGCGGAGCCAGCCGGTCGGTGGCCAGGAGGAGCCGGGCCGGGCTGCAGTGCCCAGGTGGGGGTATAGCTCAGGGGTAGAGCATTTGACTGCAGATCAAGAGGTCCCCGGTTCAAATCCGGGTGCCCCCTCCCCTTTTCCTTCTTTTTCTCCACAAACAGTTGCGTTGCAGCTCTTTATTTCCATGCTTTTCCCATAAACTGTGCACGGGCGCCGTTCTCCGTTTGATCAGGTGCTGGGGAGAGGTGGAGAAGCCGATTGCCACAAGAGAAGAGGAGCATCAGCGGGGTGTCTGTGAGGAGAGAGATGAGTATTTCCTGAGAAGCTGCTCTTTTGTCCCGGGATTAATTTCTGGATCTTTGCTGGGATTGTTGGGAGTGAAGAACGAGATTGGTGCTGGGCAGGTGCTCAGCAGGTGGGGGTATAGCTCAGTGGTAGAGCATTTGACTGCAGATCAAGAGGTCCCTGGTTCAACTCCAGGTGCCCCCTCTTTTCTTCTTCCTTCAACCTTTCTTTTGCCAAAATTTCCCACAAAAAGAAGATGGAGAGCTCTTCTTGGGTCTTGTGAGCCTGGGCTGTGCAGTCAAGGTTGGTTTCTGAGCTTCAGTGTTGAAGGTGCCAAGGCCCTCATCACAAGGGAACCGCAGGGGTTGTGCGCTCTCTGAGAAAGCACTTGCTGTTTACTTCTCTCTGGTCTTGACTCTGTGCAGTAATTCTCTGTACGGCCTCTGGCAGGTGCATGAGGAGACTCAGGGGGCTGTCGAATGCAAGAATCTGACCAGTGGACATAGACGCTTGTTTCTTGCTATAAATGTTTTTAAACTGTCCTAGTGAAGGCCCAGTGCCGAGGGGGTATAGCTCAGTGGTAGAGCATTTGACTGCAGATCAAGAGGTCCCCAGTTCAACTCTGGGTGCCCCCTTACCTTACAATCTACTTTTTCTTGGGATTCTGGGGGGTTTCTTCACTGGAAGGTTAGCTCATAAGGTGAGCTCAGCTTCGTCTCCAACTAAATCTTTTTCACATTACACTCAGAGCTGGAAAGCGCAGGGGAAATGTCAAAGTCTGAGGCGGTTGCTGTGTCAAGTGACAGTGTGCTTCACAAGAGCAGGTTGCAAGTGGGAGAGGAAAGAGAGATGGAAGGAGAGGAACTGGGCCAAGGACACCTGGTAAAGGAAGAAGGGCGGCAGCCCGTCCCCTGTGTCGGAGTGCAGGGACTCAACGTTGGGGCCACTGTTGCATTTGAGTTTTGTACTTTCTGCAGCAAGATTTGCTTCCTGTAGAACAGAGGTGAGTGATTGGGGTAGAACATAATTTAAAATAGCTTTTCATAGGTGATTTGAGGGTTATGCAGGTAGGGGGTATAGCTCAGTGGTAGAGCATTTGACTGCAGATCAAGAGGTCCCTGGTTCAACTCCAGGTGCCCCCTCTTTTCTTCTCCTTCAACCTTCCTTTTGCCAAAATTTCTCTCAGAAAGAAGGTGGAGAGCACTTCTTGGGCCTCGTGAGCTTGTGTTGTGCCCTGAAGGTTGGTTTCTGAGCTTCAGCATTGAAGGTACTGAGGCCCTGACTATTAGGAAACTGCAGGGGTTGTGCAGTGTGCGAGTAACTGCTCGCTGTCTGCATGTACTTGTCTCTGGTCTTGATTCTCTGCAGTAATTCTCTGTACCTTCCTTGGCAGGCACATGAAGAAGCCTGGGTGGGTGTCAAGTATGAGAATCAGAGCAGGGGATATAAAACCTTGTCTCTCTAGGTGAATGTTTTTAAAATCTCCTTGTGACAGGTAAAAACCAAGGGGGTATAGCTCAGTGGTAGAGCATTTGACTGCAGATCAAGAGGTCCCTGGTTCAACTCCAGGTGCCCCCTCTTTAGCTGCTTTTTAGCCCTTTCTTCTTCCACAGTCTCCTCACAGACAGACTCTGGAGGCACTTTCTTAACCCCCTGAGGGTTTAGAAATCACTTGGTGGTCTTTGGCCAGGGATGAAATCAGACTTTGACATTTCTCCCTCTGCTCCTGAATACTGCACGTACACACAAAGAAGCTGGCCCTGCTGGTCTAGTTTTTCCTGTGTAGGTAATTGCTGTTAATTAAACAGTAAACAATGTGTATACTGCCTTTCTAGACAAGGGCATCTCTGCTGAAGTGTTTTCCCGAAGGGACCTGGGGCTGTGATGTATAAATCAGTGCGTGGTTGGGTTGCTGAATGAGAGCGCTGGTCTTGGGTACCTGTGTCCGTGTCCCCCCACCCCGGGGCTCGAACCGGAGACCCCCTGCCCCGCAGCCGGACGCGCTACCCCTGAGCTGCGCCCCGGCACGGGGCCGGGCGGGGGGGGCGGGGCTTGGCGGGAGGAGGTGGCGCAGGGGCAGCGCGCGGGGCCGGGAACCGGGAGGTCAGCGGTTCTAACCCGCCCCGGGCGCCGCCACAGGCACCCACACCCCGCGGGGGGGCCCTTTCTACGTGCCGTCCCGCGGCAGCGCTTGGGCAGCGAACGCCGCCAGCCGGGACGGGCGCTCTGGAATTAGAACACCCTGTTACTGCGGTAATAACGCCCCGACAGACTCGCCCCGTCAATCACCTCCTGTAACCGCCATGTGGAACTGCCCGGGAGGATTCGCTCGGGGTCGCCCCACGCCGAGCTGCGCCCCCGGGGATCGGCCACTGGCGTGCGAAAGGAGAGAAACCAACCTGCGGGCCCGGGCACCGCCCCACCGGGCCGCTCCGCAGGGTACCGGCGGGGCGGGGGGAGCCCCCTGCGCTCTACGCCGTTCAACCGGCTCCTTTTCCCGGAGGGTCACGCTAGTGCTGTAAATCTTTGCTTTTTCCTCACCGAACGGCTCCGGGAGTGGCGGCGGGGCCGGCTGTGCCTAACTGCGCCGCCCTCGCCCGGCATCTCGCCGGCTCCCCTCAGCGCCGCGGCGGAAGTGACGCCTGTGAACCGCGCCGGGCGGAAGAGGCGGCGGTGACGCGGCGCGTGTTGATGACGCCCGCGCAGGCCCGGCCGCCGCAGGGGAAGCGCTGTCCCGGCCGCCGCCATGGGGGGAGGCGACCTGGTGAGGAGGGGCTGGAGCCAGGGGGGCCGAGAGTCGCCCGCGGGGCTCCGGGCACGCTCCCGGGAGTCGCGGGTTGTCCGTGGCCTTCCTCCGTGTCCGCCGGTGGCCGTCGGTGTGAGCGGGTGGCGGTGTGTCGGGAGCGATCGTGTCCCGCTCAGCGAGGCCTGGCCGCCGTGGTGGGCGGGCCGCGGGCGAGCGCGGCTGTGAGCGAGCCCTTCCCCATGGCCACCGGCGGGAGAAGGCGGCCCGTTGTTAATGGTCCCAGTTCGGCGTCCCCGTCCTGCAGAGCCTGAGCAGGAGCTGGCGTCCCCGGCCCGGCGCGGAGGAGGCGCGGAAACCCGAGGAGAAGCGTGAGGCCGAGCGGCGGAAGGTGGAGGAAGCATGGCGGGATCTCAGGGCCCGGACAACGGCCGGTGAGGCGCTGCGGGGGCTCCCGGTGCCCCGGGGGGTGTGCGGGGCTGTCCGCACAACACCGGTGCTTTGGTTTGTGCGCAGGGCAGCTTTCTTTAAATGTACTCGTGGCTTTGTAACTGTCGTGGCCCTGCTAATAACGGACTGTGAACGGTCATTAGTGAGTCGGCCACGCGATGCCACGTTTGTAGAAGAGGCGTATAATTAAATTCTTCCTGTTTCATTAAGGTAAATGTCATCTGCATTTCTCTGTAGGTGTCACATACAACTTCACCTTAAAAAACAAGTTCCCTTGCCAGGGGTTATGAGTTTAATGTCTCTGATGCAAAAAATTTCCATTGATATGGAAATGTGCCTTTGATGTTTCTCAGCTTTCCAGGCTGGTGCCTTGAACTCCACAAGGCTTTAGAGGCCTGGGATAGAAACAAAAATGCTTTTCTTTGTAGTAGGAAAAGAGAAGTTGGAGTGGATGTACCAGGGATTGCAAAGTGTAGTTGTCCTGCAAGATTTAACGATTCTTGTCTCCACGTCGTCATTAATTGCTTTTTCTGCTGATGCAGATGCATGTAGGGAAGCAGGATCTGCACCGCCGGGCATTCCAGTAATAAAGAACCAGTTTTCAGGCTTATTTCTCTGTACGGCCCTGTTCCAAATTCCTTTAGGACATTGCAACAGTTTGCAATGGGTTGCAGATATCTGCCTCTCAAAAATATGCCCTCTTCCTCCAGCTCCTGCATGATTTCTCCAGGCCCCATTACTGCTACCTGTTTTAGTCCTTGATTTTTATTGTTACTCTCTTTCTCGCAGCGCTGTGGTCGCACCGGCGACAAGGGCAGAATGGTGGATTCATTCCAGAGCTGTGAGGGAGAACAGAGGGTCCTGACCGGGAGTTTGGGAGCCGCAGGTACATGTACTTGTCACAGCTCGTCACGTGGAATTGTCTGGAGTCAAATGCTTTGTTTGAGAAACAGTCACATAAAAATGAACCTGGAAACTTTTAAACAGCTGTTTGGCCTAAGCAACGTGAATCCGCGAAATATTGTGGCCTAAAATAGTGTTTCAGACAATCCCACTGGATAACTGGGAGCTGTGCACTGGCAGCAGGTGGGGAGGCAAAACCTGTAAAAGGACTTCCAAGGACTGAGGGCCGCTCTCTTCTCTACAGGCCGTTCCTCAGAGCAGGCAAGCAGACGTGGCTTCTTCCCAGCAGCCCTGGAAGCCCCGGAAGGGTACAAGAGGCGCCCTGGCTGTCACTGGAGCACGCCGACCCTGCAGCTGAAGTGGACGTCTCTGAGGGCAGTGGCCGCCTCTCCAGCGCGCTGGTGATGAAGGAGCTGATCCTCAGCCCTGGGGAGAGACGCAGAGACCTGCTTATGAGTAAGGAGCCACCACGAAAATAAAGGTGTTCCCCCTTGATCTATTTTAACAGCTTGTGCTGGGTTTCTGGTGCATGAAGACTACCTGAGGCAGGGCACGGCACGACAGCTGGCTGAAACGCTCCGGGTGTTTCTCTGTCGGCATCCCCTGCCTTTGGCTGCCAGTCAGGGAGGACAGAGCGGCTGTGGTCAGGGTGGGAGGTGTTGGGCAGGTCATTCCCCTGGGAGGCTGGTGTGCTGTCTAAGGGCAGGGCAGACGCCGAGACCAGAGGCGCAGCTGAGGGCCTTCAGCGGTGTTTTGGAGTCAGCGTTTGTCAGTGTTCCTGGCTGTCCAGGGTGGGATGTTTCTGAGAAAGCGAAGGGGGAAGTGGTGAGCTTGGGTGCAGGAGTGTGTGTGCAAGTGTGGTGAGAGAGGTGTGGTGGTGTTTAGGGTGAAAGGAGGGTGATGAGAGGTGTGTTACGTGAGAGGCAATGCTGCGGGTGCAGTGAGCGCAGGCAGTGGAATGCAGCGGAGCCAGCCGGTCGGTGGCCAGGAGGAGCCGGGCCGGGCAGCAGTGCCCAGGTGGGGGTATAGCTCAGGGGTAGAGCATTTGACTGCAGATCAAGAGGTCCCCGGTTCAAATCCGGGTGCCCCCTCCCCCTTTTCCTTCTTTTTCTCCACAAACAGTTGCGTTGCAGCTCTTTATTTCCATGCTTTTCCCATAAACTGTGTACGGGCGCCGTTCTCCGTTTGATCAGGTGCTGGGGAGAGGTGGAGAAGCCGATTGCCACAAGAGAAGAGGAGCATCAGTGGGGTGTCTGTGAGGAGAGAGATGAGTATTTCCTGAGAAGCTGCTCTTTTGTCCCGGGATTAATTTCTGGATCTTTGCTGGGATTGTTGGGAGTGAAGAACGAGATTGGTGCTGGGCAGGTGCTCAGCAGGTGGGGGTATAGCTCAGTGGTAGAGCATTTGACTGCAGATCAAGAGGTCCCTGGTTCAACTCCAGGTGCCCCCTCTTTTCTTCTTCCTTCAACCTTCCTTTTGCCAAAATTTCCCACAAAAAGAAGATGGAGAGCTCTTCTTGGGTCTTGTGAGCCTGGGCCGTGCAGTCAAGGTTGGTTTCTGAGCTTCAGTGTTGAAGGTGCCGAGGCCCTCATCACAAGGGAACCGCAGGGGTTGTGCGCTCTCTGAGAAAGCACTTGCTGTTTACTTCTCTCTGGTCTTGACTCTGTGCAGTAATTCTCTGTACGGCCTCTGGCAGGTGCATGAGGAGACTCAGGGGGCTGTCGAATGCAAGAATCTGACCAGTGGACATAGACGCTTGTTTCTTGCTATAAATGTTTTTAAACTGTCCTAGTGAAGGCCCAGTGCTGAGGGGGTATAGCTCAGTGGTAGAGCATTTGACTGCAGATCAAGAGGTCCCCAGTTCAACTCTGGGTGCCCCCTTACCTTACAATCTACTTTTTCTTGGGATTCTGGGGGGTTTCTTCACTGGAAGGTTAGCTCATAAGGTGAGCTCAGCTTCGTCTCCAACTAAATCTTTTTCACATTACACTCAGAGCTGGAAAGCGCAGGGGAAATGTCAAAGTCTGAGGCGGTTGCTGTGTCAAGTGACAGTGTGCTTCACAAGAGCAGGTTGCAAGTGGGAGAGGAAAGAGAGATGGAAGGAGAGGAACTGGGCCAAGGACACCTGGTAAAGGAAGAAGGGCGGCAGCCTGTCCCCTGTGTCGGAGTGCAGGGACTCAACGTTGGGGCCACTGTTGCATTTGAGTTTTGTACTTTCTGCAGCAAGATTTGCTTCCTGTAGAACAGAGGTGAGCGATTGGGGTAGAACATAATTTAAAATATCTTTTCGTAGGTGATTTGAGGGTTATGCAGGTAGGGGGTATAGCTCAGTGGTAGAGCATTTGACTGCAGATCAAGAGGTCCCTGGTTCAACTCCAGGTGCCCCCTCTTTTCTTCTCCTTCAACCTTCCTTTTGCCAAAATTTCTCTCAGAAAGAAGGTGGAAAGCACTTCTTGGGCCTCGTGAGCTTGTGTTGTGCACTGACGGTTGGTTTCTGAGCTTCAGCGTTGAAGGTACTGAGGCCCTGACTGTTAGGAAACTGCAGGGGTTGTGCAGTGTGTGAGTAACTGCTCGCTGTCTGCATGTACTTGTCTCTGGTCTTGATTCTCTGCAGTAATTCTCTGTACCTTCCTTGGCAGGCACATGAAGAAGCCTGGGTGGGTGTCAAGTATGAGAATCAGAGCAGGGGATATAAAAACTTGTCTTGATATGTGAATGTTTTTAAAATCTCCTTGTGACAGGTAAAAACCAAGGGGGTATAGCTCAGTGGTAGAGCATTTGACTGCAGATCAAGAGGTCCCTGGTTCAACTCCAGGTGCCCCCTCTTTAGCTGCTTTTTAGCCCTTTTTTCTTCCACAGTCTCCTCACAGACAGACTCTGGAGGCGCTTTCTTAACCCCCTGAGGGTTTAGAAATCACTTGGTGGTCTTTGGCCAGGGATGAAATCAGACTTTGACATTTCTCCCTCTGCTCCAGAATACTGCACGTACACACAAAGAAGCTGGCCCTGCTGGTCTAGTTTTTCCTGTGTAGGTAATTGCTGTTAATTAAACAGTAAACAATGTGTATACTGCCTTTCTAGACAAGGGCATCTCTGCTGAAGTGTTTTCCCGAAGGGACCTGGGGCTGTGATGTATAAATCAGTGCGTGGTTGGGTTGCTGAATGAGAGCGCTGGTCTTGGGTACCTGTGTCTGCGTCCCCCCCCGCCGGGGCTCGAACCGGAGACCCCCTGCCCCGCAGCCGGACGCGCTACCCCTGAGCTGCGCCCCGGCACGGGGCCGGGCGGGGGGGGCGGGGCTTGGCGGGAGGAGGTGGCGCAGGGGCAGCGCGCGGGGCCGGGAACCGGGAGGTCAGCGGTTCTAACCCGCCCCGGGCGCCGCCACAGGCACCCACACCCCGCGGGGGGGCCCTTTCTACGTGCCGTCCCGCGGCAGCGCTTGGGCAGCGAACGCCGCCAGCCGGGACGGGCGCTCTGGAATTAGAACACCCTGTTACTGCGGTAATAACGCCCCGACAGACTCGCCCCGTCAATCACCTCCTGTAACCGCCATGTGGAACTGCCCGGGAGGATTCGCTCGGGGTCGCCCCACGCCGAGCTGCGCCCCCGGGGATCGGCCACTGGCGTGCGAAAGGAGAGAAACCAACCTGCGGGCCCGGGCACCGCCCCACCGGGCCGCTCCGCAGGGTACCGGCGGGGCGGGGGGAGCCCCCTGCGCTCTACGCCGTTCAACCGGCTCCTTTTCCCGGAGAGTCACGCTAGTGCTGTAAATCTTTGCTTTTTCCTCACCGAACGGCTCCGGGAGTGGCGGCGGGGCCGGCTGTGCCTAACTGCGCCGCCCTCGCCCGGCATCTCGCCGGCTCCCCTCAGCGCCGCGGCGGAAGTGACGCCTGTGAACCGCGCCGGGCGGAAGAGGCGGCGGTGACGCGGCGCGTGTTGATGACGCCCGCGCAGGCCCGGTCGCCGCAGGGGAAGCGCTGTCCCGGCCGCCGCCATGGGGGGAGGCGACCTGGTGAGGAGGGGCCGGAGCCAGGGGGGCCGAGAGTCGCCCGCGGGGCTCCGGGCACACTCCCGGGAGTCGCGGGTTGTCCGTGGCCTTCCTCCGTGTCCGCCGGTGGCCGTCGGTGTGAGCGGGTGGCGGTGTGTCGGGAGCGATCGTGTCCCGCTCAGCGAGGCCTGGCCGCCGTGGTGGGCGGGCCGCGGGCGAGCGCGGCTGTGAGCGAGCCCTTCCCCATGGCCACCGGCGGGAGAAGGCGGCCCGTTGTTAATGGTCCCAGTTCGGCGTCCCCGTCCTGCAGAGCCTGAGCAGGAGCTGGCGTCCCCGGCCCGGCGCGGAGGAGGCGCGGAAACCCGAGGAGAAGCGTGAGGCCGAGCGGCGGAAGGTGGAGGAAGCATGGCGGGATCTCAGGGCCCGGACAACGGCCGGTGAGGCGCTGCGGGGGCTCCCGGTGCCCCGGGGGGTGTGCGGGGCTGTCCGCACAACACCGGTGCTTTGGTTTGTGCGCAGGGCAGCTTTCTTTAAATGTACTCCTGGCTTTGTAACTGTCGTGGCTCTGCTAATAACGGACTGTGAACGGTCATTAGTGAGTCGGCCACGCGATGCCACGTTTGTAGAAGAGGCGTATAATTAAATTCTTCCTGTTTCATTAAGGTAAATGTCATCTGCATTTCTCTGTAGGTGTCACATACAACTTCACCTTAAAAAACAAGTTCCCTTGCCAGGGGTTATGAGTTTAATGTCTCTGATGCAAAAAATTTCCATTGATATGGAAATGTGCCTTTGATGTTTCTCAGCTTTCCAGGCTGGTGCCTTGAACTCCACAAGGCTTTAGAGGCCTGGGATAGAAACAAAAATGCTTTTCTTTGTAGTAGGAAAAGAGAAGTTGGAGTGGATGTACCAGGGATTGCAAAGTGTAGTTGTCCTGCAAGATTTAACGATTCTTGTCTCCACGTCGTCATTAATTGCTTTTTCTGCTGATGCAGATGCATGTAGGGAAGCAGGATCTGCACCGCCGGGCATTCCAGTAATAAAGAACCAGTTTTCAGGCTTATTTCTCTGTACGGCCCTGTTCCAAATTCCTTTAGGACATTGCAACAGTTTGCAATGGGTTGCAGATATCTGCCTCTCAAAAATATGCCCTCTTCCTCCAGCTCCTGCATGATTTCTCCAGGCCCCATTACTGCTACCTGTTTTAGTCCTTGATTTTTATTGTTACTCTCTTTCTCGCAGCGCTGTGGTCGCACCGGCGACAAGGGCAGAATGGTGGATTCATTCCAGAGCTGTGAGGGAGAACAGAGGGTCCTGACCGGGAGTTTGGGAGCCGCAGGTACATGTACTTGTCACAGCTCGTCACGTGGAATTGTCTGGAGTCAAATGCTTTGTTTGAGAAACAGTCACATAAAAATGAACCTGGAAACTTTTAAACAGCTGTTTGGCCTAAGCAACGTGAATCCGCGAAATATTGTGGCCTAAAATAGTGTTTCAGACAATCCCACTGGATAACTGGGAGCTGTGCACTGGCAGCAGGTGGGGAGGCAAAACCTGTAAAAGGACTTCCAAGGACTGAGGGCCGCTCTCTTCTCTACAGGCCGTTCCTCAGAGCAGGCAAGCAGACGTGGCTTCTTCCCAGCAGCCCTGGAAGCCCCGGAAGGGTACAAGAGGCGCCCTGGCTGTCACTGGAGCACGCCGACCCTGCAGCTGAAGTGGACGTCTCTGAGGGCAGTGGCCGCCTCTCCAGCGCGCTGGTGATGAAGGAGCTGATCCTCAGCCCTGGGGAGAGACGCAGAGACCTGCTTATGAGTAAGGAGCCACCACGAAAATAAAGGTGTTCCCCCTTGATCTATTTTAACAGCTTGTGCTGGGTTTCTGGTGCATGAAGACTACCTGAGGCAGGGCACGGCATGACAGCTGGCTGAAACGCTCCGGGTGTTTCTCTGTCGGCATCCCCTGCCTTTGGCTGCCAGTCAGGGAGGACAGAGCGGCTGTGGTCAGGGTGGGAGGTGTTGGGCAGGTCATTCCCCTGGGAGGCTGGTGTGCTGTCTAAGGGCAGGGCACACACCGAGACCAGAGGCGCAGCTGAGGGCCTTCAGCGGTGTTTTGGAGTCAGCGTTTGTCAGTGTTCCTGGCTGTCCAGGGTGGGATGTTTCTGAGAAAGCGAAGGGGGAAGTGGTGAGCTTGGGTGCAGGAGTGTGTGTGCAAGTGTGGTGAGAGAGGTGTGGTGGTGTTTAGGGTGAAGGGAGGGTGATGAGAGGTGTGTTACGTGAGAGGCAATGCTGCGGGTGCAGTGAGCGCAGGCAGTGGAATGCAGCGGAGCCAGCCGGTCGGTGGCCAGGAGGAGCCGGGCCGGGCTGCAGTGCCCAGGTGGGGGTATAGCTCAGGGGTAGAGCATTTGACTGCAGATCAAGAGGTCCCCGGTTCAAATCCGGGTGCCCCCTCCCCTTTTCCTTCTTTTTCTCCACAAACAGTTGCGTTGCAGCTCTTTATTTCCATGCTTTTCCCATAAACTGTGTACGGGCGCCGTTCTCCGTTTGATCAGGTGCTGGGGAGAGGTGGAGAAGCCGATTGCCACAAGAGAAGAGGAGCATCAGTGGGGTGTCTGTGAGGAGAGAGATGAGTATTTCCTGAGAAGCTGCTCTTTTGTCCCGGGATTAATTTCTGGATCTTTGCTGGGATTGTTGGGAGTGAAGAACGAGATTGGTGCTGGGCAGGTGCTCAGCAGGTGGGGGTATAGCTCAGTGGTAGAGCATTTGACTGCAGATCAAGAGGTCCCTGGTTCAACTCCAGGTGCCCCCTCTTTTCTTCTTCCTTCAACCTTCCTTTTGCCAAAATTTCCCACAAAAAGAAGATGGAGAGCTCTTCTTGGGTCTTGTGAGCCTGGGCCGTGCAGTCAAGGTTGGTTTCTGAGCTTCAGTGTTGAAGGTGCCGAGGCCCTCATCACAAGGGAACCGCAGGGGTTGTGCGCTCTCTGAGAAAGCACTTGCTGTTTACTTCTCTCTGGTCTTGACTCTGTGCAGTAATTCTCTGTACGGCCTCTGGCAGGTGCATGAGGAGACTCAGGGGGCTGTCGAATGCAAGAATCTGACCAGTGGACATAGACGCTCGTTTCTTGCTATAAATGTTTTTAAACTGTCCTAGTGAAGGCCCAGTGCTGAGGGGGTATAGCTCAGTGGTAGAGCATTTGACTGCAGATCAAGAGGTCCCCAGTTCAACTCTGGGTGCCCCCTCTTTTCTTGTCCTTCAACCTTCCTTTTGCCAAAATTTCTCTCAGAAAGAAGGTGGAGAGCACTTTTTGGGTCTCATGAGGTTGTGTTGTGCCCTAAAGGTTGGTTTCTGAGCTTCAGCATTGAAGGTACTGAGGCCCTGACTGTTAGGAAACTGCAGGGGTTGTGCAGTGTGCGAGTAACTGCTCGCTGTCTGTGTTACTTGTCTCTGTTTAGGATTCTCTGTAGTAATTCTCCACACAGGCTGTGGCAGGCACTTGAAGAGGCCCAGGTGGGTGTCAAGTATGAGAATCAGAGCAGGGGATATAAAAACTTGTCTTGATATGTGAATGTTTTTAAAATCACCTTGTGACAGGTAAAAACCAAGGGGGTATAGCTCAGTGGTAGAGCATTTGACTGCAGATCAAGAGGTCCCTGGTTCAACTCCAGGTGCCCCCTCTTTTTTTCTTCTCCTTCAACCTTCCTTTTGCCAAAATTTCCCACAAAAAGAAGGTGTAGAGCTCTTCTTGGGTCTTGTGAGCTTGGGCTGTGCAGTGAAGGTTGGTTTCTGAGCTTGAAGTACGTCAGTACCTTGAAGTTACTGAGGCCCTGACTATAAGAAAGCTGCAAAGGTTGTGCACTGTGAGACAATAGTCACTGTTTACTTCTGTCTGGTCTTGATTCTCTGCAATAATTCTTAGTACAGCCTTCGGCAGGTGTGTGAAGCGACTCGCTGGGCTGTCAAATGCAAGAATCTGACCAGTGGACATAGACACTTGTTTCTTGCTATAAATGTTTTTAAACTGTCCCAGTGAAGGCCCAGTGCTGAGGGGGTATAGCTCAGTGGTAGAGCATTTGACTGCAGATCAAGAGGTCCCCGGTTCAACTCTGGGTGCCCCCTCTTTTCCTCTCCTTCAACCTTTCTTTTGTCAAAACGTCTATCAGAAAGAAGATGGAGAGCTCTTCTTGGGTCTCGTGAGCTTGTGTTGTGCACTGAAGGTTGGTTTCTGATCTCCATTATTCAAGGTCCTGACTGTTAGGAAACTGCAGGGGTTGTGCAGTGTGCGAGTAACTGCTCGCTGTCTGTGTCACTTGTCTCTGTTTAGGATTCTCTGTAGTAATTCTCTGCACAGAGTTTGGCAGGCACAGGGGGCTGTCAAATATGAGAATCAGACCAGTGGACATAAAAACTTTTCTCGATATGTGAATGTTTTTAAAATCTCCTTGTGACAAGTAAAAACCAAGGGGGTATAGCTCAGTGGTAGAGCATTTGACTGCAGATCAAGAGGTCCCTGGTTCAACTCCAGGTGCCCCCTCTTTTCTTCTTCAACCTTCCTTTTGCCAAAACTCAGAAAGGAGAGCTCTTCTTGGGTCTTTTGACTTGTGATGTGCAGTGAACACGGCTTTCTGAGTTCCATTACTCAAGGTACTGAAGCCCTATTAGGAAACTGCAGGGGTTGTGCACTGTGTGAGAAACTACTCACTGTCTGCACGTACTTGTCTCTGGTCTTGATTCTCTGCAGTAATTCTCTGTACCTTCCTTGGCAGGCACATGAAGATGTACACAGGACTGTCAACTTAAAGATGAGGGGATATAAAAACTTGTCTTGATATGTGAATGTTTCTAAAATCACCTTGTGACAGGTAAAAAGCCAGGGGGTATAGCTCAGTGGTAGAGCATTTGACTGCAGATCAAGAGGTCCCTGGTTCAACTCCAGGTGCCCCCTCTTTTCCTCTTCTTTCAACCTTCCTTTTGCCAAAATTTCCCACAAAAAGAAGATGGAGAGCTCTTCTTGGGTCTTGTGAGCCTGGGCCGTGCAGTCAAGGTTGGTTTCTGAGCTTCAGTGTTGAAGGTACGAAGGCCCTCATCACAAGGGAACCGCAGGGGTTGTGCGCTCTCTGAGAAAGCACTTGCTGTTTACTTCTCTCTGGTCTTGACTCTGTGCAGTAATTCTCTGTACGGCCTCTGGCAGGTGCATGAGGAGACTCAGGGGGCTGTCGAATGCAAGAATCTGACCAGTGGACATAGACGCTTGTTTCTTGCTATAAATGTTTTTAAACTGTCCTAGTGAAGGCCCAGTGCTGAGGGGGTATAGCTCAGTGGTAGAGCATTTGACTGCAGATCAAGAGGTCCCCAGTTCAACTCTGGGTGCCCCCTTACCTTATGATCTACTTTTTCTTGGGATTCTGGGGGGTTTCTTCACTGGAAGGTTAGCTCATAAGGTGAGCTCAGCTTCGTCTCCAACTAAATCTTTTTCACATTACACTCAGAGCTGGAAAGCGCAGGGGAAATGTCAAAGTCTGAGGCGGTTGCTGTGTCAAGTGACAGTGTGCTTCACAAGAGCAGGTTGCAAGTGGGAGAGGAAAGAGAGATGGAAGGAGAGGAACTGGGCCAAGGACACCTGGTAAAGGAAGAAGGGCGGCAGCCTGTCCCCTGTGTCGGAGTGCAGGGACTCAACGTTGGGGCCACTGTTGCATTTGAGTTTTGTACTTTCTGCAGCAAGATTTGCTTCCTGTGGAACAGAGGTGAGTGATTGGGGTAGAACATAATTTAAAATAGCTTTTTGTAGGTGATTTGAGGGTTATGCAGGTAGGGGGTATAGCTCAGTGGTAGAGCATTTGACTGCAGATCAAGAGGTCCCTGGTTCAACTCCAGGTGCCCCCTCTTTTCTTCTCCTTCAACCTTCCTTTTGCCAAAATTTCTCTCAGAAAGAAGGTGGAGAGCACTTCTTGGGCCTCGTGAGCTTGTGTTGTGTTGTGCCCTGAAGGTTGGTTTCTGAGCTTCAGCATTGAAGGTACTGAGGCCCTGACTGTTAGGAAACTGCAGGGGTTGTGCAGTGTGTGAGTAACTGCTCGCTGTCTGCATGTACTTGTCTCTGGTCTTGATTCTCTGCAGTAATTCTCTTAATTCTCTGTACCTTCCTTGGCAGGCACATGAAGAAGCCTGGGTGGGTGTCAAGTATGAGAATCAGAGCAGGGGATATAAAAACTTGTCTTGATATGTGAATGTTTTTAAAATCACCTTGTGACAGGTAAAAACCAAGGGGGTATAGCTCAGTGGTAGAGCATTTGACTGCAGATCAAGAGGTCCCTGGTTCAACTCCAGGTGCCCCCTCTTTAGCTGCTTTTTAGCCCTTTCTTCTTCCACAGTCTCCTCACAGACAGACTCTGGAGGCACTTTCTTAACCCCCTGAGGGTTTAGAAATCACTTGGTGGTCTTTGGCCAGGGATGAAATCAGACTTTGACATTTCTCCCTCTGCTCCTGAATACTGCACGTACACACAAAGAAGCTGGCCCTGCTGGTCTAGTTTTTCCTGTGTAAGTAATTGCTGTTAATTAAACAGTAAACAATGTGTATACTGCCTTTCTAGACAAGGGCATCTCTGCTGAAGTGTTTTCCCGAAGGGACCTGGGGCTGTGATGTATAAATCAGTGCGTGGTTGGGTTGCTGAATGAGAGCGCTGGTCTTGGGTACCTGTGTCCGCGTCCCCCCACCCCGGGGCTCGAACCGGAGACCCCCTGCCCCGCAGCCGGACGCGCTACCCCTGAGCTGCGCCCCGGCACGGGGCCGGGCGGGGGGGGCGGGGCTTGGCGGGAGGAGGTGGCGCAGGGGCAGCGCGCGGGGCCGGGAACCGGGAGGTCAGCGGTTCTAACCCGCCCCGGGCGCCGCCCCAGGCACCCACACCCCGCGGGGGGGCCCTTTCTACGTGCCGTCCCGCGGCAGCGCTTGGGCAGCGAACGCCGCCAGCCGGGACGGGCGCTCTGGAATTAGAACACCCTGTTACTGCGGTAATAACACCCCGACAGACTCGCCCCGTCAATCACCTCCTGTAACCGCCATGTGGAACTGCCCGGGAGGATTCGCTCGGGGTCGCCCCACGCCGAGCTGCGCCCCCGGGGATCGGCCACTGGCGTGCGAAAGGAGAGAAACCAACCTGCGGGCCCGGGCACCGCCCCACCGGGCCGCTCCGCAGGGTACCGGCGGGGCGGGGGGAGCCCCCTGCGCTCTACGCCGTTCAACCGGCTCCTTTTCCCGGAGGGCCACGCTAGTGCTGTAAATCTTTGCTTTTTCCTCACCGAACGGCTCCGGGAGTGGCGGCGGGGCCGGCTGTGCCTAACTGCGCCGCCCTCGCCCGGCATCTCGCCGGCTCCCCTCAGCGCCGCGGCGGAAGTGACGCCTGTGAACCGCGCCGGGCGGAAGAGGCGGCGGTGACGCGGCGCGTGTTGATGACGCCCGCGCAGGCCCGGTCGCCGCAGGGGAAGCGCTGTCCCGGCCGCCGCCATGGGGGGAGGCGACCTGGTGAGGAGGGGCCGGGGCCAGGGGGGCCGAGAGTCGCCCGCGGGGCTCCGGAGACTGTCGCGGGTGGGGACGGGCGCGTGGGGCGCGGGTTGTCCGTGGCCTTCCTCCGTGTCCGCCGGTGGCCGTCTGTGCGAGCGGGTGGCGGTGTTTCGGAAGCGATCGTGTCCCCTTCAGCGGGCGGGCCGCGGGCGAGCGCGGCTGTGAGCGGGGCCTTCCCTGTGGCCACTGGTGCGGGAAGGCCTGTAGGGACCCGCGGGCGGCGTTTGGCAGTGCTCTGTTAACGGTCCCGGTTCGGCCTCCCCTCTCCTGCAGAACTTGAAGAAGAGCTGGCACCCGCAGACCCTGCGCAATGTGGAGAAGGTGTGGAAAGCCGAGCAGAAGCATGAAGCCGAACGGAAGAAGATTGAGGAGCTGCAGCGGGAGCTGCAGGAGGAGCGAGCACGGGAGGAGATGCAGCGATACGCTGAGGACATGGGCACCGTCAGGTGAGGGGGTGCTGGTGGTACAGACTGGTAGTAACCAGCCCTGGCCGTCCTCTGGGGCCAAGCGCTGCCTGGTGGGGTGGTGTGGGCGCTCCCCGTGCCCCTGAGAGTGCCATGGGTTTAATGTCTGTGATGAGAAAACATTTCCACTCACCTTTATAAGCCAGTGCCTTAAAATGTAAATTCAGAACTGTGAGAAGGCAAATAAGACAGTCTTGTTTGCAATAGGAAAAGAGAAGAGAAGTTGGAGTGGATGTACCAGGGTCCTGGCGGCATGGTGAACAGAGAGGAATATCTTATGGGTCGCCCTGTGGACAAATACGTCTTTGAGAAAACGGAAGACAAGGATGCCGGCTGTTCCAATGAGACAGGACTTCTCCCGGGCTCCATTTTTGCCAAGTCGGGTGCCAATTCTGTCCTAGATATGGCAAACAAAATCCGGGAGGATCCACTTTTCATGATAAGGTACTAAATGTGGAGCTTAAAGCAGTAGTAGATGAAGCAAAGCATCAATATTAGCAACTCACTAAGAGCTGTCATTTATTTTTGTAAAGTCTTCTACTCTGTCTGTTCGTCAAAGCTGTGTCTGCCAGTTGGCCAGCTCCAGGCTGTAGGTGGCAGTCCCGGCCGCAGAGCGGTCACCGGCCACTTACATGACTAGTAGGGTTTTGGTTATGTGTTCTAGATACTGCACCGTAATGTCAACTAACATATTTGAGTCACTTTGCTGCTTTTAGATAATTTTGCTGACTTGGTTTCAAACCTAAGATTTTTTCACCTGAACAAGCTGATGATCTTCATATAGATCATCTAGCTGTAAGTTGGTAAATACATATAAATGCAAAGGTTGTTACTCTGCATTGATTCATCTCTACCAGCTCAGCTCACCTTTCTATGTGTATGTGAGTGTATCTGGTCTGCTCTCAGCGTTCAGGCGTTTATTAGCGTTGTTGGCAGGTTGATGGTGACAGAACAAATTCTTGTTTACCCTACTAGTTGCACTCTTAAGTGGAGAAGGAAAGGGTAGGCTCCTTCTTAGCTGGGTCTGTTTTGCTGAATGTACAAAACTTGCACGTTTTCCTGCTTTATGTGTTTTTAGAGCTTGCATTTGATTGGTATCTTTAATGAAAGTAGGATATTTTTAGTTGTTTGAAACTAGTACTGTTTTCTTCCTGCTTTAGAAAGAGGGAGGAGGAAAAGAAGAGAGAAGTTTTGAATAACCCTGTTAAAATGAAGAAAATCAAAGAATTGGTAAGTGTATCTCAGTACTCCTTTACAGATTCAAAGCACAGAATACACTGAACGAAGGGCAGAATCATGGGTCAAAATTAGTATCATTTAGATAAGGAGCTGAGTTCCATTTTCTGACTCCTTCACAGAAAAACAGAATAAATCCATCTTTCTATAGTCCTGATAGAATAGATCAGAGTTCCTTACCAGTCTCTCAGTGGGAATTAATTTTTCTTCCTTTCAAATTCAGTGTTATTTTACTCTTCGCACTCTTCTGGTCTGCTTTTTTTTTTAGCTAGTGATTGGTTGTTGCTTTAGTACTACAGAGTGGTTGCAGACATAGGATTTGACATGCACCGATACCAAACTGACACTAGGGAAGACTCCATTAAGCTCTTTAGTCTTGAGAGAGGACCTTGTTAAATGGTTTAGGTTTTGTTCCAGGAGCTTTTCCGCAGAGAACTCTTATTTTGCCTTGTGATACTGACTGCCCAAGTGTAGAGACGATAGTTGTTGCTAATGAAATGGTGTCTTGCTTTATAGCTGCAAAACAGTTTAGATAAAAAAGAGAAAAAGAAGAAGAAAGATAAGAAGAAGAAGCACAAGAAACATCGACGTCGCAGTTCTAGCAGTGAAAGTGACAGTAGTGATGAGGAGCGAAGCAAAAATAAGTATGTTTCAAGGTTTTGTAGTAAAAATACCATGTTTCCTGGTTAATTTGTTTGGGTTTTTTCATGTCTCTTTCTAATCCTGTCTGAGTTCTATCTTTCTAATTAACGTTCTTAATTTGTCTAAATGGTTCTATATGTTAATTCGGTATTTTTTCATCATTGAATTATTTTTATGACATTTTAATGTTAAAAAAATATTGTTGAATTTCATCTTCTTCAAAAGTACTATTCTGTTTTCTCTTCAGGTCTCAGAAGAGGATAAACAATTCCTCCTGGAAACCGACTCCTTTCAAAGTCCCAGGATATGGCTTACAAGTAAGTCCGTGTGTTTCGCACAGCTCTTTTAGTAGCAAGTGCCCTGAGTTAGGGAAGAGCAAGAGTTTTGGCAGTTTGTTCGAGACGCTTCAGCGGCCAGAAGAGGATTGTGAGGGGGGTGTGATATAATAAAGTTCAGATTCAATTTGGAGCTATCTAAGCCTTGAAAACAATGTTGTTCAGATCCTGGTAGGATTTTTGTCTGCTCTGAATTCAAGTTAAGTTTTATTCAGTTTCTCTTCAGCGTCACCCGTGTTCAAATACTCTGCTTGGCTGTCTTGGCAGTTTAGTTTACTGAACGTGATACAGAAATAATCTTTTTAGACACAGATGTTAATAAGAACCTAGGACATGAGGTAATTAAATGCAAACCACAATATACGCTCCTTCCTGCACTTAGCCTAGTCTGAGGTCTCTGCGGCCGTAGATTGTTGTTCTCTTATAAGACATCTCTCCTGAAAGACGCTTTTGAATTCCAGGTTAGAGACTCTGAGCAGAGCCACAGGTCCCGCAGCTCTCCAGCTGCCGGCCAGGAGAGGGCCCCCCACAAGCACCGGGATCGCTCCAGGTCCAGGAGCCATTCCCGCTCTCCTCAGAGACGCTCTAGCAGGAAGAATTCAGACCAGTCTGGATCCAGGGGGTCAAGATCTCCTTCTAGACACAGTAAACAGTGAGTGTGGCTGACTCGGATAACGTAAACCTGCTGGTGGGGCGGTTCTCTAGAATCAAAATCCCTCTTATTCAGTCTCCTTTGACCACTGTAGTGTCCTGGCCATATTATTTCTCAGCAGTGGGCGCGAAGGCAGCAGCTGTGCGGTTGCGCAAGAGTGCAGAAGCGCACAGGGTAGCTCCTGGAGGGCACGCGCTGTCTGCAATTGCACTCTTCGTTTGGGACACCCTTTAGGTATTGCTTACGAGTGTACTTGTTTTGGGCTAACGATTCTCCTTAAAAGGTGCCTATAACTGTTGAATTAGCTTTACTAAATGCTGATAAAATCAGGCACCAAGTATTTATTGTTTACGGATGAAATAATTAAAACTGAGTAAAAATAGATGGAAAATTACAGTATGTTAAGAGTCATTAGAATCTGTTTTCCAAGTGGACAGGTCCTGCAGTTACAGGGGATGTCTTGGTTTCAGAATGTATAAAAAAAATCCAGGGAGAGTTGAGAGGTATGATAATGTTCATCTGTCCTAAAAAGAGGGTATTTCTGGGTTACAGACACAGCAATCGAGAAGAGAAAGGGAGAGCTAGAAGCCCTTCCCCTAAAAAGAGCTATCGACGACAGCATACTCCGGGTTACACGAGGTAAGCAACATCTTGTTCCTGGGCTTTTGGACGGAGGTTTCCCTGGTGGTTGTGAAACAGCTGGGTGTAATCTATGAACCAAATTTTATTCCATTAACGGAAATAGATTGGATCGGATGTCCAGAAAGTCAGGCAGAGTCCGAAAGAGCTCGGTTTGGTGCTCTTGAGCTTGATTGTTAGTTAACACCTTGGACGGGTTCCCAAACCGACTCACGTGGTTCTGGTTCTCCATGTGTCTCGCATCACTGTGCAAGGCAGTGATGTGAAGTCAGTCTTTGTCCCACGGACTGTTAACTAGAAGCATTCTGTTTCACTGTCCTTGGGAAAATATGACCTTGACAGCATCATCTTGCCAGTCAATTAAAAACAAAAAGGCTGAAAAGAGGAGGGAAGCAGACTTTTTCTGAGGGTGTGGTAAAGCAGAACATTTAGACATGTACATACAAGCTTTGCTGATTGGCTACCAAAGAAAAAACCATGTTAAACACCCCTAATTTCAGGGATTGTAAATCATCTTAAAGAATGGAAAGCAGGAGGAGGGTGGGGCCCAGCATGTTGTCGATTCACAGCAGTGATGTTTTCTACCCAAACAGAAAGATCTCTCCAGAGGAACTAGAGCGTAAACGCCAGGAAATGATGGAAAATGCCAAGTGGCGGGAAGAGGAGAGAGCGAACAACCTCCGAAAACACCAAAAGGAGGAGGAGCTGGAGCGAGAGCTGGAGAAACTCGACTCCCGAGATGGGAAGTTCTTCCAGTGAGTGTCTTTTATTATCTGCTTTTTCATTCAAGGGAAATACAGGCCACAGCTTCTCAGGAGTGAGTGATGGCCTCAGCGTTTGAGATGTTTCAGATTATGGTATAAGATCCATCTCTGCTGTGTTGTACAGTAGAACCAGTGACATCTGCTGTTCCCAGACTCTGTTCTTAACCCAGAAGATAGAAATTTCTATGATGGCCTTGGTGGTCAGACTCAGAAACCAGCGATCAGATATTTTTTGCCATCCTGTAGAAAGCCCTAGTAGTGTTTTACAGGCAGATAATAAAAAGTTCTAGTTTTAGGAGCTTGCAACAGTTTTAGGCCTGCAAGTCCCCTGGGAGTCTGTGTGCCAAGAGCTTGGGGGACAGAAACCTGTGCTCAACACGAAATAAGACCAAGTGGTCACTTACAGTCCCTTGTGCACGTGGCAGGTAAAGGAAATTGGAGCGGCACAAGGTCTTCCAGATCCTATGGCCGTGTTGTGTGTTTTGGAGCTGCTGTAGCACAGTATTTTCCAGGCTCTATTAATTAATCAGAGGAGAAAGCATGCCTAATTCCTGAAGCTGCCCAGAAGTGGGATCACATGAGGGTGGCTTAAAATCACAATAGATTTTCTCCATGAGCAAATGGAGACAGATTTTTGTGTGTTTCCCTGTGCAGAAGCAACTGGTTGGGCTGCCAAACTTTGCGTTGATTGGCGTGTTGTTTGAAGAGGGAGATGGACATGAGGAGGTGGTTCAGAAAAGCACAGCAGTGTGATCTGAAGCAGTAAAAGAAAGTGAGCGGTCACAAGGATCCCTTCTCTCTCCTGTGCTGTCGTAGTCTTTTACAGCATGAGCTCCGGCATTCGGGTTCCCAGAGGGCCGCTGCCCTCGGTTCAGGAACACATTGCTTTTCCCTCGTTTGCTTCACAGAAAGCAATCAAGTCCCCTGTGACGGATGCGTTTGTAATTAACAGTTAGTTATATTTGGAAGGTGGAAGAGGCTGGAGAGCTACTGAAAATATATTTCTAAGCACTGACCTTAAATAAGGCATTGAATCTGTTACAAGCCAAACTCAAAGGTATTCAGTTCTTTCAGTGCAGACTTGAATAGGAAATGATCGGCTGTTTTCTCTGTTAGATGAATTTAGGTAGGTGACTCGGGGATGGTGAATCCTGCTAGAAACGGCATAATGTTTGGAAGGAGATTCTGATTTCTTTCTTTGGTTTAATTTTCTGCAGTCGCTTAAAACTCGAGAGTGCATCTACTTCCACCCTAGAAGACCGGGTGAAACGCAATATCCACTCCCTTCAAAGGACTCCCGTTGCCTTGGAAAAAAACTTTATGCAGAGATGAAACTTGTTCTTCCTCGGCTCCTGTGCAGGAGTTAAATGGACACTTACTCCCAGAGGTGAGAGACCTCCAGCACAGGCTCACTGCTCTCTCCAGACACAGTTACCGTCTCCCAGAGCAGCGCTGGATTCCTGTGCTGCAGCCCACAGCGCGTTCTGGACTTCTGGCATTGTGAATACATTTATAATGAGTATGACTGTGCAAGCAAACCTTTGCTGGAGAACTCGTGAGCCTTTGTATTCTGTTTTTAACATATTGCCAGATCTCTTCCTTCTCTCTCCACCTTGAGTGGGTATCATCTTTGTATATTGTTATTACCAAACTATGCCAGGTGGTAACTGCTTTCTACACTGGGCAGATTGTCCGAGCTCTTTATAGACAGAGCCATAGACCTATTTTTGTTAGTTCTTAAAAATCAAAGCAGAACAAAATCACACGTGAGTTAATTTCATGGAAGCTGATAAAGCTACACGAGTAAGGGACAAAATCCTGTTCAGTGTGGTCCCTGTGCCAGGCGTGGGCTGGGAGGGTGACATTGGACGGGACTGGGAAATATTTGTAGCCGTTATTTGGTCACACACAGATTTCCACTGTGTTTGACCCAAAGGGAAGAAGGGGGATGAGCAGAGCAGAACCCGATCGGCAAATATTTCTCTGAGATTTTTGTAATGTAAGTAGTGTGTATATGTACAGCAGTGTAGATCTTATATGTACAGCAGTGTACATCTTACTATTTTTTTTTTTTAAATTAAGACACTTTACTGTCATTTTCAGATGTTCTTTGTGGCTTTTGGAAGTGGGAGGGGCGGGGGCACCCTCCCCCCCGCCACAGGGGAGGTTCCGAGGGCCCCGGGGGGGATGTCACGGGCAGCAGCGGCCCCGTTCCCCGTTGATGCCGGCCCGAAAGACCCGGCCCCAGTGCCCGGTGCTGCCTCCGGGGGGGTCCCGGCCCCGCTCCTCGCCCTTTAAACGGCGGCCCGTGACGTGCGGAGCAGCCCATTCATAATTCCAGGCGCCTCGCCGCTTATTGGCCCGTTCAGAGCGGGGCGTGGCCTGAGGCGGGCGCGTCACTCCAACTGGGCGAGACCATCTCCGGGAAGAGGAGAAGGGAGGGGCGTTTGCTTTCCCCCTCTCCCTCTCTCCGGCCCTTTCCGTTGCCCCGTCTCTCAGCCCCGGCCGTGCTACGCTCCTCCCTGTTCCCGCCGCAGGTTGAACCGGGGCGAGCCGGCGGCCAGCGCCGCGCTCCCGTTCCCGGGGCTCCCCCCCCGCCCCCGTCCTCTGCGAGGAGGTGGTACCTCCCGCTCCCCACCTCCTCAGCCCTCCGCCATCTTGGCGCCTCCTCAGAGCGGGGCCGGAGCGGGCTCGGCAGGCGGCGGCGGCGGCTCCTCCTCAGCGGTGGAGCGAACCACCGCGGGGGCGGGGTGGGGGAGGCGGGGACGGCACCACTGCGGCGGGAGGGGGGTGTGGACACGGCCAGCGAGGGGGAAGCTAACGGGCCGGGCCGGACCAACGGGCAGGGGCTGACAGGGCCGGGCGGGACCACTGGGGGAGGGGGGGCGGGGGGGCGTGGGCCGGGCCGGGCGGAACCATGCGAAGGCGCTGGTAGGGGGGGAGCCCGGGGGAGGGGGGTCGGTCCGGCTCCCGGTGCCGGTCCGGGTCCGCCATGGCCTCGAACTGCGCTGGGGGCTCGTCGGCGGGGGGCGTCGGGGCGGCGCTGGGCTCGGCCCTCAGCGCCAGCAAGACCAAGACCAAGAAGAAACACTTCGTGTGCCAGAAGGTGAAGCTGTTCCGGGCCTCGGAGCCGCTGCTCAGCGTCCTCATGTGGGGGGCCAACCACACGGTGAGCGGGCCCTCCTTCCCCTTGGGTCCCGGACCTCCCCAGCCCCTCGGGACGGAGCCCTCGCCCCCCTCACACCGGGCCCTTCCCCTCAGCGAGCGCCCTCCCCCGCCCCGGATCGGGCCCTTCCCCGCTCTCCCTCAGGCGGGGCCTCTTCCCGCCCCCCTCAGAGCAGGGCCCTCGCCCCCCGCATCGGGCTCTACCCCCCACTCCCACTGTCCCCCGAAATCGCAGCCTTCCCTCCCCCTGGCGTCCGATCCCTAATCCGGGTCCTTCCCTGTATTCCTGCTCCCAGGGCACGCCGGTGTCAAGCTCGTCCCGCTGGCCCGGCGGGTGCCCGCCCTGTGAGGAGACACTCCCCCCACCCCCCTCTCCATGGGGTCTGTGTGTCCCTGGCCCCGGTGGTGTCTTTCTCCTGGGGCACCTTCCCCACAGCGTCCCCATCTCTGGGCGGTTTGGGGTCCCCCCCGGGCCAGGGTGTCCCTCCCAGCCATCGCCGTCCTCATGCCTGGGGTGGCTTTTGGCTCCTCTTTGCCCCTCACACCCGCCCGTCTGCCTCCATCCTCTTCCCCAACACCCTCTTTCCCAGGACAGGGGAGGGGGAGTGATGCCATTTTGGTTTGCATCCCTTTGTGTGGGGTGCTGTTGCCCTGGCACACCCCCTCGCTGGCACCAGAGGCCCTGAGGACACCCGTTGGACACCCACAGCGCTGTCCCGTGTCACAGCCCCTGGCTTTCCCGCTCAGGGCAGGCCCTGTGGCCCCGTTACGGTGTGGGGACTCCCACGTGTCACAACCCCGAGGTCCCACGCGCACGGTGACCGTCCTGTTCCTCAGTTGCCTGTGTGAGGACAATTCCGTACGTCTCTCATCTCCGTCCCAAAGTACAAAAGGGTCTTTTGGCCCCATCTGTCCAACCTTGTCTCCATCTACCAGGACTCAGGCCGTGTATGTCCCCTGGGCTCTGCCTCAGTTTCTCTGGGTAGTGGTTGGTGCAAGTCTTAGGAGGGAGGTGGGAGACGGTCCCTTGGAAATGTCTGCGATGGCTCGACTCTAATCCATCTCCTTTGGAGGTTCCTAAGACTATCTTTATGTTTTTTCTCTGGAAACTTCTTCCTCGTCTGTGATGGCAGGCATAAATGTGGTGCTGGAAAGGACTGATTTACCACTGCTCTCGTGGATGTGGGTAATGGATGCTGTTCTAGGAGAACATTCAGGTGGTCAAAGAATTTGTAAACCTCATCTCTTCCTAAATTAATATTCTTTTAGGCCTCAAAACCACCTTTTTCTCCAGTGAATTAGTGGATGCGTGGATGTTTCATAGAGAGTGAAAGGGATTTAGGCTTAATCTTTGCAGAAACAAATAACACGCACACAGAAAAAAAATAATTAAAATTGCGTTTCTAGCTTGCCTGATGATGGAGTGAAAGCTTCCAAATGTAGTTCAACACGGCGCTGTCTTTCTGAGTCAAAGGATATTCCAAGTGCTTGCTGCTCAGAGCCTTGCCCAGGAAGCAGGATAATGAATTTAATCAGGCTTTGATCAGTGGTGCTCTTAGGAGCCCTGAAGAAATGGAAATTGGTGGGATTCTTCTGAGTTTCATCTGTGGCCTCTTAGGGAGAGTTGTTGCTCGGTGGCAATTAGCTTTTTTTTCTTTTTTTTTTTTTTTTTTTTGTCTTGTAGCTGTCTGGGTACTGGGAATCTGGCAGCTTTTTTAGGCACTGTATTGGGACAGTATAACTTTTGGAGAACTTGGCTGTGAAATATTTAGGCAAAGGGAGGAAGGCAAGCTGGCAGTTCCGTATGAGCACTAAGCTAGTAATGAGATTGTATCGGACATGTGTTATGAAGAAATTGCTGCCAGAAAGGAGGACGGTATCCAGAGAGGCTGGGAAGGGGGTTAGAAAATTTCATCTGCGACCTCGTCGCCCTTGGACAGGCATCCAGGATTTCCCAACAAATTCCTGCTGGTTGCTTTTCCTCCACCTCTCTGCCACTGATCTCTGTCTGCGTTTGGGTGAGTCTCGTGAGTGCCTGCGAGGGTCGGTGATGGTGTGACCGTGCTGTAGAGCAGGCTGCGGGCTGAGGTGGCTTTGTTTGCTCATCCCGATCTGAGCCTGGGAGATGATGTTGGTGCCATGGTTATATGGGAAGTGGAATTGCTTACGTACCTCCAGCAGGTGGGTATGGACAGTTTAGAAATATTTTCAGGAGTGTCTTTGGACTTTGTTAGAAATCTTATGTTTGTTTGTTTGGGTTTTTTTTTAATGTTTGGCTTCTGAACCACGGTTTTACAGGGAGGGATGAATCCCGTGTCCGTGGAGCCTTGCCTGGGGATCCCTGCGGTAGGAGGGGGAGAAAACTGCTATCAGCACAAACCATGAGACTGTGCCAGGAAGATTCTGTCAAAAATACTTGCATTAAAGATGAACTTTTTCATGAACAAACCAAACAAACAACCATTTTATGCAATCCACCATTTCTGTTGACTGAAGACATTCCCTTGGGTCCGTTAACTGAGTCTGGCAACAGTTCGGCCCTGCCTTGTGTTTAAACAAGCTCGTTAGCAGCTGGTGTGAATACAGGCAGTGATGGGTCTGGAGAGGATCAGGAGCGATGATGTTAGCACACCAAGAACAGGAACTGGTTTCTGGAACACCAGTACTAAGCATTTCTGTTTAAATAGCGAGCTGGGTCTTGGCTGTCCTGGTGGTCCCCAGCCAGCATTTAAATCGAGTGAACTGGGATCGGGGTGGGGCTGTGGCTGGTGTAAGCAGGGCCAAACGTGGGTGGTATTAGTCCGACAGCTAAATTTTGAACTAGAAAACCATGGAGGGGAGGGGAAAACTCATGCAGATGGGAGAAGAAAGTGGAGTCACAGAGGCTCACCCTCGATTCCTGAGTTTTCTGTAAGGCACTGTAAAATTCAGTGAACACGGAGATGGTTCCTGGGGAAGCTTTGCTTGCGACTGCTGTTGTCATGGCATTGGAAGAGGAGATGCAGCTCCTCGGTGTTGGTTATGTGCGTGTTGCTCTGTGCACGTTCTCCACACCCTGGCTGGAGCTCCCGGTGCATGGGAGCTTGCCAGCGGCAGAGGGAAAGTTGTGATGGTTCTGGAAGGGAGAAACCATCTCGCACTGAAGAACAAGATGAACACGGCAGTGTTGTGTGGTGCTCTGGAAACCACAGAAATGGTTGTAAGGTGCTGATTATACAAGGCACTGGGATCCCAGTGAATCTGGGGGTTGTTGGAGAGGCGACTCTTGTTTCTGTTTGTTAAATGAACAGTCAAGTTCATACGGGACATGGTGATGCTTTTCTGGGTGGCAGTTCATCAACTGGAAACGATCCCTGGAGCTCTGTGGATGCTGGCAGGGACAGGGGGTAGGCATAAACAAATCCCGTTTTTGTGGAAATGGGTAGATCTCTTCTGTTGGCTGTGTGGATCTTGCCCGAGGCAGCCTCCTGCGCTCCAGAGGCTCCGATGACTGGCTGAAGCACCAGCCGATCTCCCAGGACCTTTAGGAGTGGTGCCAGCCAGTACAAAACACAGCTATTTAGTATTCAAGTGAAATAGCAAAATTGGGATTTGCAGCACGCTTCTCTCTTCTCTGCAGTGTTGTTTTTGGTGTTGCCATGTTAATTCTAGCCAGAGTAGCATCTGCCACATATCAAATGTTGAAGTCCTATAAATTGGTACTGGCACAGGGTAAACAGCATGTATTTGTCCTTTCCAGCACTTGCTGTCTGCTGTGGCTCTAATTGACCTCTGGAGAGTGCAGCATATGGCGATGGCCATGATAGCCCGTGTTAATGATCTAGGCCGGTGGCTCTGAACCTTCTTATCCTGGGTCATCCTGTTAAAACAGAGATTCCAGGAGCCCTTTTCCCTCCTGGGAAATGGAGAGAAAAGAGGGTTTTCTTGGGTAGTTCAGCGAGGAATATGGGGCTGAGTTGCCTGCTCTGCCACTACCTCATGTGGCCATGGGTAGGTCGTTTAACCTTTCCATTCCTCAGCTCCTCTTTGACCCAAGGGACGCGGTAGCTCTGCCCGCCTGCAAGTGGACTGGGAGGACGGATGCTTTCCAGTGGTCCCCAGGCTGACACAATGGGTGACGGGCTGCCCTGCGCTGGTGGGGCAGCAGGGTACCACTGACTGATTCCTCTGCCGGTGACGCAGCGTTGTGCTGCAGCTCCGTCAGGACGCAGGAGTGCTTTCCAGCAGGCTTCAAAGTACTTTGTTGGGGAAGAGGTGGGTTCGCTGTCACTAGGGGATGGATTTTTTTCCTCTTAAAGCGTGCTGGTATCCCTACAGTGCTGATAGAAATTATTGACTACAAGGTTCATGCTTCCATAGCAGTGCATGGGGGCTTTGTTAGCTTGGATACTGATTAATCATGCTCTAATTCATGGAAAACAGTATTTTTTTTCTCAAACTGTTGCCCAGTTGCTGTACTGTGTTAAGCAGTGGCAAAGTTTTGCTGCAGATGTGGGTTTGCCTCCATACTAGTTAAAGTGATTTTGCTATGTGTCTTTTACCTACTTCCGGAG
Organism: Larus michahellis; assembly: GCF_964199755.1. Taxonomy (NCBI): domain Eukaryota; kingdom Metazoa; phylum Chordata; class Aves; order Charadriiformes; family Laridae; genus Larus; species Larus michahellis. Next base: position 1,595,775 of record NC_133913.1, on the reverse strand, counting down.
AGTATTATAAAGTTTAACTAATGCCTGCAAAGTACTTTGAGATGCCTGATTGACAGGCTTTGAGATGAACAAAGTATTTTTATTTTCCTGAGTAAATTCCTGTTGTAAAGAATCCTGGAGAGTAGACTCACACACTCCATCATCTGGATCTTGTTAGTAAACAAATTGCGTTTTCCCATCAATTTACTAATGGTAATTGCCACTTTGAGGCTACAGTCAGGTTTTGAAACAAAATTATGCCTGGCCCATTCGTTCTAACAGCTGTCCCTGAATGACACAGAATATTGATGTGCCTTTTATTGAAAAAGGAATTGGCTTTGGTGGGGAAGAAAAATTATCAACTACAGATAAACCCAGAATCGTACTGACTGGTGTTGCTCAAGAATTCGAGTGACCAGGAAATGCAAGCTGAACAGATGGAGGGGAGGTGGTATTTTTCCAGCCCTGTGAGGCCAGGGGTGGCCGTAGACTTCTCAGTGGTGTAGGGAAAAATGAATTCTGCTGACTGAGGATGAAGGGCCCGGCCACTCCTGTGGGGGGAAGGGGAGAGCCGCTGGCTGGGGAGCTGGAGAAACAGTGGAGCTGAGCTTGCTGTTCCTCTGGCTGCTGGGCAAAATGCGGCTTTGAAGAGATGAGGGTCTTCTTTCCATTACCTACTGCTGTTGCCCCAAGCCCTGCTCCCTCCTTCAGTGGCATCAGGCTGCCTTTCCCTCTGGGGCTCTGGCTGGGATCCTGGCTGTTTGACACACCGGGCAACCTGCTGCCGTACCTCTCTCCTCACTGGGGTGACCTCCAGGAACACGGCGCTGCTTGCCTGGCTTGGGAAACTGCTCCTTTGTTCTCAGAATATGGTGAAACCAGCAGAGAAATGTGAAGCGTCTCTCTCTTAGTGGCCCTGCTGTTGCTTAGTGAAGATGTCAATTGGTTTGTCTAAAATGTGTCTTGGTTTTAAATCCTCTGAGCTCCACTGAGAGCCTCCGAGCCTGGTGCATGTCTGAGCCTTTTGTGAAGCTGACAGACATGTGCCATTCACACTGTCTCTGTCCTTGCTGCAAACGCAAGTGGCAGTGGCAAAATGCACTTCTTAATGGTGCTTTCAACCCGGGACTGGTCCCTGTCAGGTTGTCTGTGCTTTCTACCTAGTGGGGGAATAGAAAACTCCAGGCATAAAAGGACTGTGCAAAAGCAGGGGCTTATTTTCAGGGGGATTCAAAGGCAGATTAGGTTGAAAAAGCTGGATGACTTACAGAAAACCAGCATCATGCTGGGCCTGGAGGCAGATCCCTGGTCTGAAGAGCTTGTGCTCTAAATTAGCCATTCTTAACTTTTTCCGCTTTGGGGGACCTCTAAAGCCTTTGCAGTGGAGGTGTGGAAGTACCCCAGCACAGGCTGCTCTACGGCATGGACCTGCTTTTCACAGTTGCTTCTCGAAGTAGCCCGTGACCCCTGCGGTGGGGGACAGAGGTGTGTGACTGCAGTGCCGTCTGCTGCTGCACCTCAGCTCTCTGCAGCTGCCTCTTCTAGATCAAAGAACCAAGTCCAAGATCTCGCTGTGCACCTTGTGGCCACCACCAGCCCCAGAGATCTCCAAAGGTCCTGGTACAGGCAAACCTGCTGCAGCCGGGTGACATCTCTTTGTGGGAGACAGGTCAGACCCACGGTAACGGTCTCCCCAGGAGCCAGGGTTTGCTGGGCACCTCATTGCTATGCACCTTGCTGTGACCTTGCCTTCTGTAGCATAAATACACAGAGACACACACTCTGCTATATATAATCTCCTGCTACACGCCTCTCCCTGGGGAGAAGGCGAGAGAGCAAACATGTGCCAGGCGTTAGTCACGTTGCTCTCGGAGGCTGCTCAGATTCCACCGTGATAAGCAGAGGAGAGGATCCCTCTAGAGCGGTGCTGTCCACTGCTTTTATTTGGGTAAGGTCTTCTAGGGTTTCATTTGGCACCACGCTGCAGGACCCGGCCCGATAAGCCTCAGAAAGGGGCACTGGATGCTGAGGATCATACTGCAAGAAGTGGGGGTTTGGGATATCCCTTTTCCAAGGCGGTGTCGGGGCTTTTCATTCCTCTCCATTTGGCATCCTGAGGAGAGTGTCAAGCATGGGAGTTCCTGTGGGAGCAGACAGTGCACATCCCTCTTGCATAAAAAAAATCCAAACAAAACAACAACAAAACCAACCAACCAGCCAAAAAAATAAACTGAACCAAACCCATATTTGCCTTCAGACCGGTGTCAGGAACAAAAGCCCAGTGGCTGGCTGACCAAGAGCTGCCGTGTGCTGTGGATCCAGGGCAGGCTGTCAGTGCTGGGACTAGAAATGGCCAGTTCAGCTCTTTGGCAGCAATTCTAGTCCCCAGCACAAATCCCTCCCTTCTCCCCATCTCCTCCAGAGCCAGAATCCCGAAGCATCCAGAAAGCTCTGCTGTACGCAGCTGGAAGGGGGAAAAGGCTTTTGCAGGGGGGATTTTTTTGGCTGTTGTCAGGCTGTTATATCTTGGGAAGAGTGAGGGCATCTTTTAAATGAGACGAGGTATAATGGCGCACCATTTCTGCCAGTCAGGAGACTTGCAACAGGTACAACATTTGCTTTGAGGTTTCTGCTTTGGCAGAAATGAGGACATCCAGAGACATCTTGACATCTCACTTTGCTAACATTTCTGTCTGAATTTCTGGCGGGGAGGAGACAATCTCCAAATCGCTGTTCCCTCTCAGCCGTCAGCACCCTTCCTCCGCGCTGGAACAAGCTGATAATAGCTTGTTTGTGCCTTACCCACCGCCGAGAAGAGGGCTGAGAACAGGCGTGTCTAAGGAGCTGTGCTGTCGGGCTTCCCCTCCTGTTAGACAGCAATAATTAGTGGCTGGAGGCAGCGCCTCTCTCTTGATACAGAATTGGCTGTTTTCTCTTCCCCACCTTCACCCTGAGGGGAAATCACTGCATGGGGCTCTCTGGACCCCAGGATCTGGGAGATCCCTTCCTCACCTGCGCCCCCCTTGCCTCTCCTCTCTTCTCTCTGTGGCTCGCGGAGCGGCTCGGTGCAGGATTGAGCCTTTAGCTTAAGCTGGGGGGTATTGGCCTCCCTGCTCCGTTGTGATTACAAATGATGGGAGGCGTATGGCATTATTTATTCATTCATCTATGCAGTGTTCTCCATACACCCCAAAGGACTTTATGGGATTGCTTAATGTTCCTTGGTGCTGCTATAATGTAAATACTGGGCAGGGCTTTGAAGAGCAGCATCTCTGCTCTTAGCGGAGCGGTGGCCGGTTTACTTCCTGCTTATCTGTTGTGTGGGATGACTGTCTCTGAAAATAGTCATCTTTTCTCTGTGCAGCGTGTGTGTGTCCTTCTTTTCCAGTCTGACGTTTGTTAAATCTGGTCTGTTTTTTCATTGGTAATGATGGAGAAAGGATGTGAAAAATACATACCTCATCAAAGGCTTGCTCATATAATTAGACAGCTCACTGCACATCTCCAGAGCTGGGACGCCCATGGTGCTCGCAGACTTGAACTGTGCCACGGATCCCACTGCAGAACGGCTCCCTCATGCCTCCTTTCATCTCCACCTCCTTGCAGGAGATGTGGCGGCAGCTATTTGGACAGTATTTTTTGTCCTGTTGCATGCAAGGAGCGGGGAATCCCAGAACTGGAGTCCATTTCCTTAGGCTGACGGCTTGGACCCCGTTCCCCGTCAGCGGGGAAATGCTGTGTGTTTTCCAAGCATGCTGGATGTCATTTGACCTGCCGAAGGTTTTGGTGTTGGGAACAGACCCCAGGCCTGACTCCAAGCCAAACCCCGCGATTGCCAATGTTGTCTGCTTCTCTCCAGCATTACCTGCTTGGCGCAGGAATTATGGGAATGGAGTTGTAATGAAATTGCTTCCTGAATCCAGCATGTTAATAGCAGCTCAATTAGATGGGACTTGGGTGATTCCTGTGAAGTCAGTGTGAATGAATGAATGATGCTGGGGCCGTCCTCAGAAAAGGCAGCTCAGAAACGTGCAGCCTCTTGACCTGCTCTTGAGTGCTGGCACATCCTTGTCAGTGCATGGGCTCGTCAGGAGCAGAGTAGCCAGATATAGCGCAGAGGTGGATTTTTTTATTTTTTTTATTTTTTTACTGTTGATGCTTTCGCTGCTGGGTGCTGTAGCATGAGCCCATCTATACAATAGTAGCTGAACGTTCATTCTTCTGCTTTCCTGTATTCCTGTGGCTGCCACACATGACTAAGGAGCAAAAACAATCTAGTGGAGTGACTCATCCCTTTAGAGAAGGTGGGATAAGAGCAACAAGAGACAGCAAGCACAGAAACAGCATCCACAGGGGAGCTGTGCTGTGCTGCACCAAAGCTACCCAGAGTCTGCTCTGTCTGGCTGCGTTGAAGCCTTTGGTCATCCGTGATTTGTAACAGTGAGAACTAGTTAAGAAATTGGCTGATGCAACATTTCCTACATAAGGGCAAAGGTGATTTATTTAAAACCCAAAATCTGCTATTTCTTGGTCTGTAGGTTTGTCTCGCTTCTAAGCTGTATCTTGGATGATCAGTGGAAGGTGGACAGATGAAAGAGCCGAGGCTGGCTCAGCAGTACTCACCACATGATTGAATGAGGTGCTTCTGTGGCTTGTAACCACAGTATTCTCCAGGTTGCTTCAGTACAGCAAGTTGCTCTGAAAGTCTGATGGGTTATATTGCTTCAAAAACAGCTTCTGGGGTATTTGGCATCCCTGTAAGTCCATTGATGGTAACTGCAGGGCAGTGGAACTTGAGTTTAGAGTCTCCGTTTCCTTTCTCTTTTAGATCAACGAACTCAGCAACGTTCCCGTTCCTGTCATGTTGATGCCCGATGACTTTAAAGCCTACAGTAAGATTAAGGTGGACAATCATCTATTCAACAAGTAAGTAGGTGCTTCCCAACTTGTTTGTCTCTATAATTTGAGCTCTTTGCTGTGGGGGAAACTGGCATGGAGGAGGCCTTTTGGTTTGTTCCCTGTTGTAATGCCAAGACGATCTGGTGTGGCTGGACGCGTTCCCCGAGTCTGTGCCCTGCCCAGACCACTCAACAGGATGTGGCAAGGGGTCAGTCTGTCACTGAGAAGCCATCTTGTGGTTTGGTTTATATCATTTGAGTGATGAGAAGTGTGGTAAGGCCGAGCTCAGGAGTGACACTACTACAGAGCTTGTTATACATAGATATTCACTGGACTGGGTAGAAGATAATATTTTAGAGTTTGCAAAGTGTAACTTGTCCAAAGCTGGAGTTTGCTGCACATCTTGTTTATGCACAAAACCGATGCAGGACTGTCTCTTGATTCCTGCTGTGCCCTGGGCGGGTGTCCTGCCCTGACCAGCAGAACCCAAATCCCGAGACTATGGAGGAGAGGGTAGGAGTTTGCTCTCCGTGACCTCCTGGGTTCCTTGTGTCTTTGAGACTTTTCACAGGAGACAGCTGTGAAGCTGCCTTATCCCGCTGGCCCATGGGGTCTGTATGGAGTTACCCCTTTCTCCTTTTCCCAGAAGATCAACTTTTGGAAGCCCTTTTAACACCGTTGTTGTGGCTGGTGCTCAGGGCTGTGTTCTTCACCCTGTCTCTGTGTGTGCAGGTCTGCAGTGCTCACTGATGAATGCTTCGTTTTCACTAAGTTTCACAGGGATCAGCTTTGAGAGTGGGGATGTGATTCAAAAGTTTGTCTTCTCTGGCACCTACAATTTGCAGTATCTGTTTTTCCCTCTTCTCCTACAGAGGTTTTAGTTTCCCACGTATTGGTGTAAAGGATTCTCATTGAAAATGAGCTAACAAAATCTCCCACTGTGTCCAAGCAGGACCATCCTCTCTGCTTCTTCCCACTAGGCAGAAAAGAGCTCTGGTAGGGAGTAGATGCAGCATCCCTCAGCAATGGGGAACGTTGTCTGTTGTCCACTGTACTGTGCCCCGTTCCCGGCTGGCAAGGGCTGGCAGCAAACCTTGCTCTGTAACGGTTGGGACTGGTCTGGAACATGCCAGACTGGAGCTGATTCACCCCGTCTCCTTTGCGTTCTGGGTGAGATGGTTTGTCTTGTGTTGACCTTTCTTTTGACGTACGAGTGATCTGATCTGATCTGAAATCAGAGTCGTCCCCCCCTTTCCTCCAGCTTTTCATCTGAAACAGTAACAGTGTGTTGCAGGGGGCAGCTGTGTTACTGAACGGAACAAAGCAACAAAGGAGGAGGAAAGAGAGAAATTATTCTGTCAAATCTGTGCTTGTGACAGGGGAGATTGTTCTGCAAGGCCGGCACCCTCATCCAAAGAGCCTGTTAGTCAAAAGCTGGATCCTGCAAGCATTTCTATGAACAGATGACTTTTGTAGGCACCCAAAGAAACAAGCTGCCCTAATGAGGGTAAATACCTGCAGAACAGGGCCCTTGTAGGTAGGAAGGGGCTTGGATATCCTGGGGGGTTAGCAGTGAAGTGGGAGAAGAATCCAGTTTGATTTCACAAGCTGATCATTGTACAAGAATATCTTTTCTGCTTTGCCCTAGGGAAAACTTGCCAAGTCGCTTTAAATTTAAGGAGTATTGTCCACTGGTGTTCCGAAACCTCCGAGAAAGATTTGGGATTGATGATCAAGACTACCAGGTACCGTCTCTTCTCTCCCTGCCCTCCTAAAACCTCTCCCTAGGACAGAATAACCAAGCCGGCAGAGAATCTACAATATCAACAGTTTTGTGTGGTCAGTTTTTATGGGCTTATAATCATGGTTTGAATGGTTTTACCATAACCCTAAAGAAGTAGATCTTGCTGTGCCAGGCACTGGGCAATGGCAGAATGAAAAGATGGTCCCCGCTCCTGAGCGTTTACAGTCTGGGCATAAAGTAAGAGGCAGCAGATGGTTGCAGACAGGCGGGAGCTCAAGGATAACAATGATCTAGTGCAGAACATCTGCAAGGAAAATGAGCCTGTCGTATTTTTACAGATTTGGGTGCTGTTTTAACCAAGTGCGTGTGCCAAGCATTGGTGCTGTTGAATTGGGTTTATCAAGGTGGCAAAGTTATAGGGAACTCTGGGACATGTTCCCTAAGGCCAGAGGCTCAGGCTTGCCTTGGAGGGGAGAGACATTTTCTTGTATTAATACTGCTGGACTTAAATCCAGCGAGAGAGAGATGTCGCAACTGTTGCTGCTACAGCAGGGCCACCCTTCCACACACGGCACTTAGTCTTAGGCACGCAGGAGATGTGTGGTAGCAGGCTGCTTAGAGACCTCTTAAATGAGGGACAAGCCAGTGCAGAAAAAGAGTGGCTTTGATAGCTGCGTGGCCTTTAGCAGGCTGAGTGTTAGGTAATTAAACCCGGTATCTTTGGCACTCCGCTGCAGTTGATAAAGGCTGGCAATACGCCAGCACTGACTGGTCGAGGGCTTCAACTAAAATACTCCCTGGAATCTGCCAGCCCAGAGAGGCACATTAGCGCTGGAGCAGTGGGTGAGTGGTGCAAGCTTCTTGCTCTCTCCCTTCTTTGCTTCACATGCAAGCCCAGCCATGCTCCCTGCTGCCTGCGTTCTGCAGAGAGGAGATGGGAGCAGAGCTGTTCCTGCTAATCCCACCAAACTGCTTCCTTCTGGTAGTGTGTGTGTGTGCCCATGCCCACATATGTCTGTATATATGCCCTCCCCAAGCATGTCAGAATTCTCCCTGATTATATCTAGGTTATTGCCTGATCTCCCACTGTTTCAAGGTTAATATAATGAAGAGATCTGTTTTCCTACTCCAGCTGCATGGCTCATTGCAGTGGTGAGACACTGGATCTAATTGATCCAGTTTCTGGTCTCATGTGGTATGGAGCAGGGAACAGATGTGTAGCACCTGAATCCCCTCCTCTGTCCCTTGTTCCCAGAGCAAGGGGGGAGCATGCTGGTCCCTCTGTGAGAGGGGGTGACCTCTGAGGATACCAAGATGGGTGTTTGGGGCTTTTTGCTTCTTTCTGTAACTGTGTCTCAGTTGCCTCTCTCCTGGCTGCCAGGGCCCATCCTACTCGGCTGCCTGTTCTCAGGCGCGCTGGGCACTCTGAGGGTGTTTGCTCAAAGTGAGACACGTTTTTTCGAGCAGAACTGACAGTCGTCTTTGCTTTTCTTCTGCAAGGGGCCGGCCATCCCCAGGAGGAATAGTAAATGCTGGCTGCTGCCTCGTGGCTGCCTGTCGCAGCTCTGGTCTGGGTGACTGCCCATCTGCTGACGGAGCTAGAGCTGAGCCCAGCGTTAGGAGGCAGGTGGCGTTCGTTGTGCCTGTGTGTGCTCAGTGCCTTCTAATTACCTGCGAGCCATGAGTTTCACACGCAGATCTCTCCTGCTTGTGATGGAAGATCTCTTTTATTTTCAGGGCACGGCTGCTCAGCCCATGCTTTTCTCGAGCACATGCTTGTTAGATTATTAATTTTATTTTTTCCCTCCTACCGTCAGGCCCGTTCTCTAGGCAGCGATGGCGTTTTGCCAGGAGAAGCAGTGCCGTTGCCTCCTGGTCTGTTGACAGTCGTTCATGCCAGGCTGTGTATGGCTCTTGAGGAGGCTGCTTGGCCAGCAACACCCTGCCCCTGGGGCTGGCTGTACCAGGGAATTACTTTGTGAGCTGGCTTCCTCCATACCCTTCAACGTACTTGCATGCGGTGAAGTCATTAGCTCCTAATTACTTTTTCTCCCAGTCCATCCACTATGGTATATTTTAGAAATTTTCTTCCCAGTTTCTTTTAAGAAATGATCAGAACCGTGTGAAGTGACTTACATAGAAGCACCCATAATCTTGTTGGTTCTCAATACCTAGTTTATCATTTATGTTTTACCTGTTGCTCTGAAGGATTACTTCTCCCATCCCTGGAGTAGAGCAGTTTGGCTCTTTAGAAGTGTCCAGCTAGAACAGAAAGCTGAAAACATTCATTGAGCTAAATTCAGGTGGGTAAAACTTGATGGCTTGAGTGGGATTTGAGCCAGGATGCTAAATATAACACCTGAACTCTGGGAGTCACAGGAAGGGAACAAAGTAAACCTAAGGGCTAGGAATTTGGTAATGTCCATATGTGGCCATGGTTTCTGCTTTCCATCTCCAATAGAAGAAAAGCTCTGTGGTTTTGAGGTGAGGGGTGATTAAACTGTGTAGCACAGGCTCATTTGCAGATGTCAGCAAGAAGCAAAGGTTTTGGTTTTTTTGTTTGCCTTTATTTTCCTGACAGTTTCCAAAGCCCTTGGCAGGAGTAGAGTTTTTCCCCTGCTTCATTAAAGTTTTAAAAGCTTTAAATGCTTCATTTTGAAAGGAAACCTCCCGGCTCACTTGCAGCGTGACATGGTAAATCCCTCTTTCGCAGCAGGCTCTGCGTGCCTGCGTGTTTGGGTCTGCAGAAGAGCAGGCTCCCTCTGCTGTCTGCTCTTCAGAGAGCTGAGGGAAGGAGAGAACGGTGTAAGTGGCAGCTAAAAAAAAATACATCGTGAAACACATTGTCCAACCCCGAGATCCTGAAAGCCACCTCTACCTTGAGCTAACGACCACTGACCAAGTGTCAGTACCATCGTGTTTCAGAGCACAGCTCCCCTCATACGCTTGCACCAGTTGCAGGGAAATGCTAGGGAGAGCCTATACTGGTGGTGGACAAAATGGCTTCTGAACAGGTGCTGGTGGCTGGGGTGGTGGAGTTGGAAGGCAGTTGCTGAGAAGTGTTGGAGGAAACAAGCAGGAGACTGGTGACCTGCTTGGGTTAGTCTGGAAGGTGCAAAGAGTAGTGGCTCTAGCGGTAGGATGAGGCTCACAGCAAGTCCCCTACCTGGGGAGAGGCATCAGAACAAAATGTTCCTGTGGTGGCTCAGGAAACACGGGAGATATTTGCTCTGCAGTTTGCTTGGGATTTTCCAATTGTGCTGCAAGTATGAAAAGAAGCTGCAGTGTTTCGTTGCTAAGGGTGGAGACAGGGGTGTAAAGACAGATGCTGCTGGTTGTCGGAAGAACAACCAAGCTATTTATACTCGCAGTCTTTTTCGTCCAATCGTAAGAACAGCAGAGGCTGAGGGTGGCTTTTGGTTTCAGGATGACCTGTAAAGAATTCCCAAACAATGAGGCTTTTGCTGGTTTAGGCTGCTTTTTGATGGAAAAGAAGGCAGGCCATTTAATTCATTTTGTTCTATTTTTCCGTAAACCTTGAAAATATCCTGACTCTTCTTAAATTTCCAGGAGGAAATGCTAAGAAGTCTTGCCCTGTGTATACTGACTCTTTAAAAACCCCTTAGTTAAAAGCATCTTCAAAAATGCATGCCAACTGTTGGAGTAAAATGTGTAAACAAATAGAAGACCCAGATGAAAGCTCTAAACTCCATGGCCAGACTTCTGAACAATTGGGTTAACCTCAGCAGTGCTGAACACTCGAGGATGCTTGCTTATTAACAGTCACGATTGGAGTGTGTTTGCAAGTGTGCTCTGAAGCTTGGCCGGGACACTGCCACGGTTACAAAGGTGGAGCACAAAGTTCCTGGGATGTCTTGTTATTCCAGAGTCAGGTTGTGGAGCTGGCCCTGGTCACCCATGTCTCGTCTGCTTTCCAAGACTGCTTTTCTTTCTTCTCCAGGGAGGTGGCAGCTCCTGCCTCTCCTCCCCACGTTTTTGTTCTGGTTCCCTCAGAACTCGGTGACACGAAGCGCCCCAGTGAACAGCGACAGCCAGGGCCGATGTGGGGCCCGGTTCCTCACCACCTACGACAGGAGGTTTGTCATTAAGGCAGTGTCGAGCGAGGATGTAGCAGAGATGCACAACATCTTAAAGAAGTACCACCAGGTACGGTGAGTCTAGAACCCTGGGAGGGGAGGTGGCAAAACGCCTTGGGGAGCATCTTGTGACATTTGCTGGGGAACTGGAGCTTGGATTCACAGTGTGCAACCTGGCAGAGCTTGCAAATAGCTTTTGCAAAAGCAAACAGTATTCCTTAGCATCTGAGAGCCAATTATGGCACAGCTGCCTGTTTCTTCACAGTGCTGAGCCCCTTCACAGCTCACCCTGTTCCTTACATCAATAAATTATGGATCGCTGGTACCTGAGATCTGCAAACACGCTCCTAATTCAATCCTTTGAATTAGACTTTCCAAAGGGACCAGGGAGGAGACAGTTACATGCAGCAGGGAAGGGGGGACAAAGTGGGACAGCTGGAAATGTTCCACCCTGGTCCACATTATCTGCCAGTCCATCTGCTCTTTACTTTCAGATCCACTCACATAACCCCAAGAAGTGAAGTTAGCCAGTGCCAACAACTTGCCCTGAGTGATGGACATGCACACCTAGCCTGTTACAGCAGGCTGGACACGCACACAAATGGGATGCTCTGTCTCAGCGCAGGGCTGGAAGATTCTTACAGTGCCCTAACTTGCGTTTCTTGACACCCTAGGAGCCATTTGCAAGCCTCCTTTCCTTTCACATTGGTGTCAGATAGCTGGAACTGGAGGCTTCGCTATCACCTTCTTGCTGAGCTTGTGTTCTATCAGAGATGGGTTTTGTGTGACAGTACTGTCTTTCTCTGCCCTTCCCTTCCCGGCTCTCCTCCAGTTCATAGTGGAGTGTCATGGGAACACCCTCCTGCCCCAGTTCCTCGGCATGTACCGGCTCACCGTGGATGGAGTGGAAACCTACATGGTGGTTACCAGAAACGTGTTTAGCCACAGGCTGACTGTGCACCGGAAATATGACCTGAAGGTGAGGGTTTGGAGGGCAGTCGCGGAGCCGAGAGCTCCTTTTCCAGAAGGGTGGGAGTTGGTCTTTGTAACACCAACTTGACAGGGTCCCGGGCTTTGCTTTTTGTTCAGGGTATTAGGTTTTGGGGGCTCTGGATGGGGCTTCACTTGAGGCTCAAATGTTGTTCCATTCCCCTATCCCAAGTGGCCTACACCACGCTAAGTCTGTCTCAGGCATGAAAAAGGGATTGAGCACTGATTTTAAAAATACTTTCATTATTTTTCTACATGGAGGAATTAAATGGTGTCAATGAATTCTTCAGGAATATGACACATAGTGCAGCAATGCTCTTTTCTTTATTCTTTTATCAGGGCTCAACGGTATCCAGAGAAGCAAGCGATAAAGAGAAGGTATGGACCGTTCCTGGCCAGCCTTTCCTTCCTCCTGGTGGTTGGGAGCAGAGGGGATCCAACTGACTTCCCTTTTCCAAAGGGGTATCGAGCAGGGGATATTAAATGGGCCCTGAGTGATAACCTGTTTCTGTCCCACCTTCCAGGCTGTGCCCAGTAACTGCTCAGGAAGAGATGGTGCAGATCTGGTGCTGCCCTGCCCTGCCCTGTTATCTTGACACTACCAGGAGTGGGGGGAACTTCCCGGGGGACAATCCCCCAAGTACCAAATCCCACATTAGTGCAATGGTGTTTTTGTGGAAAGATTTCTTCATAGCACTCCCTGTGTACCAAACTGAGTCAGGTCAGCTGTTAGCTTTTGCAACAGATGCTTTTATAAAACAGAGCAGCTTCTCTCGGATTCTTGGCATATCTCAGCATGTCTGTAAGTTTGGTTTCTGGTGCCATTAGGGAAACTTATGACTTTGCCCCTGCAAAACTTTGGCTGTGATGCTGCTATGAAAATTCCTGTTTAAATCACAGCAGTAACTCATGATACTACGTTTTGCACATGCACATGGGATTTTCAGATTTGGGACCACAGAGTGAGTCTACTCCAGCCTGTCCTGAAATTAGATCTCTGGCATGAGCCAAGGAGCTCCCATTTACACCGAATGCTTGGCGTCAAGGCACGGCTTCATCGTGCCCAAGTGTTCCCAGCTTGCTAGCTGTTTACTCAAGCTTTTTCTGCTTATGCAGTTTGTCTCAGACAATTCATATTAGATCTATATAAAGCCACCACACATATGTCATTTTAAGAACAAAATAATTTAATTCCCAGCTGCACAAAGGGGTCGTATGTTCTTCCATATCCCTGAGAAATCCTCAGAGGTTGCTGCAAGCAGATTCCTCAACAAGCAGTGGTTTTAATTTTTTCCTCAAGCCTTTAGGGAGAGAAGCGTGGGGTTTTTTTCAAGCCCTCCCCCCTTCCAGAAGCCGACAAAATGCATTTCTTTTCTGTTCTGGGAGCTGGTTGGACCGTCTCTGGCTGGAGCCCAGCTGTCAAGTTTTCAGCCTGCAGCACATCTTCCCGACAGTCTTTAAAGTTGAGTTGCTCTCTGTGTCTCCCTTCAGCTTCCCCCAGGTACAGCTCAGCACATGGATTCATTGACAGATATTGTGCTCTGCCTGATGCCGTTTTCATACTTAGTGGACAGGGTGAGACCCTTCACCTTATTAACAGGCAAAAGATCCTGGTGTGACCCCCGACTCGGTCAGAGTCTCTGGGCAATCAACGTATTGATAATGAATTGTTGTACCAGCCCTCCCCCAAGAAGTAGGGGTTTGGAGAATTTGACACAGGCTTTTTGTTGCAGGCCAAGGATCTACCAACGTTCAAAGACAACGACTTCTTGAATGAGGGTCAGAAGCTGCATGTCGGAGAAGAGAGTAAAAAGAACTTCCTTGAAAAGCTGAAGCGGGACGTGGAGGTAGTTTCCTGGGGAACAGCTTTTACTCTCTCTCCCATAACTGGATCCTCACTGTGGCCTCTGGCTCAAGGGGTGCAGCAGTGACTGAGAAGAAAGTCATTCCTGGATCCGCCAAGCAAATGCAGTCAGGGTTATGCTGATGGCAGTGCGCATATGAGCTCGTGTAGATTCTCTGGAGTCTAGTAAGGGTTTAGCTCTCACTACAGGGAGGTACTGGCAAGGCAGGACTGAGGATTTCCGATCCCCTGTGGATGCTGTTGTTCTCACTCATCTCTTTCTCACAGTTTTTAGCTCAGCTGAAGATTATGGACTACAGCTTGCTGGTTGGGATCCACGACGTTGACCGAGCAGAGCAGGAAGAGATGGAAGTGGAGGATCGGGCAGAGGATGAGGAGTGTGAGAATGATGGGCTCGGAGGCAACCCCATCTCCTCCTATGGCACACCCCCTGACAGCCCTGGCAACCTCCTCAACTACCCTCGCTTCTTTGGGCCTGGAGAGTTTGATCCTTCTGTTGATGTCTATGCCATGAAAAGCCACGAAAGTGAGTATGATGGAATATCACCCTGAAGAAGGTCTGGAGGGCAGAGGAGGTGTCCTGTGGTCTGGCTGGGCTAAATGGAGTGGGAGGACTGTCCACAGAGAGAGAGAGAGACCCTGCCGAGCGTCTCTCCTTTGCTGTACAGTCCGTTGTTGTGGATGGTGTGTGTTGGAATGGGTAGAAGTTATGCTTGGAGAGTAGTGACATGTTCAGAGAGTGTGCGGGCCTCTGGTGTGCTGTTTCCAGTCGTTTTTCTCTGCCCTTCTGCAGCCTCCAGCTGCCTTGCTTTCTCTGCTAGTTGCATCAAAACAGATCTGCGGTGTATTTCTTAAAGAGGGGGGTGCAGCTGGGCTTTGCTCACAGCTCAGGGTGTGCTAGCGACTCTCTTGCCTTGCTAGGTGCCCCCAAGAAGGAAGTGTACTTCATGGCCATTATAGACATTCTTACGCCATATGATGCGAAGAAGAAAGCTGCACATGCTGCCAAAACAGTGAAACATGGGGTAAGCAGCCTGCCACCCGCAGGGAGGATGGGCTTTGGGGCTTCTGCTTTGCCTGCACGCCTGTGTGCGTATGTGTGATGTCTCCCGATGCTGATTTTTCTACCGGCATGGAAATTCTCCAGTGATCTAGTGCCCAAGAACAGCTCTTCCCTCACTTACTGTCTCCTCAGACTGTCTTGGAAAGACAGTTCCCTCTGGTTGGTTGGAGATGACTTGCATTTATGTCCCAGTTTGGGGGGTGCTGGATTTCCCTGGTGTGGCACCAACAGAGCAGGAATGGACTGGCTGCAGGGAGACATACTGTCCTACCCGCTTCCTGGGGCCAGTCCTGTTCCCTGGCAGCAATCTTGAACTTCCCAAAAGGGCTAGAAAAATTCCCAGATTAGCAGGACATGGAGTCTTTCACGCTCCTTCCAAATCTCCTGTAAACCACGAAGGAACAAATCCAGTGCATTGAGTCAGTGGTCTGCAGAAGATCCAGCTGGAGCTAAAATCCATTTCCTTGGGGGTCTCTCTAGACCTGTCCGGCTGTTGTTTTTCCTTAGAACTTGCAAGTTGTCAGGGGTCTTGCCCAGCAGAGCCAGGCCGTGCTGCCGTGATCACTCCTTGCTGTCCTCCCTCCCTGTGCAGCGCTGCAGGGTCTGCCCTTCCAGGAGGGTGTTGTGACTTGTCTCTCCTCTCTGCCTTGCAGGCTGGGGCAGAGATCTCCACCGTCAACCCAGAGCAGTACTCTAAACGCTTCAACGAATTTATCTCCAATATCCTGACATAGTCGTCTTCAGCCTTCAGCGAGAAATGAAGAGAAGAGGGGCTACTTCCAAACAGAGAATGCAGCCTGCGACACTAAAACAGACACTGTAGCAGCATGTGGGGTGTGTGTGTGCGTGTGCGTGTGTGTGTGCAAGAGTGAGTGTGTGGCACTGTGAGACTTAAGAGAAAACTAATTCTAGGTGCACCCTCCAACAGTCCACTTGACCCAGGTGGAAAAGTGGGTTTTTATGTTACAGAAGTGCCCAGACATAGATTTTGAGGGCTTTTTAAAACAAGAAAAGTGCATTGTTTCAGCACTGCTCTTTCTAATGACATTTTCTCCTCTCTGATCAAGAGAATCCCATAGGGATATGATATGTGGCACTGTGTAAAAGGGGTCGCTCTAGATCACGTGCGGTGGGAGTGAAGCAGTGCCTGATTCCACAAACTACACTATTATTTTTTTTATTTTATTGGACTGTCTTTACCAGAAAGACGTACAGGCCCTTTTATTTCCCTCTTGGTAGGAATTGGAAGGAAAATAGCTCACCATTTCAAGGACGGAAAATATTACTCTGATAAGGAGGAGTCGCTGAACTTTAGGTAAATTCAGACTGGGACACTTTATATTTTTTGGTTAATTTAAGTAACAAAAACTTTTTTTTGTAACTGCACTTGATTTACAAGAAAGACGAGGGAAATGAACATCTACCAAAGATGATCGCTTAAAAAGGTGTAACTCCTAGAACCTAAAAAAACCAGTGTGAGATGTAGTTAGAGGCATTGAACAACCTCAGATAATAATGTACTCGGACCCATTGTGCTTTAAATTGGCCAGCTATGAGGATTTCATAAAACAAAAGACACAAAAAAAAAAAAGGCATTTTGTACCTGTAGATATGGGATAGTATTTGACTATCTGGACCGTTTCCCTGTCACACCTCAGTCAGGAATTGCCGTGTCTCTTAGATTACAGCTTCACATCGCGGTTCTACCAGTGTTAATCTAGCTAATGTTCAGTCTTCCTTACTTGCCCAATCTGCAACAGGTACTTGAATTTCTTCCCTGACAGAGGTTCTTTGGTTAGTTGGTTTATTTTTTAAATGGCAATGTGACTTGCACACGAAGGAATTGGACTGGCTACCAGTGGGGAGTGCTGGGAGCTGTGACTGGAGCAAGTTCCACTGCTCAAGAGGACTCAGGACTTGAGCTGTGATTCTTTTTACTCTTCTCTGCTCCATACCCCTCTCTAGAGCGACAGTCAAGGAGTGGAAATGTTCGAACACTTGCGCCAGATTATTTTCCCCCCCCTAAAGAATTGGAACTGATTTGCGTGACTGAATAATGTCCTGTTTTGTCTCCAGAACGCTTGTAATATTTTTCACAGCCAAGCTTGTCAGACTTGCTTTGGGTTTTGTTAGCTCTGCTGCACAACAGTTACAGATCTTTTGGTTCTTTTTTTAATTTTCTTTTCTCTTTCCAAGCAGGGTTTAGCGTTTTGAACAAACCTCTTGCAGTTGAAACATGTTGCTTATCTGCCTTGAAACTGTTTTCACATATGCCTTTGTTTCGGGAATACGCTGTTTCGAATGTCTGTCCTGTGCTGTAACGCGTGCTACAGTTTGCTGTGTGGAATTTGGTCCTTTTGAGAGATAACTGGTGCTCATCACATCCTGGTAATTTCCCTAGACTAACGCTAGCTCTGGTCTGGATTCTGAATGTGGGCTTGGGGTTTTTTTTAATGTTCATACCCACATTCGTGATGTGAATCCCACAGGTCTCAACTTTGAAGGGGACAAAAGGGGGCTGACGTTTCAGCCCGCACGAGTGCACTGTAAATAGAGTCTTTAAGAAATGAAAAATTAATATTAGGGCTCATAACGGGATATGAATCTTCTTTTTCATTCATGGGTCATTCCCTTTGACATGGGACAAATTTCTTCTGCCGCTGTAGTCCAGTCCCTCTTCTGTGTGATGTGGGGGCTCACACACCGTTGTCTGGGAGGCTGGAGAGTCTCGTGTCTTAAGGTGTGTAGCTGGAGAAGCCACGAAACAAACGCAGCTATGAGAATACTTTAAAAAAGGGAGGACTTAGAGGGTATCATCAGCTTAGTTTTGTGGGCATTATATTGGTTGCTTTTCTCTTAAACAATAAGCACTTAAGTTTACTATCAATTAGAAATTAAATACCGATCGCTTTTTATTCTTGACAGTTTTAAAAATCTGCATTGAATCTGCAACTTTGGCCTGGTAAGTTTGCTGTTCTCCTTTTGGGAAACTAGCTTGTACCTTTTAAACTGTTTGTCTTTAAATCATGTATTAAAAAAAGACGAGAAAAAGGGGGGAGGAAGAGAGAAGGAAATTAGTGAACTGCAGGCATCCTGCAATGAGACACTACAAAACAAACAACGCAAAGAAAGTAGAAAAACAAAGCTTGCTTAGCTAGGAGCAGCAGTCTCATTCACTGAATTTCATGAACAGAAATAAAATTAAAATGCAGGTAGTTCCTGCAGCAAACTTTACAGAAGTCACGATACTAAGGGCTTAAGAGCAGTTAACTGTATTTTCTTATTCCACTCCAAAGAAACTCCTGCTAGAATTAAATTGGCTGTCTCTGGCTCAAGCGATAGGAAAAGCCCCATAAGCTCTATTCACTTTAGCACTTCCCCAGTTCTGCCACTTCTGTCAAGTTGCCATACTGTGTGTATTAAAGTAATTAAATGCAATTTTCTCACTTAATGATGTATTACCCAGGTATGTAACTTTGTTTAACATAAGCATTTTGTATATTGTTTACATTTTGAAAGGTAGCATTACGTTAAAAATGCTAATTTTTGTTTCTAGACAGTATTTTTATTACCAGAATAAGAAGTGAAGCTGCAAATATTTGATTTGTTTTTAAAAGGGACTTTTTCTTTTGTTTTTGTTGTTTTCTTTTGGTTTTGTTTTGGTTTTGTTTTTTTTTTAATCTTGTTTTAGGTCACTTTTTTAACTCAAGTATTTAAAAGGAAAACCCAGCCCTTTCAATTCTGGTTTTACAACTGCTTGTGCTAGTTTGTTGTCTGTTTCTGGTGTGAATTTAGTTCTAGTTTGCTGAATGTAGATATTTCTGTCTGTAGCATGTACCCTGCGGAACACTTTACACTGAAGTGCATTTGACTGAAAACCACCCTCGGCTGAGAGAGTTGCAGTAGGTAGGCGGATCGCACAGATCCTGGTCAGAATACAGGATTTTTCAAGAAATTGCAGTGCAATTCTTTGGTCAACTGGAGTTTCAAAAAGGAAAGAAACAAACGCAGTGTGCAGTGTCTCTCCAGCGCCCGAAGGCAGGGTGAGTTTGTGTGAGAAGCGAGCTGCGGGAGCTGTATTCCTGCCTGTACCGAGGGTCAATCTGTTTCTGAACACGAGCCTGATCTGTCAAAATTTAAGAACTAAAAGCTGCTTTGAAGCTAGAACTTATATCTCCCCCCGCTAAGCTGGCTCCTACAGCGTAAATAAGAGTGGGAGAGGGCAGGCGGAGTATGGAGTCACAGTTTGGGTGCTGCTCTGCCCCAGTAGTGCAATAAAAACCACTCGAGAACACGTTGGGTCACCCTTTGGTAGGGCCCTCGTGTTCTGGAGGTACCAGGCAGCACCCGCCTGTGGTGTGGGCGCCGGGAAGAAGGGCTGGTATTTGCTGCACGTAAGAAAAATGTCAGCAGGCGTTCGCTTCTCACAGCAAGGAGCGGTGAGATCCTTCCCTCTGGTCTCATACATGCCTCTGATTGACCTGGTTTTAATTATAAAAGCTGTGATCATGAAATTCCTTACAGGGAGAACTTCTGGGCTAGTAGGTGACTCCAGATTTCCTGCATAAATGAGGCTGTACTCCCACATCCGCGAATCCTAGTTCTGAATTGGATTATCATAATCGGCAAGAACACTAAAACGCTTGAGTCTCGCTTCCTTTTCCAGGAGGAAACTCCTGCTTTTTCCCCTCCAGAGCGCTGCCACAGCTCCCTTCAGTGGGAATGTCACTGGGGGACTCACCTCGTAGCCCAAGACGGGCACAACGTGAGGTTGTATCGTAGTCGCGGGCCGTGTTTGGTCGGGCTGTGTCAGCCCCGGCAGACGGCTGTCTCCAGTCCTGTGACTACTATGCAGTCTTTACCCATGCCTCCCTAAAAGCTGCACCGAGGTAAAGTGTTTAACCTCCAGGTGGTACAAACCTTTCAGTGTGTGTGTCCTAAACTTGGTTTTTGCAACACTGCGTTAACCGATCTGGGCCAGGTCATCCTTAAAATAGCTCCAGAAAAACAAAACAGCCATCCTCTCCCCGTCTGTGTCTTAACGCCCCGTTTCAGGTTTGCCCGTCAACTTCCCCTACTTCTGCAGAGCCATTCTCCAGTATCCGTATTAGCCACTACTGATTTTCCTTGCTCTTTGAAATGAGTGTCTTGTGTAATAGCGACGGCGAAGCTTAGGGAACCAACTGCTGGTCATCCAGCGTTTGCAGCGGGTTCAGGTTTCGCCGCTCGGGAGTTGTGCTGGCCTCTGTTGTGCTGCACGATGCTCAGTGCAGCTGGGTTGAGTTGCGTCAAGCGAGCGTATTACACACAGGTCACAAGGGTGGGCAGGGCTAATCAGTGCAACTGAAAAAAATGTGAATAAATTAAGTTTAATCTAAAACTAAAAAAAAAAAAAAAGCATTCTAGGTTTTTTTCACTGCTGTTTTTTAAATAGGAATTTTAAGTCCTCTGTGCTTGTCTGTTTGCTAGGAGCAGTTTGAGACACTGTTACTGTTTTGAAATGCATGCATGTTACAAGATGAGTCTCCAACCAGAGAAAAATAAAATTAAAACTTTGTGTACATCTGTTCCTTGCTGCTGTCCTCTTTCAAGTGTTCTAACGATCAGCTGTTACTCCGTGAGGTATGTGGTCATTTTAAGTCCTACATTAACCACAACTGGAAAAGTCTTTATATGTGCCTGTAAAATGGGGCTTTTAAGTAAGAACTGGTTTTACCAAGTCCTGGATATGAGAATAAATGAGATTTGACAGAAAAAGCTAATACTGCCATACTCTCTGAAGGAGATGCTGCTGACTCCCTGGGGCGCAACACACACCTCTGGGTGTGCTGAGGGAGATTAGTGGGGGGGGGGGGCTCCGAGAGAAAGGTAAGCTCTGCTACCGCTTAAAACCCAAGCTCCTTTAGAGATGAGAACTTAATCCTCAAGAAAAGGAAAGCTCACTACAATAGAGAGGTTTATTTAAAAAAAGTTCCAAGCAGACTGGGGTGTGAGACACACGAGCAGATGTGCTGGGCTAGTCCATGCGAGCTTTCAGGGTCCTGGTGGTGATCTTGTCTTTTTCACTAGAAGGGGAAAGAGAAGACTATTAGTATATCTGCATTTAATACCTCCACACAGATTGTCCCTTCGTTAGGAAGTTGCAGTGTGCACAGGTAGGTTGTTTGCTGGTGCAAGCAGGATCATCTGAACTTGAAGGTGGCCGTCAGAGCTGGGTAAACCCCGTCCCCTGCCACTGCACCCCAGGGGAGCGCCAGGAGGCTCAGTACACAGCAGCGCCTGCCATGCTGCAGGAAACAGCGCCACGAGCAAAATAACCTGCTTCAGGGGTCAGCCTGATTACACAGTCTGGAAGTTAATCTTAATGTTGCACCCAGCTGTGGCAAAGAGCATCCTCTTGGCTAGTGTGACCGTGTCACACTCCTGTATACTGACAGGAACGCAGCTAGGGAATCCCTGTGCAGCAAGAGTCCAACTCTGGGATTAATTTCCCATGGCTCCTGCAGTTCCAGCAACAGCCACGAACTGCAACGAGAGCAGCCATGCGAAATACACCACCTAGATTGGGCAAAACATTGCTAAGGATACTGCTGGAAGGGAGCAGGATTAGGGAGACCCTGGGACTTTACCACACAACTTGTTAAATTCTACCTCTGTTCCGTAGGGGAAGAGAGCAGCACTTACATTATGTGTACTACCACACCCATGCCAGATATGGCATCTCTGTCCACTGCATTCAACATGGCCTGCGAGATTGTTTCGAAGAGGTGATCGGGTTCCTGAGGAACAGAAGCTATTTTAGTTGGTGTAAAAATTGAATATTGAGTCATCAGACTTTGTTCAAACCCCAAAGTGTCATCCAAGATGCTGCAAGATTTTCCCCGTGGGCTGCTATAAGCTACAGCTTCCTTGTTCTCCTGAATACCAAAGGACAGAGCTTTTCATCCAACCCGCGTATCCCAGTTCTACAGTTAACAGTAGGAGGCTGAATCCAACAACTGGAGCTGAGCCTGGCCACCTCACTCACCATGTCAGGCTCCCACAGGGACTCGCACATGCCGTACATCTGCTCGGAGCAAGTGCCACTGACCACAAAGTCCTCGGTTATCATCGGGCAGCCGATCAGGTCTAGGGAGCAGATGAAAGGTTCGTGTGTTATGGGGTCCAGCCCGGCGATGACTGGTTCTGTGTAGTAAGGTCCGAACCTGTGAAGAACAACATGGCATAGACACAGTTCCACATCCCACGTAAATATCCACACAAGGAAAACACCCCACAGATGCTTTTGGTGGGGGACCTTTAAGGTCAACCTCTAAGTACCACGCAATGGTTTTAGCATGGCAAACAGAACAAACTTGTACTGCTACAGGATTATTTTAACAATACTCAATATTCTTTTGCAAGGAGGTTGAAGGTAACATTGTCACTAGATTGAAGTCTCCTTTTGCCATACCACAAGTGGTCACTACAGGAGCCCTCCTCAGCCTCCCACCTCCCTAGAATCAGACCAACTCCAACCACCACAGCCTTCACTGACACATAAACGACGACTCCATTGTTTGACAGTTACCGTCTCTCATACAGCAGATTGGAAACCATGCTCATAAAAGTCTGAGGTTTGATCTGCCTGCCCTCCTTCAGCTCGTAGAGATTCAGCCTGAACTTCAGTCTCTGGGCACTGCAAGAGATGAGAATCAGCATTAAAGCAGAAGCACGTTCTCTTTTCTTTCATCTTCACCCAGATCTGAACTGTTCTACTGCACGCTGACAGACACCAGCTCCTGACGGGTGCCTGAGGCAGGTAGGTATTCGGTAGGTATTCCAGATGCAGTTCCTTTTATACCTGAAGTTATTATGTCTTAGTAGTAATGCCATCTTAAATCACATGCAATTTTATTTTAAAAATTCCCAATGAAGGGAGACCACAAAAACGAGTGCTGGCACCCAGCTATTATATCCCCCCCTCACGAATAAGCAAAGACATTTTTGCTCAGCATAAGCTACCTCTTCATATTTATTGTAAATATGCCTCTCACAAGCTCGGTGTGGGAATGGGCAGGTGGGCCGGAGTCTCACTTACACCGTCTGTACGTCCGTGGCCAGTCCCGCCAATCCAATATACAGCCTTTCTCCCATAGGGAAAATCTTCTGGAAGTCTGTGGTCACCATCTGCGCTTGAATCCCAAACCGCCGGTCCGCCGCAATGGCCACACAGTTCTTCCCCTTCATGGCCATTACGGCCCCGCCGTTATACGACATAATAGACTGGAAGAGAGAAGGGCAGCAGGTACCGCCGGGGCTCTGGGATGCGGTTCGGGCTGCAGCCCCCACACCGGTCCCTCGGTGGGGCTGAGGGGACCTCGGGTACCACCCACCGCCTGGCCTGGCCCTGCGGCCCCAGGGCGAGGCCAGCACCGCTCTCCCTTGCCGTTTGGGCTTTAATTTTTTCCTCGTTGAGTTCCCCCCCACTACAGCTGGTGGCTCAGGGCCGTTGCTTCCCGCCACGGCCCGGCCTGAGACAAGGCCCACGGGGACACAGCACCGCGGCGACGGGGGAAGGCCGCCAGTCCACCCGCGGGACGCGTCGTGCCGGGCCCAGCTCCATCCCCGGGATCCCCCCGAGCCGCCCCCGGACCCAGCTCCATCGCCGGGACCCGCCCGGGCCGCCCCGTCCCGGCGCTCACCATGGCGCCGGCTGCACGGACCCCGCTCCACTGCTCCGGCCGCGCCGCGCACCGCCCCCGCCGCGCCGCTGATCCCGCCTCCCGCCTCCTCCCATTGGCGGCCGCCGCGGCCTCCCGGCGAAACGCCGCTCGCTATTGGTGGGTGGGCCCGCCGCGAGGCGGAGCTGGTTGGTTGGGGCGGTGGGGAGGGAGAGGGAGGAAAATGAAGAGTCATAGTGAGCGGGGCATGCCGGGACGGCGGCGGACCGCGCGGGCGGGGCGGGGCGGGGCGCCGCTGGATCCGTCGGGGTGCGCAGCTGGATGTGTAATGGGGACGCGGCACAGCTGGAGGGACATGCGGAGCATGGCGCAGCTGGAGGGACACACAGGGCACGGCACAGCTGGAAGTGCATGCAGGGGCGTGGCACAGCTGGATGTGCCCCTGGGGGCACGGCACAGCTGGAGGGACGCACAGGGCATGGCACGGCTGGATAATGCACGTCGGGGCAGGGCACAGCTGGAGGGACATGGGGCAGCTGGATGTGCCCATGGGGGCTTGGCACAGCTAGAGGGACACGCAGGGGAACTGCAGAGGTGGCAGACAGGTACAGCCACCCCATCTCTCAGTGGCGCTGGGGGGTCCCCGAGGCTGTGGCCCCTCTGTGGTACCCGTGTGCCCATTGCCTGCTGCCCGTGGTGAGGCCGGGATCACCGCAGGGTGCCGGGGCTGGGATCTGCCCAATGGTATCTACCCTCATTTTGGCCCTATGCAACCCTGGCACCTTCTCTGTGGCATGGGGGAAAGTTGGTCAGACCTGGATGAATTTAACTGGAAACCCCAGGAAACCCAGTCCACAGCACTTCACTGCGCAGAGCCCTGGGGGGTGTCAGGCTTTGCGCACCCACCATCCGCTTTTGTACTTCTGGGTCCCAAAGACAAAGCCCTAAACTTGCCCTGTGGCGCCAGGGACAGCAAGAGCTCCTCAGAGGGAAAAAAGTCTCTTGGGAAGTGCCGGCACGCTAAAGTCACTCTGTAAAGCAGCGAGTCCTCGCACATCCCGGGGCGGGGAAGGGGCCTGGCAAGTGGCTGTGAGGGTATTTTTTATTCAGAGAGCAAGTGAAAGGGGGATTTGCGCTCTGCAGAGTATTGGATTTCCTTCCCTGTCCCCGCTCACCAGCTCTCCCCTATCCTGGAGGAGACAGGATTAAATGTTTAATTTAGGGGAGTGATGTTGTGCCAAAGGGAAAGAGATCCATGTGTTTGGAAACGCTCTCAAATGTGCAACAGATCAACCCGCCTGGTTTCAATGAAAGCCTCCGGCCCGTGCAGGGGCTGTTCATCCGCCCGGGACCGAGTCCCAAAGCACAGCCCGTCCCGTGGCTGTTGTATTTTTAATTTTTTTTCCATTGTAAAAGGTTTCTCGCAGGGATGAAGTCAGAGGCTGTGCTCTGTCTGGTGGGAACACCCTGGGGAGAGAAGGGGTGGCAGAGCCAGACGGGAATGTCTCTACGGGCAGATTTCGGCAGTGCTGGCTGTCTCGGGTGGCAGAGGGGAGGTGCTCCCTGATGGGCACTGCTTCTCTCTCCATTTTCCCGTTGGGCTCGTGCTCTCCAATTGGGAAAACAGCAGCAATCCTTCTCCCTGGCCCAGAGAACCCCGGAGCTTCCCCAGCCCTGGCACCGCTGGGCTCAGCCCTGGGAGCATTTTGTGGCTCTGAGCTTTTGAAACAACAGGGATCTTCCTGGCACAGCTTTATGCCCTGCATCAAAACATTAACTTCATTATTTCTGGTATGAAAATAAAATCAGGGCAACTGGGGAACATAAATAGATTTTACAAGACTTTGTAAGAGAGGGGAACTTCAGCAACACAGATTTTGGACCCCCATCAGCTTTTTTTTTTTAAGGCAAAATATGAGCTCTGGATGGAAACAGGCTTTCAAGTCTCTGCACCATTTTTAATGTCCCAACGTGTCCTTTTGCTTGTGGGAGAAACTGTGGTGCAGAGGGGACCACAGGCTGAGCAGAAAGCATTTTGTTCACAATGGGGGCTGGTTTCCCCCTCGCCCAGAGGCTTGGAGAGAGCTGGGAGCCCACAGGGAGCTCCAGGGCCGCATCCTGCCTGTTCACAGCTTCTCCCCGTCTGGCTCAGCCTGGTCCTGAGGATATGGAGCCCACAAGGGAGTGGGGAGAGCCCCCCCAAAAGCTGCACATCTAAAGACCGCTCTGAAGAAAAGCCCTGACTGCACACACAGGGTCCGGGGCCGGCCACCTCCGCCTGCCGCCCCCTCGCTGTGTCCGTCCTTGGCTGCGCCCTGGGAAAAAAGGAGGGGGGGGGAAAGGATGTAAAATCAACCGCAGCGTCCCTGGGTGGGCTCGAACCACCAACCTTTCGGTTAACAGCCGAACGCGCTAACCGATTGCGCCACAGAGACCGCGCTGAGGGTTTCTGGCGTGGCCACCACAGTCAGCCGGAGCATCCCCGGCAGCGTCCGCGGGGCAGCGGATACTGGGACACCGGGTACCGGCACCGGCACCGCGACACCGGGCTGGGTCCGGAATCATTCACACAGCCACAACCGTGTGGGCCGCGGGGAAACGCGCGTGGGCGCTGCGCTGCGCCGAGGAGCCGGTACACCGGGCGTAGGGAAGACACCACGGTCGCACCGGACCCACGCGGGAGCCGGGGACACGCGCGGGGCCCCCGCCGCCTTCCGCCGCGCCGGCGCGGGGCTGCGGGGGGCGAGAGGCCGCCGACACGCGTGGGCGCCCCGGCTGCCCGCACCCCCCGGAATCCCCCGTGAGCTCCTCGCAAGGAGCCCCCTTCCCTCCGAGCGGGGCCGGCCCCGCCGAAACGGATCCCCCGGCCGCGGGACCGGCCCCGCGGGGGAACCCTGAGCCCGCCCGCTCCGTTCCCCTTCCTTCCCTTTTTCCCTCTGTTTCTTTCCCGCTTTTTCCTTTTTTTCCTCCTCATTCCCTTTTTCCTGCATTTTTTCTTTTCCTCCCTTCTTTTTTCTTTCCCTCCTCTTTTCCTGCCTTTTTTCTTTCCTTTCCTTTCCTCCTATTCCTTTTTTTTTCTTTTCTTCCCCCCTTTTCCATTTTCCCCTTTCTTTCTCTAATTCCCCTCTATTTTTCTTCCCTTATTTTTCACCCTTCCCTTTGCTTCCCCTCCCGCCGCGGGTCCCGCGGGCCCTGCCGAGCCCCGCAGGCACTGGACCCCCACGCGAGGTTCCCGGGCAAGGTCCCGCGGGGGCAGGGATGCCCTGCGTCACCTCCCGGCTGGGAATTCCCCCCATTTGGGGCCGAAAATGACCCCAGCGACGGTCGGTGGGGGGGGGGGCACCACCCCAGGGGTGTCGCGGTGATGGGGGAACACAGGGACACGTTAGCGGGGAGCAGAGCGGGGCACCACCGCCCCGCTTTGGGTTTTGGGCCTATTCCAGCGGCTTTTAGGGCTCTCTCCTTTTCCCTGACCACAAGGCGGGGGGGGGCGGGTCGCGGCGGGTGGGGGGCGGCGGCAGCAGCGGGGCCCTCCGCAAGCACTGGGGCACCGTGGCGGCGGTGTCCCCTGGGGGGCGCCGGTGCGGGAGGGTGTCCGTGTCCCGGCGGGGCGGGGCGGTGGGGGGGGGGGGAAGGCACCCCCCAATCTCGGCCCCTCACTCCCCTCCTCCGCAACACCCCAAAGGAATGAGGTCACGTGAGGCGGGGCGGGGCCTGGCGGCGGCTGGAGGAGGGAAAAAAATAAAAAAAAAAAAAAGGAGGAAAAAAAATAAAAAAAAAAAGGAGGAGGAAGGAGGGAAAAAAAAAAAAGGAAAAAAAAAAAAAAAAACGAGCGAGAGAAAAAAGGGCCCCGGCCGCAGCGCCGCCGCCGCGCCGAGCCGAGCCGCGCCGAGCGGGGGAGCGGAGGGGCGGCCGCGGGGCCGCCGCTGCCACCAGGTAGGGACGCGGCCCCGGGCCCCCCCCCCCGCCGCCGCCGGGCTCCGCCGCCGGGCCCCCCCGCGCCTTTTTCTCTCCGCGTTCAAGATGGCCGATGGCCGCCGCCTCCCCCCGCTTTGTGCCGCCGCCCCGCTCCTGCCCGGGGAGGCCGTGAACACCCCCCCACACCACGGCGGGCACCGGAGAGGGGCTACGGAGCCCTGACAGCCCCGGCTCCCACCGCCCCCCCGTTGGGCCCGGCGCGGCGAGGAGAGGGGCAGTGCGGTACGGCCCGGGGTGGGGGGGGGGCGGTGGCGGGAGCCCCCCCGGGGCGGGCGGAGGGGGCCGGGCCGGTCCCCGGGGCGGGCTGTCAGCCGGCCCCGAGTACAAAGGGCTGCGGGGCACCGGGAGTGCCCCGGGTCCACCGGGGCTGCCCCACCCCCGGCCTCAAATCCTGTCCCCCCCCCAAAAAATACAAATGAAGCGGGAGCTGCCCTCCGGGCTGCAAGCGGGGACCCCCGGGGCACAGCGCGGGGTCACGCGTGTCCGGTGCCAGGCGGGTGTCACACACCGGGCGCTGCCGGGCGGACACGTCCCGCCGCGGGGATGCGGGGGGGTGTGTGTTTGTGTGTCCTTGTGCATACACGGGTGTGTGGACACCCGTGTCCGTGCCCTCCCCGCCGTGCTTATCCCCCCTTCCCGCTGTTTCGCTCCTCGGTGCCCGCGTCCCGCACCTCGGGAGGGGCGGGGGGTCCCGTCGGGGCGGCGGGCGCTGTCCGGGGGGTGCGGGTTCACGGTCCGCCGCCTTTTTTTGTCGTGTGTCCCGGTGCGTGGGGGGCCCGTGGCGGCCGTGCAAGCCAGCGGCCAGTGCCGGGGGGAGCCGTCCCAGTTTATTTCCCGGCCCTCGGGCTCGCCGCCGCCGGTGCGTCCCGCGGGGAGGGGGCGGCCGGTCGGGTCCAAGTTACCGGTGACTTTGAAACGTCCTTCCCCACCCGTGCCTGGTCCGGGGAGATTTTGGGGACGGGGACGGGGGTCACCGTGCCGGGCCACCGCCCAGGGAGACAAAAGACTCCGAAAGTCGGGGCTGGAGGTGCGGGGGAGCCGGCTGCAGGCGGCGGGACCCGCTCTGGCGGCGGGGCCGGGGCGGCCGGTGCCGCTGGCGGGACGGGGCGGCCCCGAGGGCTCCGGTGGGGCCGGTGCTGTGGCCGGCTCCGGTGCCCGGCGGGGGGGGCTATCCGGGGCTTTGTTCGCCCCCGCGGCAGGAAATCGCCGTTGTTATCACCCGGTTTATTAGAACCGGTTTGCGCCGGTGGCTCAGGCTCCCCCCTCCCGCGGAGACCCGGGCCGCCATTGGCGGCTGCGAGCACCAAAAGCAGCCAAATCCACCCAAAATGCAGCTGTGGGTCCTGCGGCCCGGCGTGGGCAGCCGGTGCCCGGCGGAGCTGCCCGGTCCCTCGCGGCACTCGATGCGGGATCCGGGACTGGGGACCACAGCCCCCCCCCAGGTATTCTCCTGGCCGGAGGGAGCCTGGCAGTGGCCCCCCATCACCTGTGGGCTGCGGAGGGCTGAGGGCACCTGCCCAGTGGTGCAGGCCACCACCCAGGGAGACCCCAGGGTGCCAACCCGGGGGATGCCCAGGGGTGGGAGCTGAGCCTCGGGGGGGGGGGCTGGGGCTTCCCAAACACGCTGGTGCCCCTGGCCCCCTCTCTGCAAGGAGACCCTGGGGCTCAGCTTGGCCCCTGCCCCTCCAGCACAGGGGTGTCCTGGAGGTCTCATTCCCCATGCTGTCCCCATCCCTGCAGCATCCCCATCCCCGTGGTGTCCCCATCCCTGCAGCATCTCCATCCCTGTCCCCGTGGTGTCCCCATCCCTGCAGCATCTCCATCCCTGTCCCCGTGGTGTCTCCATCCCTGCAGCATCTCCATCCCTGTCCCCGTGGTGTCCCCATCCCTGCAGCATCTCCATCCCTGTCCCCGTGGTGTCTCCATCCCTGCAGCATCTCCATTCCTATCCCCATGGTGTCCCCATCCCTGCACACCTGCCTCTGGGGACTCCACGGCGGCTGAAGGAGATGAGAGACCCAGACTGGAGACCGGGAGAAGCGCAGCAGGGAGGGAGCGGGACAACATGGACCCGGGGGTGTACAAACACACCTGTAGGCACCGCTCCATGCACAGCCCCGAGCACACACCCCACACCCCCCCAAAACTGCACCCTCGCACGCACTGCCCTGTGCATGCACACGCCCGTGCGCCCCGTTTGCTCCCTGTTTGCGGGGTTCACCCTGTTCCTCGCCCGGTCACGGTGCCCATTTTGCCTTCAGTGGCTGTTGTCTGGTTGTTGGCTGTCGGGTGTCTGTGAAGGGCCTGGCCCCGTGTCAGGCGGCTGGTGACACCACTCCACGCCTGGCCCCGTGTGAGCGCCTGTACCGCAGGGGTGCGAGGGTACGTGCGCACCTCTGCCTGTGTGCGTGTGGGGGATGTGTGTGTGTGTGTGTGTAGTTTGTGTGTACACACACACACGTGTGTGTGTCGCCCTGGGTGGGGGTGTGGGTGCGTACGGGTGTTGCACCCTCATGCTGCCATCGCGCCCACACTCATTAACACAAACCCAGGGTTTCTTCTCCCCTCTCCCCCTCGCCTCGGATGGTTGTAATAATATCCTGGCTCCTCTCCAAGTATCGGGGTTGCCATGGAAACAATAAAACTGCAGTGATTTCAGGCCTCGGCTCTGCCATCTCCCATTGTAAAGGTGGAAGTGCTGGAGCAGGCAGGCGGCGGTTCCCCCGTATCTGCGCCCCGCGCCGGGGGACGCTGCCCGTGCCCCACGTGCAGCCCCGGCCATGCACACCCACACGCGCAGGTGCTGCGGCTGCTCCTGGCCCCAGGCAGGTAGCCAACACCGGACTCGGGAGTTTCTATAGAAACCGTGAGGCGGTGGCTGAAAATGCCTTTTCCATCGAACAAAACAAAAATACACTTTGTGTGTGTGTGTGTGTGTGCGCGCGCGCGCAGCCCGGGGAGCTGCAGGCAAGGGGCTGGCTAACAGGGGTGATTTGTCCCCACTCAGAGGCATCTCGGCGTGGTGGGGACACACTTGGGGACCCCCAGAAAGATGCAAAGATGGGGCAGAGGGACCTGGGCAGAGCCCGCGGCTGGGGGCTGCATGGGGAGGTGTGTGGGTGCTGCTTGTGCACCCGTAGGGCTGGCGAGGTGTGGGTCCAGGGTTCTCAGGGTGGTATGTAGGGGGGTCACCAGGCACCCCACTCTGCCCCGGATTTGTTCGTTAAAGGGTGGTGAGAGTTCTGCAGGTCCTGCCCTTGCACAAAGCAGCCGTTAAGGGTGGCCCCGGGTGTTTCCCCGCAGGGAGGATCCGCCGCGGCGCTGCTCCAAAATGCACAGGACCACCAGGATAAAGATCACCGAGCTCAACCCCCACCTGATGTGCGCCTTGTGCGGCGGCTACTTCATAGACGCCACCACCATCGTGGAGTGTCTGCACTCCTGTGAGTGTCCCGGGCCCCCGCTAGGAGCCATGCTGCACCCAGGGGTGCCCCGAGCCCTGGGAAGGGTGGCTGTGCTGCACTGAGACCCTCCCGCGGACAGGGCAGTCCCCAAACCCTTCCTGCATGGGGCATTTTTCTGGGACGGAGCTGAGGGGTTGTGGTTGGGGCCAGGCCGCGGCGGGCAAGCAGGGGTCCGGGCCCTGAGCCCCTGCGGGGGCTGGCACAGGGGCTCTGCCCCCTCGTCCGTCCGTCCATCTGCTCACACTGGGTCTCTCCCCGCAGTCTGCAAAACCTGCATCGTTCGCTACCTGGAGACGAACAAGTACTGCCCCATGTGTGATGTCCAAGTGCACAAAACCAGACCCCTCCTCAGCATCAGGTGAGCTCTGGGGGCTCCCCGCGCGCCGTGCCCGTGCCCCTGCGTGGCACCGAGCCCCAGCCCCGTGTCGGTGCAGCCTGTGCCCGCTCTGGGGTGCAGCCCCGAGCACCCCGGGATGGCGAGGTGGGCTCTGCGGCCGCCCCAGGTTCATTCAGCTGAGCAGGGACCATTGTATCTCTTGCAGCATGAAACCTCTCTGCTCCTGACCCCGCACCCTACAGCAGTGGCGATTTGGGGTGCTCTCTGGGTGGAAGGGGAATGGGGATGGTAGGAAGCGCCACCGTGAAGGGGACAGGACCAGGGGACATCTCTGTGGCAGCAGGAGGAGGCTGGGGTGGGTGCCAGCTGGAGCAGGGCACCCTGAGCCCATCCCTGCGCATCCCAGACCGCAGACATCCATCCGTCTGTCCCCACAGTCCCACCAGGCGCAGTTTAACCGCTTGTGCTTTCTAACTCCCTGCCCTTTCCCCCGTGGGGACGGTGCCGTGTCCCTTGGGGCAGCAGCCCAGGTGAAAGGGTGCCCGGCCACGGTGGCGGTGGCTTCGTGCCGGCTCTGCCCTGGCCCCGCGTCTGGCTGGGGAAAGCCAGACACGTCCCGTCAGTTGTGGAATTGGCTCTGCAGGTGGTTGGCATAGAAACCATGAAAGGCTGCAATACATCACTTGGCTTTTTTTTTTTTTTTATCCTTTTTTTTTTTAGACTCTTCCATGTAAATCCGTTTCTGTAGTAACACTTTTTCTGCCTTTTTTTTTTTTTTTTTTTTTCTGGTTCACTATGAAATATTTACACTCCGGCTCCCACGGCTCCCTCGCCGAAACATCCCTGCCTGCGTGCGGAGACGGATACGCAGCCGCCCGCGCCGCAGACGGGCACGGCAGCCCCGAGCCCTGGCTGTCGTGGTGGCGCGGTGCCTTCGCATCCCCTTTGGTCCCGGCGGGGGAAATTTTATGGGGCGCATGTGGGCAGAGGTGACACCGCAGGTGACAGAGGCCTGAGCCAGATGTGGTGCCACAGGAAACTCTCTGCGCCGAGGAGGGGCTTGCTTCCCCTTTGCTTCCCAAAACCGGTGCCATGGCAGCACCGAAACACCCACGTCCCGGGCGTGATGCTGAGGGAGTTGCCCACGCGTGGCCACCGCGTCCCCAGTGGCACCCCAGACCCCACCCCGTGTCACCGCGCCGGGCTGAATGGGGCTGACTCATGCCGGAGCAGCGACCGGCTGGTAATTAAGCTGCCAATCAAGTGGCAGAGGTTGCTTTTTCATTAGCTTGCTGTAAATTATAAAGCCAATTCTCTGGGTATGTATTATAAATAAAATCACAGTGGGGCCTCGTGAACCAGAGTGACATCACCGAGGAATTAGGGATGAAAGACATGGGTAGGCTAAAAATAATATAGGGTACGGTCATTTGTTTTTCTGTAAAATAAAGGCCTTATTATTAAAATGGAAATAATTGCAGACATAATTTACTTTTCACCAGTCCCACTGCTCTTGCTTTGTTTTTGAGATATTTTTTTTTATTTGGCTGAGCTGCTGCTTTTAAATTGCGCCAGATGCCCTGCCTGCAGGGTCCCGAGCCCAAGCCTTCCAGCGAAACCCCATTCCCGGCCCTGTGCTGAGGAGGGGACTTGAGCTTCCCCAGTTCCTCGACTGCTTCAGAGGATGCTGCCGCGAGATGTTCCCGTCTCGGGGAGCCCCCTCTGCTTTCCTGTGCGACACCCTGACAGCAGCCGCTGTCCTGCCGTCCTTACGGCAGAGGGAAATCAACGCCTGAGCCCTGAACTGCAGCCGAGTCCAAAAATAAAATTAGATGCAAATTAAAACTTGCAGAAACATTTGCTGATCTTAGATATTATTTTTTTTTTTTTTGTAAGTTCTCAGTGTGTTTCCATAATCGTTTTGACTACTGAAACGGATCCCGGCCCCAAAATCCTGCTGTCATCATCCCTAGCAATTACAAGGATTTTTGAAATGGTTTTCTTTCTTCTTCCAGAGTTAACCCTTTGCGGTGAGCGCGAGCGCGGACGAGTTTTCCTGCGAGACAGGGCTGTGGCACCGCCGTGGGATGGGGAGCTTGTGCTGGGAGTTTCCCTGGAGGGAGATGGGGGGGAGGTGGCATTCGGGCTGGCCGGGGGCACAGGGTGCTGGGCGGCTTTTGTCCACCCAGGGAAGCCAGTTGCTCCCATCCAGCTGATTTCTCTCTCTTTTCCTATTTCTTTTGCCCCCCCAGGTCGGACAAAACCCTACAGGACATAGTGTACAAACTGGTCCCGGGGCTTTTCAAAGGTACAGGCACGGACGGTTATAATTGTGTGGGTTTGGGGTTTCTAATTCGCTCCCACCCACCAGGGAAAACACCTTCCCCTGATTCCGCGCTGCCCACGCGCGTCTCTGCCCGTGTAATGGGGACAGCGGGAAAACGCACGGTGTGAACGGACAGGGATGGGCCCATCCGGATAGTGCCCACCCCGCGCTCCGGCAGCCGGGGGGGCTGCTGCTGGGGGAGCCACGAACAGCAAAGCTGGGAGCGGGAGCCGCCGGTTTGCTCTCCAAGTGCCTGCCCGTCCTTGGGGGGAAAAGTGTGGGGGTCTGCAGGCGTGGAAAGCCTGAGGACAGTTGAGCCGCCATAAAGGCACTCTCCCAGCAGCAGATTTGCGGCTGCTCCGAGGGTTTCACTGGTACAATTTGATTGCTCTTGCTAAAGCCGCTGCCTTCCTATGGGTCCCTCTGCCTGCACCAGGCAGCTCCTGCTCGAGCTGCCGGCGAGGAGCGGGCGCTCGGCCATCGGGGGCTTCCTCCTGCTCTCCCCTTTGCATCCATCTCCCCCTTGGTGTGATTTTTTTTTCCCCCCTCACCTTCCTCCTCCCTTCTGCCGCAGATGAGATGAAGAGGCGACGCGACTTCTACGCAGCCTACCCCATGGCAGAGGGTGAGTGTCAGCTCCGGGAACCCCCCCTCACCCCGGCTGTGCCCCCCGCAACAGCTCAGCCTCTCCCTCCCTCTGCTCCGGCAGTTCCCAACGGGTCCAATGAAGACCGCGGGGAAGTCTCTGAGCAGGACAAGGGGAACCTGACGGACGACGAGATTGTCAGCCTGTCCATAGAGTTTTACGAAGGGTCGAGGTACCGTTTTCTGGCCGCTCCTAAGTCCCTGCCTGGGTTTGGGGGCTCTGAATAAGCTCTCACTCTCTTTTCCCACTCCGGAGAGGGAGCTGAGGTGCGAGGTGGTGGCTGACGCTGCCCTGCCTAGGGCTCAGCGTCTTCCAGGGTGCTTGAATGGACAGAGGGGCGCCCAAACCCCATCTGCTCTGCTTCCCCGCCCTGCATCCTCTTCGGATGTGGGTGCTTGCCATGGCAGCGGGGTCCCCGCATCGCCGCTCTGCAGGCCGGCTCCTTCCCAGGCAGCAGAGCCCAAGGGCTGCCACGTCCCCGGTGCTGGTGGTGGCCTCCGAGGATGTCACCGGCATGTGGCGCAGCCATTCGGAGGGAGACGGGGAAGGCGGCAGCCCGGGCAGCGATGGCAGTGCGCTGGACTGGAAACGCAGCAACGTGGGGGTGTCAGGGGTGGCGAAGCCACAGCTTGGCTGAAGGTCACCGGGTGGTTCCCCTTGTAGCCCCTCCATGGACGGCCCTTCTGGTGGGTTATTTTTTCTTTCTGCCTTTTTATTCCTCCATAAACTTTGTCCTGTGTTTGCTTTACTCCCCCAGAGAGGAGAAGAAAGGGACCGTCGAGAACGGGGACCTGGAGAAGGAGAAGGTGAGTGTGGTGGGACCGCGGCACGGAGAGCTCTGTGTCCAGCCGCCTTTTGGGGGCTGGGGAGGGGGGACAGGAGGGCACCCCAAACCGTCTGCCGGAGGAGGTGGGAACTGCCCATTAATTGCACGGCGGACTCTCAGCAACGCCTCTCCCCCCGGCCCCCTCCCGCTGCGTCCCCAGAAGAACGGGGTGCGGTTCCTGCGCTGTCCCGCCGCCATGACCGTCATGCACCTGGCCAAGTTCCTCCGCAACAAGATGGACGTTCCCAGCAAGTACAAGGTGAGCCTGTGGCTGGGCTGCGCTCGCTGCCCGGCGTTCCCTGCGCTCCGGTGGGCTCGATGACGTTTTGGCCCTGCCGTGTTACATCCCCTGCTGCAAACACGCCGTGCTCTGCTTGTTTCCCGGTATCACGGCTCTGCTTCGTGCAGCCCAGGCTTTGCGTCCCCAGCCGGGGGGGGACGCTGGGGCAGGATCCGTCCCTTGTGGCACGTTGCATGTAAGCTCTGAATTTGCTCTGTCATCACGAGCCCTGGCAGCCCCCGGCTCTGGGAGAGGCACCTGGGGACAGCAAAGCCCCGGTGTCCCCTGAGCGGCTCCGGGGGGGGGCTGGCGGTGCCTCTGCCCCTGTGCTGGGGGGGTGACACTTTTCCCTGCGCCAGGTGGAAGTGCTCTACGAAGACGAGCCCCTGAAGGAGTATTACACCCTGATGGACATCGCCTACATCTATCCCTGGAGGAGGGTAAGTGGAGCTGCCTCCTCCCCTGCCAGGGCTAGTCTTGGAGAAAAGCTGGGAAAAGCAGTCCTTTAGGGGAAGGCTGACGGCATTCAAAAGCTTAAAAACTGAAAAACTCAACATTTGAAGAGCTTACTTAAAAATTGAAAAAGTGGAGCGTTGAAAAAACTAAATTGAAAAGCTGAAAAATTGGAGTACTTCAACAAATTAAACCCCAGACGCCTCCTTCTTACAGAAGTGTTTTGCTCCGGGTGTGATTTTCAGGAGGCTGGGGGGCTGCACGTGCTTTTCTGCCCCTTTCTCCAGGGCGGGCGGGAGGGTTGGTGGCTGACATCAGGCCGTGCCGCCAGCGCGGGCGGCCGGTGATGCGGTGCCCGCCGGTGCTATCCCGGCACGGGGTGCCGCGGGGTGCCGGGTGCCATGCGTCTGCCCCTCTCCCGCTTGCAGAACGGGCCCCTGCCGCTGAAATACCGCGTCCAACCCGCCTGCAAGCGCCTCAAGCTCTCCCAGCCGCCCACCTCCGAGTGCACCAACACCAGCGGCGCCTCCGAGTGCGAGTCGGTCAGCGACAAAGCCCACAGCCCCGCCACGCTGCCCGCCACCTCCTCCTCCCTGCCCAGCCCCGGCACCCCGTCCCACGGCTCGCCCAGCTCCACCGCCGGCAGCGGCCCCCCCGCCACCAGCACCGCGCTCAACGGCACCTCGAACTGCCACCCGCTGCCCCCCGCCACCGGCCGGTGCCGCAAAACGACTGTCAATGGCAGCACGGCCTCCGCCTTGACCTAAACGACGCCAAAAACAGGGACTCCTGGCCGGGTTTTATATATCTATATATATTATATATATACATATATAAATATATATGTGTACATAGGGAGAAAAAAAAAAATTATACATACTTATTTTCTATTGATTGACCAGATTAATTTAAAATGCAAATAAGACACATAAATGTGGTTGACTATTTTTAAATGATTTTTTTTTTTTAATTTTTTTTTTTATTTTTTATTTTTTTTTTAATTATTTTAACTTACGTAAGCTGCACGCCGGAGCTGGGAGCCACGCGGGCCCTGCCGCCTTCCTTGCTCGTTTTTCTCTTAACGCTTTTCACTCTCCTCCCCATCCCTCTCCCCTCGCGCCGGCCGGGAGCGAGACGGGGCCGTGAGCGGGGACGCCCGGCTGCACAGGTAAGGGCCAAGCACAGGTAAGGGCCAAGCACAGAAGCCAAAAACTGCCCCCCCCCTCCTCCTCCCTCCCCCCCCCAGCCCTGCCGTGCTCTGGGTTTTTGTTTTTTTTTTTTTTTTTTTTTTTTAGCTTTTTTTGTGTTTGTTTGGGGTTGGTTGTTTTGGGCACCAGGTTTGATAACGTGGTGCCTGTGGCCCGCCGGGACCATTTGTTGGCATCGTGCGTCGCTCGCTGGCGTTGCCCCCCCCCCGCCCCCGCCCCGGCTTTGCCTTGCTGGGCACATTTCTGGTTCTTTTTCGCTTTCCCTGTGTGGTCTCCGGAGGGTGTTTCAGGCTCTGATCGAGCAAAGCCTCACGCAGACGCTTCCCTCGATGCACAGTAAGTTCTTTCATTGTGGGGGTTTCCCCCCCTAGCCCCCCCCAGCTTAAAAAAATTCTGTTTGCGACTTGGCGGGGAAGGGCCGGCCGTGCCGGGGGCAGGAGCACGAGCCCCGCTGAATATTGGGGTTTTTTTTCCCTTTCCAAGGGAGCTGCCGCCTCCCCGGGGCCGACGGGCAGCGCCGGGTACCGACGGCTCCGGCCACCACCGGGAAATTTTGGCTGGGGGCATCTAAACCCCGTGTTGGGGGATGCTTTGCCAGCGCTGGGGGCGTCTGCGCGGGACCCGGGGGCGTCAAATGCTGCTGCCCGGCCCGAGCGCACGGTGGGTGCAGCACCCAGTCAGGGGGGTGGGGGGACACGCGGGACCCCCGCACCGCCAGCGCTCCGCTCGCCTCCGCAGCTTCAGTGCCACGTTTCGGAGCGTTTATTTTCCTGTCCTCCCCGGCCCCGTCCTTCCCGCCCTCTCCTCCTCCTGCCCCCCACATTGGGTTTTTAAAAAAAAATAAAATTTTTTAAAAAAATAAATAATAAGACTACAGTGCCTTTAGCCAGGAGGCTGCGGCGAGGGC
Source organism: Larus michahellis (assembly GCF_964199755.1). Lineage (NCBI taxonomy): Eukaryota > Metazoa > Chordata > Aves > Charadriiformes > Laridae > Larus > Larus michahellis. The sequence continues at coordinate 1,558,051 of NC_133913.1, read as the reverse complement.
CCAGCGCGGGAAGGTGCTGCCGTGTTTCGGGCGGGAGCGGAGCGGCACCGGGGTCACCGGCTGCCCCCGCGCGCCGGGGAAGGGACCAACTTTCTACAGTGACAAAAGAAAAAAAAAAAAGCACAGGAGCCCCGGGGAGCGCAGAGCCCGGGGGCTTCTCTCCATCCCTGCCTGGGGAGGGGGACGAAGGACAAAAAAAAAAATAAGCAAGTGCCTGCAGCGCCCGGAACAGCCCCCCCCGGCCAGGCTGCGGCTGCGGCCGCCCACGACGGCACGGTGAGAACCAAAGGAAAGCGGCACGGGAATTGTGTGAACAGCCCGACTCCAAAGGTCAGGAAACATGGGATGTTGTTATTGTATTTTTTAATTTTTTTTTTTTTTTTTTTTTTTTTTTGGAAGTACCGCACCCCCGGCACGGACTGAAGCAGCGCCTTCGCTATAGCACAGCCCCGGGCTCCGCTGCCCTCCGGGCACTGGGGATGGGGCCCGGGGGGGTCCCCGCGGGGCCCCTTTTTGTTTCTCTCTTCCCCATCCCGGACGAGGGGCTCGAAGCGTGTTGGGGGGCTCCGTTTGTCTCGACTTTGACACCCCTTTTCTCCTTGTAAATAGGCCAAAATGGACTGAGGGAGGCAGCTGAAGTGCCTCGGGCGGGGGTTTGTGTGGGGCTCTTGGGGGGGGTTGTTTTGTTTTCTGTTTTTTCCTATATGGTACAAACCAAATTGCTCTGTATGTTTGCATCCTGTACGACGTTTTAATGTCTTGTAATATATTCTGATATTCATATATCGTTATTGGTTAAACATTTGTATAACTATACAGCTTTGTAAATGTAATAAATGCTGCAGACTGTCGTTCCCGTCGTCTCCCTGTACGGATGCAGCCGCCCGGGTCCCTCCGTCCCGCGTCCCGACGGGCACCCGCAGCTCTGGGGCTACAAACCCGCTCCTGAAAGTCCTGTTATCCCGTGGATTATTTTCTTCCCCAGCCGCTGCTGAGCCTTCGTCATCCCCGGCAGGGCCCCAGCGGGGCAGAAGGCAAAATCGCTGCCCCCGTGGCGGGGTGAGGCTGGTCTTCTGCAGCTGGTGGCAGCCCCCAGGGCCGAGTAATTCAGGTTAATTGGGGTGGGAGCTGGGCATCTCCTCACTCCCTCCGGTACCCGAGAGCTGAACATCCCGGTGGGCCCGTGGGGTCCGTGCGCCCCCGTGGCTGTGGGGCGCAGCCGTGTCAGGGCTGTGTGGAGACCCGGGCGCCCTGCACGGCCTCCTCCTTGTGGGTGCCGTCGCAGTAGGGGGGGGAGCGGGTGCGCTTGCACCCGCAGAGCCAGGCCGTCTTGTCCTCCTCGGGGGTGAAGCGCAGCGGGGAGAGCCCCGGGGCGGCTTTTTTGTGGGTGCCGTCGCAGAAGGGCTGCAAAGCAAAGGGGGAGGGGGGTAAAGGTGGGGATCCGGGGGTGCTGGGGGTGCCTGGCTGGCGCGGGGGCTGCGCTGTCGTGTGTGTCCCCCCCCCCGCTCTGAGCACAAAGCGGGGGGACCGCGACCCCTCCATCCCCCCCCGGCTGCGCTCTGCCCGCCCCCTCCACGGCCCAGCGCATCCCTCGGGAATCGGGGTGCTGCGGGAGCACCCGGGGGGGGGGGGGCGACGGCATCTCCTCCTCCCAAACCCTCCTCTGGACCGGGGGGTGTGTGTGTGTGTGTGTGTCCCCGTGGGGCCGCTCCCGCCCCGCTCCCGGCCCCGTCCGCATCCCCGCGCATCCCGGCTGGGGGGCCCGGACCCCCCCCCCGGTCCCCGGCCCGACCTGGCTGCGGCTGTGCCCGCAGGAGCACCAGGCGTATTTCTTCCCCGCCTTCAGCTCCACCGGGAACGGCTCCTTGGCGGCGATCACCGGCTGCGGGGGGGCCGAGCACCGTCGCACCTGGGGGGCGGAGGAGAGCGAAGGGATGTACGAAACCCCCGGGGGGTCCCGGCACCGACAGACAACCGCCGACCCCCTTCGCCGCCCGCCCCCCCCGCCGCAACCCGCTGCGGTTCTCATCAGTGTCACAAGCGCGGCCGGTCTCAGCAGCAGCATGGCCCCCGCCGCTCCGCCCGCCGCCGGGTCACCTTCCCCGGGAGCGGCTCCTCCTCCCGGCCCCGCCGGAAGAGCCGGGGCGGGCGGGCTCGGCGGGAGCTCGGCTCCTCGCTGCAGAAACGTTCCCCCATCGCAGGGATCCCCGCAGCCCCCCCCCCCCCCCCCCCCGCCCCGGGGTGCGCGGCCCCTTTGCACCGGCCCCATCAACCCGCGCCCTTGGTGCCCCCCCCCCGCCCCGCGGGGTTCGGGGGTTCGTCCCGGGCCCCCCCGAGGAGCTGCAGGGGGAGATGGGGGCGGGGGGGGGGGGGGGAGGTCCCTGTGCTCGCAAACGCGGGCTCTGCCGCTTCCCTGGAAATTCATCTTTTAAGCCTCAAAGGTTTGGACTCCCCCCGCCCCCCCCGCCGCCCCCCCGGCCTTTTCGTTTTTTAAACATTTCACTACTGGGAAAAATTAGCTTTTTTGACAGCCGCGGTGATTTCGCGCTGCCGATGGCCGGGGGCGGGGGGGGGAGGGGGGGGCGCTCTGTGGCCACCCGGTCCCACGGGCACCGTCCCACCCGGCGCGGGGGTCACGGCCCCCCGCCACCGCCCGTCCTCCCCGGGGGGGGCCCACGGGCAGCCGCCGTGTCCCGGTGACACGGGAGGGAGGGTCTGATGCGAGCGCGTCGCCCCGCGGAGGCGTAAAACCCACTGTCCCACCCGAGGCCGTTTCATCGTCCTTTCTGAAGTGCCCCCCCCCACACCCCGGGGAGGGGGAGAAAACCCCCCCCCGGGCAGCGACCCCCAAACCTGGAGCCCGCAGCTTTCCCGGGGGCCACCCAGACGCCCCCCTCTGCGCGCTTTCAACTGAGGGGGCTCTAAATTCCCTGTTTTATCCCGCTCCGTGGCCCAGCCGCGGGCCATGGCTCCCGTTTCCCGCATTCCCGGGTCCTGTGGAAGGCGGCCCCCCCAGGAGCACCCAGAGAAGGAGCAGGGGCGGGAGCGGGTCTTTTTTAGCCTACTTTTTATTTTTTTTGGAAAACATTCTTTTAATAAAAGTACCAAGGACTGTAACAATTCCGCAGTCGAACACGTTAATGATACAAAGCCATTATCTGCGTTTGGCTCCAGGGAGGGCAGCTGGGGGTCCCCGGCCCCCGCTGGAGGCAGCAGACGGGGCAACAGGAGCAGTTTCCTAAGAGCCCCCCCCTGCCCTCGGCACCTGAACGGGGGTTTGTCCTTAGGAAGAAACTAAAACGGGGAGCGTCCCCCCGCCCCGCGCCTCCCGCAGCCAGCGTGGAAGATGCCGACACACGGCAGCGGTACAAATATTCGGACACTCCGGGCTACAAATCTGCCCGTGTAGTTTTCAACTAAACCCCCCTTCTCAGGAAAAAACCAAAACGACCGTACAAACACCTGCTTATGTGTTTATGCTCTTGTAATTGCAACTCGCCGCTTCTCTCCCCGCTCTCTTTTCCATGCTCATCCCTTTTCCACGGGCCCCCTTTGGCCCACGCGAACCCGGCTCCGCCACGGGGAGCCCTCGGAACCGGGAGGATGCGCTTAAATCCCTCCGGAATCCCGACTCTGCCCATGGGCAGGGGCTGCCCTGACCAGGGTCGGGGCTCCGCTCCCTCCCGGCTTTCCCAGGCCGTGGGACCCACCAGGGACGAGGGACAGGAGCGTCCCAGGCCGTGGCGGCGCAGGGATCTCTGCAGCCGGATATTTACTTCCATCCCGCCATGACCCGGCTCACAGACCCCCCTGCCCCACTGCGCCCTTCGGGTCTGCAGGCTCCGTTTGATGAAACCGTCTGGCAGCGGCCGCGTCCCCGGCCGGCAGCGCAGGCTCCCCCCGGCCCCGGCAGGTGCTAAACCGCTGCATTTGCTGCTTAAATTAAAAATACAAAGCGGGCCCTGGAGGGGTTATTTGCACTTTACCCTTCAGCTGCGACGTCACACGTAATTCGGAGCAGTCACCCGTCGGCGCTGCTGGGCAGGACACTGATGACTTTTCAAAGTTAAAATGAGAATCTTTAACTAAACTGAGTTTTTCCATTTCCCCACTTTTTAAACGTTGGTAGCACAAACCAACTTCTTCAAATCCTGATAGATTTTGAAATATTAATTAAAAAAAAAAAACCAACCAAAAAACCACATAAAACTTCCCTCCCTCCGTCAGGCCGGACGTTACACCACCTCGGGGTGGTGATTCGGGGGGAGCTCGTCCCGGCAGAGCGGCTCCACCACCTGCACCGGGGAGGGAAGGGGCAAACGGGGGTGCGGGGATTTGGCTGAGCCCGAACCAAACCCTCCCTCCGGCCACGGCCTCGCCAAAGGCCTCACCAGCAAAAAAAAAACCCTTTTCCTTGTTGTGCTGCTGCTCCCACCCATCTCCCCCCCGTCTTCCCCAGCGATGCTCCGGGTGCGGGGTGCCGGGACAGGCAGCGGTGGGTTGGGAGGGGGTTTTCTGTGCCGAGCGTCCTCACGCCAAACCCACGGAGGTAACGGAAAGGCTCCACCTGCCCTCACTGCCCCATGCAGCAAAAATTGCCCGCGGGGGGGACGGAGCGTCCCAGCCGAGCCGGGCTGCGCCCCTCGGGCACTGATCCAGGCACCAGAAGGGCCGACACCAAGTTCTGGGGTGCCTCGGCACCCCACGGTCCCAAGAGGTGTCCCCGCGGGACTGAAGCCCCATGGGACACCCAGGAGCCCACGCGTCCCACCGGTGGGTACCACAGAGCTGGGGGCCCTTTGCTGGGCAGGGGAGGGAAGAACCGGGCGCAGGAGACCCGGCTCCGGAGCAAACGAGTCCTGTCCCGCGGCTCTGCTTCCCGCCCGGAAAAGGGGAGAAGGGAGGACAGCTCTGAACTGCAGTTTCAGACCTGCTGCTGCAAAGTTACTATTAAAATTATTGCTCCTTCGCCCTTTCCTGCAAGGTGACACCCACAGCCTTTATGACAACGCCATTTCTCAGACCAAACGCACAAAGCAGCGGCACCGGGGACCCATTCCACTCCCTGCCTCGCGGCTGTGTTGATCACAGGCACTTGATCATTTTTACTTATGTGGGTTTAAGAAACCGCAGGGCACACCTTACACCGAGGGCAACGGTAAATAAGAGAGCGGCACGAGCTGCCAGCTCCGACCGGGCTGGCCCTTGGAAACCCCCGCTGGGCGCAGGGCTGCCGGCTCGGCCCCATCCAGGCTGGAACCCGGCGGGTGACGCAGGTGTCCCCGAGGGCAAACACGGAGCAAAGCCCTTGTCACCGTCTGGACGGGACGACGTGCGCGCTGGAGACGGGTGTGCAAACAAACGAGGCTTTAATTTGAAAGGTTTTTGGAGCGACGGGCACCGCTGCCGTGTGCAACTGGCCCCTGACGCAAGCTGTCACCACGCTGTCCTTCAGAGAGGTCTCGGGGACGAGCAGGACGCTTCAGACCGAGGGATGGACTTGCACTGGACAGGGACGTTCCTTTGGGCAGCAGGGAAGCTTCTGTGTCCCAGAGCCAAGCTCCTGCTCCAAGCTCCCGAGGGACACGCTCCGCCACCGCCGCGCCTCAGAGGCAGCGGTCACCCCTCGCCCTGCCAGCTCAGCCTGAACATTTCACCCCAACGGGAATGACACCATCCGCCTGGTATGTCTCCTCTGGAGCCTTCTACTGAGCGCGTGAGAAGACCTCGTCCCCCTCTGTGTTGTCTTTGGGACAGAGCCAGGGGGCTCCCGCCATCTGCATCCCTGCGGGGCTGGGGCCGGGGCCGGAGCCTGACCCAGCGGAGAGAGCCCCGGGGCTCCGCAGAGCCCAGCGAGGGCCAGGGCTGAGGGAGCCCCTGTGCACACAAGAGCTGCGTCCAGGGGACACTGGGCACCGGCTGGGAGAGACCCGGAGCGGAGCGTGCGGGATGTAAGGGCCGCGGAGGAGCGGGGCTGAGGGGCTCCGCGTGGGAGTGCTGGGAGAGCCGCGCTTCAGGCACCTGCGATAGATTCACTTCCCCCGTTATCCTGGTCTGGGAAGACGCCACGAGCTGTTCGTTGGGCACAAAACCACTGGACATTGCTCTGCACCTTCCCCTCACGTCTCTCCGGTCCCCATCCACGCAAAACGGGAACGGGAACGGAAACGCTAGCGAGGGTCAAGCCGCGGAAAGAGGAGAACCATGCCAGGAACAAGCCAACATAACGCTGTGGAAATATTCCTCTGCTTTTTTCTTATTTCAGGGCTCCAAGAAACAGCAGCACCGGGTCTATGAGCCTGGTGCTCCCCAGGCATCCCCCGGGTCTCCCTCCCCGCTGCGCCCCGGCACTGACCGCCCACAGGCACAGGAGAGGAGACTTTGCAGCCCCCAGCTACGGCCGAGAGCAACCGAGTCCTCAGAACCAGACACCAAACCTCCTCCTCCCCTCAAAAAACAGCTGAAAGTTCCCTACAACGACCCAGAGCCTTTGACGACCCAACTCTGTGAGACCAGCCTTCGCCTGCCAAACTCTGCTTCCTCTGGGTGAGCCTTTGAGTGACCAAAAACCGCTCTTAAAGATAAACGTAACAACTCCTGTGTCTCCAGTTCACTCTTGCGCTCCCTCCCTGACAGCTCTTGAGCTGCCTGGAGAAACGCGGGCAAATTCTTTGGCCTCCAATTCCACCCGCCCCGAGGTGGCAATGCTGGTCGATAAGAGAGAGAAAAGCTCTGCAGAAGAACCAGGAGCTGGGGGAGAACTTCTCCTGGGCCTTTACGGGAGCCCTGTGCACCCAGAGGGCAAGAGGCGTCCACCTCACTGGCAGGACGCGGCCACACGTGGCTGGGGAAAAACCAAAGGTCAATAAAACCCGCTTCTGACTCCAAAGCGGGAGACGGCAGAACCGTGGAGGAGCCTGCGGGCGGCGTTGAAGCCTGACCCATGGAAGTGCCAAGCCAGAGCTGAGAGCTGAGCGCCGGGGAGCGGGAGCTGGTTTTCTCGAGAGCAAGACGTGTCTCCAAACGGGATTTTGAAGAGACGTCATCACCCGGCAATGTGTGGCCGGGGGGAAACGCAGAACCAGGCAGAAACAGCAGGAGCCCTTCCCTTCGGTGCCTCGGAGAAACAACCCCTCGGGAGAGGGGAGGACGGAGGAGCCGGCCGGAAAGCTCACGCCATCAGCGAGGTTGGGGCATCTCTACCCACCACCACGGGCTATCGCCGACCTTTGCGGGGGGGAATTTTTGCTCATGAACAGCCACCAGCTGCTCCTCCCTGCTCTCCCTTCACTCCCGAGGCACAAATCCAGGCTGGAGCCGGGTTGGGAGCCCTCCCTGCACCCGGCTCCTGCCCCCTCCAGAGCATCGCGTGCTCCGGCAGCGCCCGGCGTGCACCGCCCAGGATCTCCGCACGCACACGGGAAGGTAATCACACAGACCCTACTCTCATTTCAAATGTTGAAACCCTAGCTGTATTAAAAAAGTCTTCGATATTAATATTAATATTATTTATTATAATAAAGAACAGTCAAGCAGCGTGAAAAAAATATATCTTAGCTACATTACCTTAAATTGCCAAAAATATACACATTTTTCTCTTTTATTTAATAAAAAAAAACCAAATCAAAACAAAAAAAAGACACATGCAACATACTAAATGAGACATTAGCATCAAAACGGGTAAAGAAACGTACCCCAGTGCAACTGAAACACAGATAATCTTTAGCTTTTATTTTTTTCCTTCCCCCTGCTCTCCCTCTTTTTCACAGAGACACGAAGGTTTAATGTCGACCTTCCAGCAGCGTCCCCTTTCCTCCTCCCCTCCACCTGCCAAAGGGACCTTTGGCTCCGGGACAGGTTGAGGCGATGAGACAAGGGGAGCACTTCAAAGGGACCGGGCGCCTTTGGAAGATGTCGGAGAAACGTGTAAGTGCTATCGGGCTCTTCCCCGGCTCGACCTCTCCGGCCTCGTCCCTCCCTGCTCCGGAGAGCCCCGGAGGGGCCCAAACTGCTGCCACCGCCACAACGGCACGGCCAGCACGGGGCAGGGGACCAGGGACACAGCGCAGCGCTCCGCGCCTTTAACAGCGATCCCGCCTGCCAAACCCACTCCTTCAATTCAGTCCTTGATTCCCAACCTTGTCCGATGCTCCCCAACACGTCCCCCGCGGCGGGGGGAGCCCCGTACAGCACCTTCCGCCCTCCCGACTGCAAAAGTCGCCACGACGCACCTCCCGCCGACCCCCTGCGAGTTTGCTGGGGGTGCCCAGGGATTTGGGCACCAAGCCACCGATCTCCACCTGGGTTCGTCTGTCCTGGCAGACAACACGTGTCGCGCCACGACTCGCTACGCAAGGGACAGGTGCTACCGGCCTTCCCCCGCTCCCAGCCCCTCGCCTCCTGGGACTGGCGTCTCTCTCATTCCAGGGTGTGAAACGTGGTTAAATTTCGGAAGAGTTTGGCCGTGTCTGGGCACAGCGTCGGGCCCTCGTGGTTACAGACCGGGCCGAAGGCCGCGCTGATGGTCAGCAGGACAGCAAAACAGGTGGCGAGGCTAATTTGGGACCTTACAGTAAAAAAAAAAAAAAAAAGTAAAAACTAAAATAAAAATCAACCCCAGACAAACACAGCTGGGCAAGGAGCTGGCAGAGACCACACTTGCACCTTTACCGGCCGCTGTTTTACCCCTAACACCTCCGTCCATCATCTTGCTGAGCCAAACCAGCGCTACGCGATGCTTCTTCCCGAATTCCCAGGACCTGTTGCTTGCCAAAGGCTGGCAGGAAGAGCCTTCACGCGCGGGCAGCCGACACACGCACAACCGGGGCGCGTCAGGGCTGGATTTACCCCAAAGCCGAGCCATTCTGCGCGGTGCTTTCAAGCCCAAGACTCCTCAGGTGTGGAGGGGGCAGCAAGGCAAGACCCCCCCACCGCTGCAGACACGGATCCTGCTCCCAGCAGAGGGTCCCTGCGCCGGGGGGGTTTGGGTGGCACCTCTGCTTGCAGAGGGGAGGGGGGACGCAACAGAGCTGGGAAGGGAGGGAAGGGGAGGGCGGGGGGGGGGAAAGAAGAGAAATAAAAAAAAAAAGTGCAAGCACACAATTGTGCCAGAGCAATTTCGGGGACAGGGAGACAAAAAACAAGAGTCAAAGCATTTGCCACGGAAAGATCTCCTTCCCGTTTGGGGAAGCGCCAGGCGGGCGGCCGCTGGCAGGGCCCAGCCCGTGACTTGCCCGGGAGGCGGCTGGGGACAGGGAGCGCGTCAGCGAGAGCCACGGCTCCTCTCTACCTCTGTGCTGCGGGCACCGCGCGGAAGGGAGACTTCTTAATCTGTTTTCCTGCATTTCCACTTTTAGCTGCCATCTCCGTCTTCCCAATAGCTTCTTAACCTTGTTAAAACATTAGCTTTTCTTTATAAAAAAAATTATATATATATAATATATATATATATATTTCTGAGCAGACAGCAGTGTTCTGCCCAGTTCACAGAACTGGAGGCTGAGATCAGAAAGGTATTTTCTCTCCTTTTAGCCTTTTTCAGCCATTGTGGTGACAATCTTCCAAACAAACAAACAAACAAAAGAAATAAAATAAAATAAAATAAAAAGGAAGAAAGATATTTAGCAGATGAGTTTTGCCTATAACAAGCCCCTCTAGTACTATCAGCACAGACCCACTGCTGACAAATTTGAATAGTGCAAACTAGTTAGAGGCAGTGGGAATGTGCTGAAAAATGTCCATTAAGGTCTGACAACTTTGTTTTTTTGTTTTTTGTTTTGTTTTTAAGACCCTCAGAGTTTCTATTAGCTGGAGTCTTCCCGCCTGCCCCCAGGAGCTCTGGATTGAACCAGGGCGCGAGGAAAAGAAGGGGCGTTTGTACGTTTGACGTAGATGTTCCCCTTCCCCCAGAGCCGCCCCACCTGTCCTTCAATCAATCCAGCGCACCCAAGCTCAGAGGAAGCCGATCTCTTTGCTGAGGTTCCAGGCTGCAAGACGGAGTTAAGGTCAAAAGGTGGAGAACAACGAAGGGTCCGATGTCCCAGCTTAGGAGACTGGTAATTGTCCCATTGCTTGGAGATCCCTTTTCTCAAGTGCCCAAGACCAGTGGAAGAACGTGGTTTTGCCAGACTGGAGTGATTTGTGGTGGGTAAGAAAGAACAGGTACCGGATTTGGGAGTCTCTCTTCCCCACGCACATTTCTATCTCCCAGCTCAGGCCTGGGAAACAACTGCCAGGTTCAAATGCACCTTCTGAAGTTGGGCTACGACAGGGGTAATACTGGCTACGGCCCCTTTTTGCAAGCTGAAATTTTCGCCTTTGGAAATGCTGGAAGGAAAGGGTGAGACGGCACAAGGAGCAGGAGTGTGCTTTTCACGTGAAAAGTACAGCACCGAACCGACAGCAGCTGGCAGAGCAGATGTGGCAACGTCCTTTCGAGAAGTAGGTGGCTTTCACCTCCTCCCCAAGCACCAGTCCTTACCCATCGCTCCGCCGCTCGTGTCTTTTCAGGCTGGGTTTGGATCCAGCTGAGGTGTCGGGGCTTCATATGATGAAGCTTCATAGAGAGAAGAGCATCCTAAGGGCCCGGCAGACGAAAAGCAGGTGAGAAATCTCAGCTACGGGACTTCTTCTTAACCTCCCCATCTGGGCGAAGCAGACCACGGAGGTACTGCCACCACGTCCCACTTCCCCAGCTGTGTCACATCCAGTGCTGCCTCCGCGGGCGCTGCCAGATTCCTCTGCACTGTGCAGAAAGGAGCCCTCAGCAGAGGGGCCTCCCTCCGCCAAGGTCTTGGCCAAGGACGCTCGACGGTCTCTAGTGCCTCGGCCTGGGGAGCTACGCCCACGTGAACCCCCGTCAACCGGCAGGCAGCTGGCGTTAACTCTCTCCTCCACTCCGGGTGGAAACGCAGCTTCGCTTTGAGCATGTGTGGCACGGATCAGGGCGGCAGGCAGCCCCCCACCTTCGCTCCTCCCGATACCAGGGCTTGGTCAGAGACGTACTGTCTTCCAAAGCACCTCTTGGCATTGCCCAGCGGCAGGAAATGCTTCTTGGAAGCCTTGTGCTCATTGCTCTAACAGTATCAAAGTTGACTGTGGAAAGCCACATTCCCCTGGCTGAGAGGAGTTGGCTGCTGGTTTGTTCGGGAGCTTAGCCCTTGTCCTGGGTAAGAGGAGCTCCCTTTTCATTCATGCTCTTTAAAAAACAAACAGAAAAAAAGAGACGCAGAGGAGACAGGTATCAGTACTGGGTGGGCGGCAACACGAGGGGGCAGAAGCAGAGAGCCCTGCTGTGCTGCGGACCGGGCCCTGCTCACCGCGACCTCTCGGGCTCCTTCGGGATCAACGGAGACACGGGAGCCCCAGGTTTCCCCTCTGCCCAGTTCAGGCTGAACTGGCCCCTCGACCCTGGCCTTTGGCTCCTAAGTGTTTCCAACCAGGGCCGGACCTTCTGGGTACAGGTACAGGCCAGGGGAGGGACGGAGGAGAGATGACAGTATCACACCGTCAGTCCCTAGGCACTGGTGTTCCAGTAGAAGGCTGCTTTACAGAGAGGCCGTAAACCTCTCCGCAGCCTCTCCTCTTGGGTGCAAGATTCCTTCTAAACCCTGGGTTTCAACATGCAGTCACCTTCGTATTTCATCCAATAGGGCCAGCACTGCCAGGGGCACATTGTCCCATCCAAGTCCCAGGGGTAACAGAGACAAATCTATGGCCTGTCTCTGCCTCGCTTCTGCAGCAGGTCTGGTGCGTGTCTGCACACACACACACGGCAGGGCGCCTCGGGAGCCTCTGTGCCTACCCACGACCCTCTCTGGGCCCTACAGAAGTCCTTGGAGGTAGGATCAGGACGTGACACTGGCTAGCCAGGGACGCAGCAAAGCCAGTGGAACATTCTGCCTCTGTTGCCTAAGCCGTGCCCTGGCTCCCCCAAGGTAACTGCAGCGCAGACTCTCTCTCCCCGGGTCTGTACAGCGCCTAGCACCACGAGCTCGGTGGGGTTAGGGTAGTGCTAGCAGCATACGCACCGTTCCTTTTGGGGTGTTGCCATCAGCCTGCAGGTTGAGAAACGGGTTAGTCTGTGCTGTAAGGACGGGTGGGATGCCTGTCCCCGAAGCCAGCAGGCTGTTCCCAGGAGTGCTGAGCGGTGGGGTGGCCTGGGGGGCCATGAGGGCATTGCTAGGGTTGAGCTGCTGGGGGGAGAGGGAGGCCATGAGAGAGCTGCTGCTGGGGGGCGGCTGAGGGGCCGAGGTCATCAGGGCGCTGGTGCTGGAGTGCAGGGGGGCGGAGGTGGCTGCCAGGAGGCTGGTCATGGAGAGCTGGGACGAGCTTGTCATCTGCAGCCGCTGCAGCTCCCTCTTCTGCTGGATTTGCTGCATCATCTGGAACACCAGGGCCTGCTGCTCCTGCGGGGAAGGGTGAGCAAGAGAAGTCAAAGGAGGGACAAAGGGCTCAGGAAGAGGTGACATCTAATACAAAGGAGCCACACTGGCACACTCCATCCCAGAAACGCTACTGGGGACAGGGAGAAAGTCCCCTTGATCACATCTCTATAGGTGGAGAGAGGAACAGTCTGTCTCGTGTTCATTAACAGCCTGTGCTTATGACCTTTCCAACCCCCCTGTTTCCTGAAGCGTAGGATTAGCCAACCCCACCTGCAGGCACATGAATCTACTCAGCTCTTCCCAATCAATTGACCCACGGATTTTAAGTCTGTGGCATTCGCTACCCTGAATTTCTAGACTGGCTACTAATTTCCTTCCCCAGCCCGTCCCGCTTCACAGCTATCCCTGACCCACAGGGTCAGTGTAGGTAAGCTGGACCCGCGGGGGACGAGGGCCACGGCTCACCTGCACCCGGAGGGACGCCCTCGAATCCAACCAAACTGCGGAAATCACTATAGCAACCATCGACCAATGCAGCAGGCTGAGAGCTGACATTGTTCCCGTACCCACAGGGATGCAGCTGATGACACGGTGACATCAGCTGCTGTAAAGAGAAGCCCTTTGAAATTTGCTTTTCCTGGGTTATAAATAGCCTGACCCAGAAATCTGTCCAAAGCAACGGGCCAAGTTCATGGGAGATATAAATGAGCACAGCTTCATTGACGGGAACTGTGAGCACTCCTGTGCAACTCCGCCGCAGGGGAGGGACACCACAGAGGTTTCTGCAGGGCAACTGAATGCGGTTCTTACACACTCAGGGGTTTGTTTACCATCTCTCCATGCAGCCATTCCCACAACAGCCTGGGACGGGGCTGCTCTTTTACCCAAGAGGGCGCAGGCGGAGAGCCAAGATCCTCAGAACAGCTGCCTGATCCTTTTTCTGACCCCGAAGTCCTCAGCCACCTACACAGTCCCCCTGGCATCTCCAGTTCTCCATGTCAATGTCTCCGGACGGGGCTCGCCCGCCTCAGAACTATGCGGTTTGGTGCTTATCTCTTTCAAGCAACGTCCTCAAGTGAGTTCCCGTTCTCCTGTGGGCCACAGCACATCTGCAAGCCCAGAGCGCAGCGTGCTTGCGGCAGCAGGAGCAGACATGATTTGCATTCAAAGATGGCTGGCGGAGGTAACAGCACTCCTGATTTTACAGTGGCTTAGCGTTACCATGTTCTCACACCCTCAGGATGTGGGAAACCCAGATTAAGTTTTTTCCTTTGTATGAAAAAGACCAAATACCAGTCTCCCTCCCTCCAGGAGGTGCCACACCTTCCTGCCTAAAGCTTTTCTCCTCACTCTACCCTCAGGAGCCCGGAGCCACGGAAAAGGCACATGACTCTTTGCAGCCCTGTGGGCAGGGGATTCACGTGAAGGAGGGAACCCTAAGTTTTGCTCTCTGCTGCGAGGCTTTCCCATTAAACAGCTCATCAGATAAAAGGTGCCAGCAAGCACACTTACCGGATTAAGTGGCTGGGAAGTCAGGAGCTGCTGAAGCTGCTGGAGCTGTTGTTCGTGTTGGTGCAAGACGTGCCTCTGCTGCTCTGTCAGGGGACTCAGGCTGGGCATGCTGCAAGGGGAACAAGGCAGGGAATGTCAGCGCAGCCTGTCTTGGTCCTGCATCCATAGGGCATCCCTCCCTCCCGGTGCTAAGCTTCTGCTGGAGAGGGCAGGGCTGTCCCCGCGAGCTCCCCATCCTCACCTGCTCAGGCTGGTGGAGAGCTGCAAGGTCGGAGGCCCGCTCGCCTGCGTCAGCGCGCTCGGAGGCTGGGCGGCCTGAGCTCCGTTCAGATTCCCCAGGATCCCGTTGATGGGCATCTGCTGGCCTCCTGCCAGGGTCCCCATCAGGCCGTCCACCATGGGCACCGTGGAGAGGCTGTGGCTGGCAGTGGTGCCTCCCCCCAGCCCGCTGCCTGCCACCCTGGCCAGGCCATTCACCTGCTGCACCCCGGGCAGGGGTAGCGAGGCAGGACTCTGCTGCAGCATGGGCAGGGGCGGAGGAGTGCTGTGGAAGGACAGGGAAGAGCTGCTCCTGCTGGGGCAACCTGAATGAGGGTCCTGGGGGAGAAACGGACATAAGAGCATCGGACTGGGGCAGCTTGTGAAAGGTCAGCTCAGCTCCAAGGGTGCTTTGGGCAGGAGCTGGAGGTGGGAAGGGGGGCTGTGGGTGCAGGTGTACGCTCAGAAGGGTCCCAGAACTCAGATGTGCTTTTGCTGGATCTCTACAAGTGTGGCCAGAATAACCTAGAAGCATTCTCAGCCCACGTTCCCAGTCTCAGATCCTCAGCACTGAGATGAACTGAAGAACAGGCACTCCAGAGAAAGCAAGCTGATTTCTGAGCCTGGACTACAAGGCTTTATAAGCTGGATATCAAGTCAGAGTACTGGGACTGCACTGCTCTGTTCCCCCCCAGGTCCCTTCCCCAGCTGGCGGATGCGGTGGCCAGTGTACCTCAGAGGAAGTGGAGAGCGAGTTCTCGATCCCAAAGCTGTTCTTGCATGGGGGGCTCTTGCTGATGCTCAAGGAATCGTTGTTGCAGACTGTACGGAGGAAAGAAGTGAGGATGCAGTCAGGGGTGGAGCTTGACGTTGCCACAGCAATAGCAAGGGACAGTGCACACTGCCAGTGGCTACAGAGATAAATGGGTCAGATCCTCCCCACTGTGACCCCCTCCTGCCCACCCCAGGGCGCCGCTATGAAAGAGCACAGGGTGACGCTTCCCACTGTTCCCCTCACCGTTGGGAGGCAGGATGTACTGGGCCTGGCTGCCTGGGCCATTGCTGCTGGTCACCACAGGGAAAGGAACAGAGAGCTGGACGTTGAGAAGCTGCAAACGCTCTTTCTTGGCTGTCAGCGTCATGATCTGCTCCTGGAGCCGCTGGTTCTCCTTCTGCAGCGAGTGCAGGGCTTTGAGCATTTCTACAACTGCAAGGAACAGAAGCGGGAAAGTGGGACAGGGTCAGGGGAGAAAATGGGGGATGGAAGAAAGAGGAGAAGGGGATCCACAGGAGATACCGCAATTAGACCAACTGGGGGAAGTGACTGGCCCCAGATCACAGTCCCACTGCCAGCTACTCCCCCATGGCACAGACTAGTGCTTTGTCCCTCACCCGGCTCCTTTGCCTGTGGGCAAAATCCCAGCTGGCTCCCACACAAACACGCACAAGGACCTCTCCTCCCACAGCCCATGCCCCGAGTGACTCACTGTTTACGCCGGCTTCCCCGTTGCCCTGTTTCTCCAGGAGCTGCTCGATGTTCGGTGTGGCTTGGGGAACATTCTCCAGCTGCCCACTGCTGCTACAGGACACTGTCTGGTCGAAGAGGGTTGGCAGGCTGCTGATGGGGGACCTGCGGAAGGGTCGGGGAGATGTCAGAGATGTTTCCCTAGTCTGCACCTGCCCTCCTCTGCTCTCTTCTCCCCACATCTCATCTGCCTCACACCGGGAGTGGCTGCATCTCTCCCAGCCTCAGTCCCCGCTGCTCCATGTCAGGAGAGCCCTCCGTTCCCGTTAGCCCCGACTCGCACTGGAAAAGCAAACCTGCCCCCTCCGCTCCCATCCCAACCCTAGCCCCAAGGAGAAGGGAAGGAGCTGCCTCTACTTTCCCCAGTCTCTTTCCCTTTCCTTGCTGTGTCATCCCACGGCATCCCGGGGTCCGGCCGTGCCCAGGCAGCTGTGGAGACACCCCCGTGCCCGGCGGTGGGGGAGGACTCCTGAAGGACACTCACATGGAAGAGAGACTCTCCTGGGGCGACGTCCCTCGGCAGCCAAAACTGCAGTCTTCCAGGTCAGGCTCTGGGTGGGGAGAGGGACAGAGAGGCACAGTGTTCATAGGCGTCCAGCCCTCGCAGGTTGCCCGGGTTTGTCACCCGGGGGCGGCGAGCGCCGGTCCCCGCTAGATGGGAGCACCGAGCAGCGCAGGGCACCGGCATTGCATAAGGGCTCCGCCCGCCGTGGGAGGGGCCGCGTGTCATTGCGTGTCACCCTGTGTCACGCCGGCAATGGGGGGGTTTGGGGGGTGTCGCCCTGGGAAGGTCACCCACGCCACCCCCCTCCTTCACGGCAGGGGCCGCGTTCTGCGGGGGGTGCCCGCGCCGGGGGGGTGCGGGGAGCCCCGGCCCCGCAAACCCGAGGTAGGGGCAGAAAGAAGCTTTTCCTTTGGCTCTAAAGCTGCGGGGGCGGGGGGGAGGACACTTGGCTGAGCCTGGAAGGCTGAATCGATCCTGTGCAAAGCGCCACTCGGCTGCCCCAAGTGCCACTGCAGCCCTCTGCCTCCAGCATCCTTCCCCCAAACCCAGCTGGGGTCCTCCAAAGTTTCCAGATGCTCAGCTCCCTTCTAAAGAGCTTAAACAAGTGCTTCAGCGTCCAGAAACAACCCCCGAAGCCATCCCTCTTGTCCCAGGGAGCTGGGACACCACAGTGCCGGGGACGGAGCCGCTGTGCATGTGCAGGATATCTCCCATCCAAAGAGTAATCAAGAAGTGAAGTATATTTATCTGCCATTTGCTTTCCATCCCCAGAGCCTGCCAGCCCATAAACACACGTTCCCCTCGCTCTGGGACATGTCAGATGTTGTGACTACAGCCTGCACCAGCTGGCTGACTTGCCCCTCCTCTTCTTCACACAATAAGAGACATTTCTAATGTGCAAGAATCCAGGAAGTCTCCTGCAGGGAACGCTGTGATTTACAGTGTAATGCCCTGAGCAGGGCATTAGTTATTGGCAGTATTTTCTACTGCTGAGAACAAGCAAACGCAGCTGTTGTTCAGCAGCTCTTACAGACAGGTACGAGCGGGATCCTCACTCCTTCATCCCTGTGGGAATGTCTTTCTGGCCACCAATTATAACTGGTCCACCCTTCTGGGAGAAGCCGCTGCTTTCTGGCGGTGAGCGGCAGCTGCCAGTCAACAGCAGTCTCCCAGTAGAAGACACCTTGTGGAGACAAATCTTGATTTCAGGGACACCACAGGGCATGAAATCTTCCTAAGTTCTCCAACCAGGAGACCGCAGGAATGGTCAGAGCACAGCAGCGCTTCTCAGTATTGTTTCCATCCAAGGACCACTTAAACCCTTTGAAAAATACCCACAGCCCACCGTGTGCAGCCTTGCTGCATCAGTTTTAACCTGCAACCAAGCAAATATTCAGCTAAGCTTTGAATGCCTGCTTGTTGCTGTCACATTGTTTGCCTGCAGCCCAGGGAGCCTGCGCATGTGTACACCATTCTGGTTTTCTGAAACAGTACCAGGCTCCACATTCCATTATCTCCTGGCCAACACCACCCTGTTGCCTCCAGAGCGGGGAGATGACTGAGTTATCACACAGAGACAGCACTTTCCATGGCAGCAAGTATGAAAAAGAGGGCTGAAGACAACCAGAGAAGATAAATACATTTGGCCTGTCATCGTGATGAGGCAGGATCCAGGACAAGCCGTGGGAGGAAGAACTAGACAGTAGCTAAGGGAGTGGGAAGATAAGAATCAGACTTTTTGTACTGCCAAAGGCACCCTGGTATCAACCTGCATCAGTGACAACAGTTTCTCAGTTCCCCCATCCGTAAGACAGGGTAACACCATTTCCCTACGTCACATTAAAATTGTGAAAAGCTCAAATATTACTGCAATGAAAACTACACCTCCTTGGGATCCGTCTACACAGACGCTCTCAGGAAAGGTAGTCTGAATTAAAGACAAGGCAGGATTACTAAAACTTCACAACCACCCTGTCAATGACTTGGGATTAAAGCAGTCACCATGCTTTTAAGTGAAAATTGCCCCATACAGGAGGTTTAATGAATGTTAATTAATCCCTCTGGAAAAAAAACCAAAAAAGTGAATTTGGCTTAACACTCTCTGGGCCACTAGCTCCAGCAGGAGGAGATAGTGATGGACAAACCTTAAACGCGACAAAACCCAGGAGGTGTTCTGAACGCTGCCTGGAAATGGAAGAGACACATCCTGAAGCTTGTAAGATCCCAGTCAAGCAAAAAGAGCAATCTTGGAAATGGAAAGTAATGGAAATGGATCAGGCTTTTTTTGAGCACTTTGTATGTTGGATTTTGCCTACATGATTCATTTATTAGTAGCCGCGGGGCTGGAACAGAACCCAGACTGCCGAGCCTCCGTGTTGCGCCTGAACCGCAGGGCTATTCCTGACAGTTGACTCGCTTCCTTCTCCTGTCAGCACCTTGCCAAAATAACAGCAAAGGGGAAGCGGCAGTGGGTCATCTCCCTCTTGAGGGAAGAATAACTCTTTGAATCATCCCATTCTTTCCGTAATTCCAGGTGACTGAATCACTCCTGACTCACAGCTCCCGTGCAATGGCCCTGACTCCCACTGGGGTCAGCTGCGCAGTTCCCTTCCCGTTGCACTCGAGCAGATAGAAGCTGCCGGGGCCACGCAGACAAAATGCCGCCGGTGACATGCGGAGAGACAGACAGGCACCTTCCGTGGGCTTGCAAAGGTCATAAGTAAGCATACGTGTTCATTCATGCTTTACATGCAGGCATGCACACTTGTTAAGGCAAATAAGGGCACACCGGTGTCAGATTATCCAGAGAACTCGGAGCCACCTCTAATGAGGACTGTGCGCTTTAAAGTGCTTGTTGCTCAGTGTGACACCGGGCAGAGTTCTACCTCCCAGGAGTTCGGCATCCAGCATGCTGAGCTGCCAGCATTTCTGGGCTAGGGGAGCGTGAGACAGTTGCATCACTAACTGCAACATCTGAAAATCAGGAGGGTGCTTTTGTTTAACTACTGGTGCAAAACAAAAAATCAGTCCTGCTCTGTTTTGGGAGAAAAAAGGAATCTTATGATGCTTCAAGTTTCCTGCTTATTAACCAGGCAATTTTCCAAGAAATATGAATTTGCCTTGGTGGGAAAAAATGAGCAGTTGTAAGTAATTCAGTGTTGGCACGTTCACGTTTGGAAGCTGAAACAGTGGATTTTGTTGTATTCATGACAAAGCCAAAGGGGAAGCGTTGAAAGTAACTCAACACAGAAATGGAAGATGAAAATTAAGAGTGTGAGATATCTCTCTTTAAAAAAAAAAACAAAAACAAAACCCAAAATCCCAACAAAAACTTTTAACTTATTTTGAGCAAGCAAAAGCTCACGGTAGTTTTCACTAGGTTTGTACAGGGTTACTGTGTAAAAAGGCAACAAATTTTGGTAGGGAAGGACTTAACATTCTCGCACCTTTCTAGCACATGTCCAGGGACACACAATATCCAATGGACACACCAGCAGATGCGCTTTTACGGGACTGCAAGCCAGCACTTCATTAAGGCAAACACAAGCACCCCCTGCCTTGGGGAAAAAGCCACTGTCCCTCTCTCCTAGCCCCTGGCTCTCACACGCACGGGATGGGAGCAAGCAGGGAGGGCAGCTGGAGAACTATGGATGCAGTTGTCTCGACTCGACTCTTCCAGGGAGACCCCTTTGGAAGTCCAAACTCACATACCTTCTGATTCACGTACCTGCCCGGCTGCTTTCCGACTGATTTAAGAGTGGGTTGATTGATAGCCCAGATGTGAGGGGGCTTCCAAAAATATGTGAGGAAGGGAGGCTAAACGTCGAACCTGCCAGTGAGAACACCTACAAGGCAAAACAAGGAGGGAGAGAGAGAGAAATGATTTCTCAAAAACGTAAGAGGAAAATAACTTCATTATTCCATCTCCTCCTGACTCTTGAACCCAGCTTGCTCATGAGAGAGAGTGTTAAAAATATCTCCTTGGAAGTCTCGCTAGACAGTTGAAATCTTCCCAGCCCCGTCTCAGAGCCAAGAGGTCTGAATGAGCCATGTTAACACTGAGCCTGTAAAACTAACTCCCTCCTCCCTGTAAAACACCTCTCACAGTGAACTCCCGACAAAGGACAAGGCTCTGTCTCCTGGCACACACACAGCCCACCCAGCTGGGACGTGCGAGCCCTCCCACCAAGTTATCTGTGCTGCAGAGTGAAGGTGGGGCTGGCACCGGTGGCAGGATCCAGCCGAGCAGCAGGGGACGAGCAGCATGGGACACAGCACACACCGACAGCCAGGCCTTTGCTACCTGGGCGCTGTCTGGGCTCCCCTTACAGTCAATGGAAAGCAATGCATCCTTTTCGGTTGCAATTTCTCCCACCCCGAAACAGGCTGCGTGGGCTGCGATGCAAAATTGCCTACATCTTTCTACGGACTCTAAGGGAAGCTGCAGTTGGCAGCTGCCCTCTAAACTGAAGGAAGAGTGGCTGTTCCCAAGTGGAAAAAGCAACTCCTCTGTGCCCACAAAGTGGCCCTGCTCTGCCAGTGCCTGCTCTGTCCAACGCTCTCCTGAATTACAGTTCCTCTCCTGGTCCTGAGGTCCTTACCTGCGTGGTGGAGACCGAGGAGGAGGAAGCTGGGATGGTGCTAGCAAAGGGAGACCGGTTGAGCTGTGGGAGAGACGACGTACCCTGGTGTGCCAGCAGGCTGGAAGAGAGGGGTGTACTGCACACAGCTCTGAGCACTCCGCCCCCGTGGGAAATAGGGTCCTTGTTACTGGTGTAGATCCCTGCAAGGGGAGGAGACGTGTTAGAGAGCCAAGCTCCCCTCCGATGGCCTGGAAGCAGCTGGTTTTCTGCAGGGCTTGATCTCAGAAGGGGAGGGTGGCACCAATGCACACAATCAAGCATAACACGCATTTCAGCATCTCGTAGCCTGGCGTGCAGTGAGGGTGGTCACAGTCCGCAATCCTTCTAGCAAAAGGTATCACAACCTTTTCCAGCCTTGCCCCTGCCCCCCTCTTGTTTGCCCCCCAGACCCCAAGAAATCACAGCATAAAGTGACTCACCGAAGGCACAAGTCAGTGGCAGAAGGGGGGGGTGGACTCAGAGAGTCCCACTCTGCTGCCTGTGCTAGTCATGAGACCACACTCTTGCTGAGCCAACCTGCCCCCTTCCCCGATACCCAGGGATGATGGTGGGGCACAGACGGATAAATGAGAAAGAAAGGGTGAGGAGAGAGCTGCTGTGGAGGGAGGGGACCCCGTCTGACTTCCCCTTGGCTTAGGCATGCGGCAGAGGCAGTGCCCAAAGCCGGGTCCCTCAGAGCCCTGCCAACATCTCTCCGCAAGAGAAGAATGGAAGAACGAGCAGGCAGGAGAGCGGGGCCTGGCAGCCTCCTCCTCTTTGAAACATCCCTTTGTTGTTCCAAGGGGGAGGCAAAAAAAAATTGGCCTAAGGTTATGATTATGGAAGTTGCATCAATTCCTGCAGCTCCTCTCCTCTCTCAGGCAGCGCAGACAAATGGGCCAGGGCTCCCAGGCGCACACAACAAAATTATACCCCCCCCTTTTTTGCAATCTGACCTAAATTGGAGCATCTGCAAACAACCCACAATAGACCGATGACAAGTTCTGCTGCCAGAACAGTGTCAAACCTCAGCCCTGAGCAGCAGGCCCCTCCTCTGCCTGCTGCCTTAACCCCTTCCTGCCCCACGTCCCGGCTGCCTTCAGCCCTGCCAGGCCGGGGAAGGGGACTCCAGCTGGGAACAGCCGTAAGCCTCTCATCAGAGTTAATGCTGCACCAGTCTCCCAACCCTACATGGTTGTGGTAAGACCAGGATGAGAGGTTTTGCTTTTAAAAGAGGGGTCAAACTTGAACCACTTATGAGAGTCCCTCATTTGGGGTCAGACTGTGGTTGTTTGGCCTGTGAATATCCCCTCTCTGTATTGCTCTGGAAATGAAGCTCTGGCTAGCTTCATTTGCTGGGTTCATAGTGCTAGGTTTGCCAGCACTTGATCAAAAAGAGTTTGAAATGCCCTCCAGTTCCAATCTGCAGCCCAGCTCCAACGACAGAGAAGCTGACCCAGAGGAGATTCTAGGATGAAGGCCAAAATGGGAAGGCAAGACCCAGATGTGCATTTTTATAGCTCCTGGGAATGAATTAAAGGGACTGGACCCTGTGCTGACAGGTCCAGACACCAGCCAAACGCGAGGAAGACGACAGCATGGCTGGGAAGAACTCTGCACACCTGGAGCCCTAAGGGGGAACATACCTGAACCCAGCAGCGGGGACTCCATGCTGAGGCTGGGCAGATTCCCCGTGTGGCTGAAGGACCGTGAAGAGTTGCCGATGCTGGAGCTAACAAGAGAGCCCCCAGAGAAGGGTGACGAGGAAGTAGATGTGGACCCAGCCAGCTGGGCACCCAAAATCTCTTTGCTTTTGCCCCCTTTTGGCCTGCCAGGCCCATGTTTGTTCTTCTTGCTACCTTTGTGCTTCTTTTCCTTCAGCACCTCTCCCTCCTCCATGCTGAGGGATGGCATGCGCTTGTGGCTGCTGCTGCTTCCACTGGTCCCGCTGGTCCCCACCGCAGGGCCGCTGACAGGGTTCGAGGCCTTATAGTCCACGGGGGAAGCATCACGGCCTCTCTGCTGGCTCACCGCGGAGGTGGAGAAGCGCATGATGGACCCAAAGCCGGAGAAGATAACCTTCTGCTCAAAGATGTCCCCCTTCTGACCTTCATACAGAGGGGAGCAGTGGGAAGAAGAAGAGGAAGAGACAGGCTTCCGGTACTTCTCGTCGTCCTGCTCAAGCTTGGGGAATGTCACAAAGTCCTGGGAGCACTGCAAGTTGCTGCAGGAGGTACCTGGGGGAAGCAGAGGGGAAGCAGCTATAGGAAGGCTCGTGGTGGCAGTAACTCAGCCCATAGGGCAAGAGAAGCACAGTCACAACGCAGGTCCTCTGGCACAGGCTAGTCACTGAGCTGAAGGACATCTTTGTCACCTCCCAGCCCCACTCCCCCTGCATTGCTTTGACGCTCTCTAGCAAGCATGAGAGGTGCACACCAGCGGCTTCATCCCATCCAAACCTGCGTGTGTCTGCTCCCCTAGGCCCTGCATCACCACTGTCCCTCCCGCCCCGAATAGGGTCCCAGGAGATGAAATAGGCTCGCTGTTACGACAACAGCTCGAAAAAGAACTGCGCAAGGTCGGAGCAGATGGGAGCCCTGCAAGGCTTTGACTCAAAGCTCAGGGGAGACTGGATATCAGGTTTTGGCTCAGGTCTCTCTACTCATACTCCTTAAAACACTGCTGCAGACAGTACCACCTATGGAGGAGAGGGCAGGTGCTGCCCATATTGCCTGTGCACAGTATCCCTTCCCTCCTCCCTCCACTCAGACATCTGGATCTGTTCTTCCTTGCAGTGCAGCGGGCCTGCACAGGAGGGGAGCTGTAACACTCATCTGACTCGGTTCTTCCCTCTGTGCATGGAGTTAGTAGCAAGAAGACTTTTCCCTTTCCCTTCAAGGGGTTAAAGAAAGAACCATCAGCAAAGTTTCATGGCACTAGCTGATGAACAGGTATCTTTACAGATACAGAGATATCAAAGAGGAGCAAAGCAAAACATCCCCCCATTATCCCCTCCTCTCTTGCTTCTCCTTCACCCCTTACCTGCAGGCTGGAAGGTCCCGCTGGATGAAGCTGAGCTGAAGCCAACTGAGCTCTTCCCGCTTCCCGTCTTTTTCCCCTTGTGGCTGCTGCCATGGCTTGAGGACTTCTTGCCTTTCACCTCCGACCTGCTGACCTCCGAGGTCTCTTTGCTCCCCTCATGGTGGCTGGTGGAGCCCTGGCAGCAGCAAGCACAGAGGTGACTCACTCAGGCCAGATGTGGCCGCAGCAGGGGCTCTTTTTACCAATTTCCCCTTAAGAGAAGTAATTGCCCCCTCTGCCCATAAAGTGATGGCCAGGTCATCTTAGGGGAGAAAAAGCAACATTTCCCTCTATTGCTGCTTGGTGGCACCAGGTTTTATACTCCTAGGGATTACGCTCATCCCATCTCACTGCAGGAAATTAAACAGGGCACCGATGATCAGGGCACAGACATCAGAGATGTCAGAGGGTTATTCAGCCCAAATAAAATCTGCATTTGGCTGCGATTCAAGCATGTATTTCAGCTGCCTCTCTCAGGTGTGCTACTCTCAGCAAGGTCATTCCACCTGGGGAAACTTGCTCATCCTTGTGCTGTGACGGGACTTTCCCTGGCTTCCCTAAAGCATCCACTGGAGCACCTCCCCTGCCAGCCCAGGGCTTTCCAAATCTACTGCAGTAAATATTTCACAGTGACGTTGTTAGAGCAGCATCTGACCATGCAGCAACAGATGCTATCCAAACCCCATATAAGCCCGCAGGAGACAGGGAAGCAAGGGGAATGAAGAGGCTGACCAGATGCTAGGAAATCCAGGAGCTTGGGATGAGAGAGAGAAGTGTGGGAGTTTAGCAGGGGGAGAGTGGAATGAACTGAAAACCAGATCCCCCGGGGCACCCACGCTAGGATATGAAACCTTCACCTTCAAGTCACTTCAAAGCCAAACTAGCAGTGTTCAAAGATCACTTCTTGCAAGATATTACTGCAACCAATCAATATTATAGATATAGCTCCAATGTGATGGCTACAGCCCAAAATGTAACACCTGTACATTAGTGCGAACACCTCTATTTCTTACTGAGCAGATATAAGGAAGACACAGAGAAGCACAATACCTTTCTAACATTCCACTATCCCTGACTCCAGATGACCTCTTCTTGGGGAGAGCTA
Source organism: Larus michahellis (assembly GCF_964199755.1). Taxonomy (NCBI): domain Eukaryota; kingdom Metazoa; phylum Chordata; class Aves; order Charadriiformes; family Laridae; genus Larus; species Larus michahellis. The sequence goes on along the minus strand of NC_133913.1, from coordinate 1,533,057 downwards.
AAGAAAAAAGGGCTTGTAATGCAGACTCATGAATGCCCAGATAAAAATCTTTCCCCATTCCTCCCACATGGTTTAATCACTCTGCACAATGCAACAGCTGGCAGCCTAACACACACCAGATGTGCCGGGAATATGAAAGACAGGAGGAAGGGAGTGGTGGAAATTAGGGGGGAGAGGAGGGGGAATCTGTATTTTCTCATCACAGACTCCTGGATGTAGGAGATTAAGCCTTCTTGATTTATGAGCTCAGAGGGAGCACGAAAATCTTTCCGACTTTCCACATCTGCCTGGGGAGGGAAAGGAGAGCAGTGTCTGGGGGCTATGGGAAGTCCTGAGACTGCTCACGAAGTCGCAGGAATGAGATGGCTCATGTCTCAGCAGAAATGCAAAGCCCCGAATTTTCCCCCCATAAATTCACCTCTTTGGAGCTCCGCACAAGGTGCACGAGGCCACAGAAGGGCAGGGGGAAACCACATGAGAAGACATGTTCTAAATCCAGAGTGTCAGGAAGGGAGTGCAGGGCAAGTAATGAATTAGTACAGGGTGGAAGGGGGAAATCTGAGCTGGCAAATAAATCTTAATTGCAAAATTAAAGGGGGAAAGCAAAAGGGGGCGGGGGGGAGAGAGGCTGCGCTGGCTCAGCTGAAGGCGGTGAATGGACAGACACTCACCTGTAGGGCTGATCTGACCTCCCAGACCTCCCTGAGAGACTCCCAGAGATTTCGGGGGCAGGATTTTCCCATCTCCTGCCAAATGTTAGCCTAGATACTGTTTGCCAAACAGGTCAGGGCAGATAGATCTGTATGGTACGACCACAAGCCCTCCTCGCCACAAAGGGTTCTTCTCTAGCAGCCGTTCTGGAGAGCCTGAATTTGGGGCAAGGGCCCAAGCACTGCAGCCAGGAGCAGGGAGAAGGAAACTGAAACCACACTAAATCACTTCCCCTCTCTGTGCCTCTATTTCTTTCCCACTTTGCTCCGTGGAGCCTGCAAGCTCTGTGTGGCAGCGGAGCCTTCCAGGAGACACACGTGGACTGCCAAGCACAACACAGCCTTGATCTGAAGGGGAGGGTCTGCTACCATTATGCCAATATTAATAACAGTAAGGAGGGCTGCAGTCCCATCGCCTCCCTAGCGAAGGAGATTCGGGCTGCTGCCGAGAGGGAGCAGGACTGGAGAAACCTGCGTGCCTGCTGCTTGCCTTCTGCATAAACAGAGGTCTCAATCTCTGGCTCATCGGCTTTTCTCCAGCATGGAAATCCGTGTGTGTGTGTGTGTGCAGAGACAGCAACGTTTCATGTGTTGCAAACAGGTGGGGGGGAGGGCATGCTGCAGAGGAAAAAAAAATAGGGAAGCACTGAGGAAGTGGGAGAGCTCTCTTTCAAAATGAGGCAGCAGCTACATTTTGAAGGTCTATTTAAAGCAACCAACTGAAAAATGCCACCAGAATAAACCTGCTGCCCCAGCTGGAGGTGACAGTCTGGTGGGGAAACTCCTGCCTCAAACCTGGAGCCAGGAGAAAGACGAAGTCGCGCGGACACCCAAGCGCAGGCATGCACGCACCTCCTTCCCCCCCGGCACTCGCTGTCCCCCGAGGGGCTGTACCTGTTTCCTGGCCTCTCTGTGACACTGTGCAGCACCCAAGCTCTTCATTCATTAATTTATTTATGGGAAATCAGAAGAGCATCTCTTTGCCTCCTGATTGGCGGGACGAGCTCCTAGAGGGAACCACTGACGAAATACAGAAGGGGTGGGGGAGGCTGGTGCCGCGTCAGAAACACAGAGCGGCTTTGCCCTGGATTAAACTACTGATGAAGGGAAGGAGGGAGGACATGAACGAGGAACAATGCGACAAGAGCAGCAGCTCCTCCAGCCCACGCACCGCAGGGCGATGTGCTGAAGCAGCCACCCGGGCAGGCTGGAAGCATCAGCTGCCTTTCCACGCTGGATCGCTAGCTAGAGGTCAGACGAGTCTCCAGCAGGAGCTCTGGGCCGAAGCGTGTGTACAAGCCACGGTGTCTCTGCGTCTGAGCCACTCACAACCTTTACCACATCCCTTCCCTCACCCTCAAGATCAGGCAGCACCGTGCTGCTGTTCTTTGTGAGTGGGGATAGGAGACACAGACGGGCCAAACCTCTTATTTTTAAGTCACTAGCAAATTCCCACTCACGTCAGGACAAGGCATGGTAAAAGGCTCAGGGATTCCTACCACAAATATCCATGCTTTGATTTGCAGGGGTAATCATCATCCTTCCCCCACAAACCCCTACCCATCACAGTGACTGTGAATTTGCCTGAGCCAGGCGTAAAGCAGAGGTACCCAGGATCTGTCAGCTCCAGGCCGGTCCTGGGTAGATGCCGAGAGCTCAAATAACAGCAGGAAACTTGGAAAATCTCCCTGCAATCATGCGCTCTTCACCCTGCTGTGCTCCCTTCCCAGCACCTGACCAGGAGAGGGTGGGTGCAGGGAGGCCTTGGCATCCACAGCTTAGATTACAGAACCCAGATCGAGCCAGATGTTGCAGCCCAAAACACGTAGCATGTGTGAGTGTGTGTCAACAAGTGATCATGATGTCTGCAGCTGGCAGGAGAAGGCAGCTGGGGTGGCTTGCAATCCTGCAGATTTACTGCAAGTGCAACAGAGAGCGGCAGGACGGCTCCCCAGGGGCATTTGCAGGGGGAGGGGAGAGACATGCTGCTCGCTCTTCGCCTGCTCACTAACCTCGATCGCCAGAACCAGGCACCAGCTACACGGAGAGATCCCGAGCACCTAAACTGCCTCCTGAATTTGTCTGGCAGTGTGTGGCTCCAGAGCTGGAGCAGCCCTGGCTGCCAAGGCTTACTGGTGAGACTCATTGCTCCTCCCCTGGTGAGAAACCCTCCTCTGCCCCAGGCCCGCTCCATGAATACCATCTTTCCAACAGGCTGTTCAAAAGCATTACTAGTTGGCAGCATTTTGTAGTTTTTGAATAGACCACATGAAATAGCCAGAAACTATTATAGCCAGAAACTATTACCCAGAGGGGATGTTTTCTGCCTCTTTCCCAGTCCCCAGAAAGTCTGTAGGAGCTCCAAGTAGCCGGCCTGACAATGAACGAGAGCCTATATCCAGCACAAATCCACTCTCTACAACCCCTCCACCTCCAAATCCACCCAAAAGCCCTAGCCCCGGAGCACCACCGGGGGATTTTCAGCACGTCAGCTGCTCTGCATGTTCTCTGGAAGGGACGCTCCTGCGCCCCTTGAGCAGGATCGCCTGCCCCTCTTTGAGAGTGATGAAAATCGCACCACCCAAAGACACTTTTCAGAGGCAGGAGGAGAGCTCAGAAGAGGTGTTGTGAAGAGTCGTTTGCATGCCGTGAATTCACACCCTAGTTTCACTTTCCGGTGTAGACCAGAGCTGAGGCCGCAGCACTGTGTTTGCAGCGTGTTTGTCCCCCAGACCAGGGTGAGGCGGTGAGAGGTTGTCACTGCACAGACAGGACACAGGAGGCCGGGGAGAGTCCAAGTGTCAGATATTACTGGTATTTAGATTCCTAGAAGTCGCAGGGAAGCACTCAGTGAGATGTTCGAAAACCTGGCAGAAGTCAGAGGTCTAGCACAATTGATTTCAAGAGGAAGACTGAAACCACATCAAAGGACCTTCTTCATAACTAAATGGTTCAAGAGGGGAGCACAGGGTGGCTGACATATTAGGTGAAAATTGGAACTGGAAAATAAATCTGGATTGCAAAATTAAAGAAAAAGGTGAACCCAGAGGCCAGGCTGCCTGAGGGAACAAGGAAGTGGGATATACCACTGTTCCTCCAAAGCAACCAAACATAGTTCCACTGCTGTCAGCCTAATGTGGTGAAGCAGCTTGAAAAGTCCTACCGTATAGGACTATAGCTCTAAAAATCCATTATTAAAGGGTTGCTGAAAGTTTACGAGGACTTTGATAGCAACATCTGACACTGAGGCTCAGTCATCTGTTGCCCCAGACTCCCTTTAGGCCAAGCAAACTGGGAGCAGACTGGAGTGTGGATTCAGGTACTGGTAACACCTCTCCATCGCCTGGTGCCACACTACAGCCTGCCCACACTGCCAGTGCCCATGGAGCAAAAGGTGCCAGGGCCCTTCTGCTGATTCATCTGACCGATGCTCCAGCTCCTCATTGCCGGCTCCAAACCACTGGTGATGCTCGGTGCCTCCAGCCCAACCCCTGCTCCAGCACAGCCTGCGCACCAGGACGGGAACTTGGGACTCACTGTTTCTGGTGTCACTTTGGCTACAGTGCAAGAGGCATGGTGAGCTGCCAGTATGGGGCTGGCGAGGACATCAAGGGCTGCATCAGCCTCCTGCAGCTCTGCACGGCTGCTCCGGGCCAGTGTCCTTCTCCCAGGTGCCCAGACACAACCATCTGCCACAAGGTCTTTGGGATCTGCTCTCACCCAGCTGCCCCCCACGGAAGACTGGGGGCCGTGTCACCTGCAGGGATTATCCCTGAGGAATTTATGCTCTGGTTCATTGGGTAACTTGGAGAAGGAGGCAATAAATTATTTGCCCAAGATCATGCAAGTGGTAAAGAGAGGAACAGACCCCAGCTCTCTTCAGACTCCAACCATGGCACAGCAGGAACTAGCAACGCTCTTCTGCAGAGTCACGTCAGCTGTTGGTTTGCCACATCTACACTACTCGCTCCCCAGTACACTCTACTGGGATGAGCTGTACTAATCTAACACCCAGAAAGGACAAAGATGGTTTTGGCTTCAAATAGGACACTTGTTTGGACATGCTACATTAACGTGTTTCAAGGTTTTACATTAGTCTAACCCGTGCAACGTTACACTGATGCAACTCTCTAGAAAGCCTCATACAACCACCCCCTGAGGGGTTTGTGCAAGGTTGTAGCAGCTCTTAGGTTTGATCCAGAGTATGTACCTTTGGTAACAGAGAGTTCAAACAATGCTTTGGGATCTACGCACACAAAAAAAAAAAAAAGCAAGGGAAATACACTCTCTGTTATGAGGATTAATAATAACTCCCTAGGGAAACACTAAAACCCTGTCACTCAAGCACAGCTACAGTAATTAGGATCTCCTGAATTTTAGCTTACAAAGAGTTGAAAGCTGCTGTAAAACTGAATTGCACCCTTCCCTCCTTATTTATAAGGTCTGGCAGGGCTTTGGAGGAGACAGTGGGTAATTGTCTAACAACCACTCTAGCTAGCCAAGAGTCAGGTTTTGGATTTCAGTTCAGCTTGAAAATAATCTTCTTAGGCCATCAGCTCCTGACAGCTCTGTTAACTGGGTGAATCTGCTGTTCCCAAAAGCCAGAGCTGAGCTGCCCTAACATGAGCACAGGTAAATCAAGAGTGATTGCAGCTCAGAGGCTGTTCCTCCACTGTCCCGCTGTAACTTTCTGTGGCTCCCAGCCCAAGAACTATGAGACCAGCTTTGCCATTTCAGCTCTGACCTACACCTACTCCCTGCTTCCAGGCTTGGCTGCACACAGAACATAGAAAATCCTCTTCAGTCCTAACCCAAAGCAACCCTGTGCTGACTGGCAGGAGCTTTCACTCTTCCAGACTGCCCCTGCAGTGTTTCTCACATATGCAGACACCACTAGCCCGTGAATTTTCATTTTCACAAGGCGGTCCCTGCCATGTAAAGGACACCCAAGCCTTTCCAAGTAGCATTTCTGTGCACAAAAGGGCATTCCTGGGCCACGTTGTTTATTTGTTCTAGCAGGAGCTTGGCCCTAATCCTACTCTCACTTGCACCAGAACAGCCCTGCTAAGGAGCTGCATTAGTTTACTTTCCCACTACAGAGAGGAGAGTACAACTCCAAAGGTCCGGGTGCTGGAGTAACCTCACTCGTTCCCTGACCCTGAACAACTGCAAACTTGGCCTTCACCTTGTCGCATGCGAGCTCAAGGCAAGTTCCACTGTGTCTATTCTGCACTACCGGAGTTTGGGGTCTCACACAAATTACAGAAAGCTCAGGGCTATCCTGATTTACAGCCAGGTGCAAGAGTCCACGTCAGCAGCACGATTTCAGCAGAGAATACCAGAAGCACGCTGACGTTTTGACTGTGCCCCACCAGCCCTGGGCACTGGGCAAACAAACCTGCACAAGGGACATCTTCCCAGCAGGGAACCGGACTGCCTGTACGCCTCAGCAGCAAAATAGGCTACCACACTGTGCCTCTCTGCCTCAATTTTCCTGAAATGAGGGAACTAAAGAGGAACCAACCTCCCATTGTCTCAGACAGAAAAGCTACCTCTATTATGCACTCTGAAGATATAATGTGCTTCTAAGATTGCCTGGCTTTTTTTTCCCCCCTCAGCTCTATCAGTTTGTCTAATAAAAGATAACACCTCCTCCCACAAGCCTTGCCTTGCTTACCCACCTGCCTGAGCTGTTTACAATGTGGCAGCAGAAAAGGCCAAAGCATGGATATTTATCTATTCTGCGAGAGCTTCAAATCCGAACATCTGCTGCAAAACAGGCTGGCGCTTACAGCTCAATCACTTGGGAGTTTAGCTGCATGATTGTGTCGTCAGTGCTGACAGAAATCAAGACAGCTGCCGTGTTAAATTCCCAAGGTGGGCGTCGAGGTGGGGAGTCAGGCAGAGAGAGGGAGAATGTGACGAATCAGGAATCAAAATAAATGGACAAAAAGCCTTTCTCTGCTCTTCTGTACTCTCCTCCCCGCTTCCTAGGAAAGCTAGTGCCGATGGTTTTCCCCCGCCCTCCCTCCCCACCCTACATTCACGCACTCACACCCTGCAGGTTTGGTACCTTCTCTGCAGCGACGGGCACCGAGGACGGGGTAAGGCTGGTGGGAGACTCCGGACGTTTTTTGTGCTTCTGTTTAGGTCTTTCCTTGTCTTTCCGACTCTGCAAGAGAAATCAGAAAGTACTGGAAGGCTAACTTTTCCTCTGCTGAGAATAGCAGTTGTAAGGGAAAAGAAAGGAGGGTGTGTAGGGGTGGATTTACAACCATACATTCATATTCCTCTTTCCTTCTCCACCCATCCACACGAGCCCAGTATCCCTTCCCCCACATCCCAGCTTCTGGCTGGGAGCGTCCCACTATCTTTACCCCAGCTGCAGCCAACATCTGGAGTGCAGAATATCAACAGAAGCCCACGAATCAGTTTATGGTAAGATGATAGGGAAGGACTTAACAAGCTCTGGCTGATTTCAAGAAACCTGAGCCTTCCTCTTGCCATTTCCCCAAAGGGACTCTGTGCACCCTCACCCTCACTCTCCCCCTTCCTCAAGGGTTTCTCAGATACACCCTGTACAGTCAATGGGAGAGTCTGGATTTCAGCACGTGTTGCACGGGCACAGGTAAAGAGATCAGTCAGTGGAGATCTTGGAACCTTGGCTGGAGCCTAACCTAGAGATCCCCCACATCTCCCCTCCCAAAAGAGACAGCTGGTCTGGGTCCATCTCTGCTAACAGAAGACAGACTATTTAGATTTCTTCATCCTGTTTTTTCTCTCACTGAAGCCCCAGAAACATGGGATTCTTCAAATTGCAAACCAAGGAAAAATCATGGCCTGAGAAACACTGAGTCCTGCCTGCCCTGATTTTATGTTCTCCTGGGGAATGGACTGTAACCAAGGAGTGAAAGGACTGAAAATGTAGGCCTGCGTGACTTCAAGTCCGTGGGGCCTGAGAATGCCCAGGCCAGCTGGCACACGGGATGGATGGAGAGAAGAGCATGCTCCATCACACGCTCCTGCTTCATCCCTGTCTTCCTCAGCTGCACGCTCCCATGGGAACATGCTCAACTGACTACGGGAGCTTTTCTGTGCTACCAATGTCAGCTAAAGATGCATCCTTCTGTACTGAAGCTGCAGAAACTTTTGTGCTGAGTTCCAAACTTCCCAGTGTGGTCGCTGGTGTGTGGACCAAGAGAGCTGCTGCCAGATAAACACCTGCATGAGATGCAGGGCTTAGAAAAATCCATCCTCTTGCCTCTGAGACCTTTTAGTGGGAAAGGATGCCTAATCTGATGCAAGCCCCACACACGGGTGTTTTATTCTAGAAGCTGAAGTCCTCAGTCTGGACCGAAGGTGGGTTCAGAACAGACCAGTCACATCAAAATTCATTGATGCTCCAGAAAGACGCTGATTGCTTCCTCATGCAGGCAAAGCCCTGAGGCTACAGCCGCCAGCACATGCCAAAGACGGGACGCTCAGGGGAAGATGCGATTGCAGCAAATACATGAGCTCCACTCTGTGGTTTTTTGGGGGGTGGAGGGGGGGAAGAGAGTGGAATAATTAGCTTAGGAAACAATATGCTAAATGGGGGAAAAAGGGGGCAGGAGGAGGGAAAGGGCAGGAGGAAAAGGCTGGAGAAGGCAGGCATGAAGTGAAGTGGAGGTGAAGCAAAAGTGGTCCAGAAATCAGCACCTTCCAGTGCGGGTTTGGCTGAATTTCCATCGCGCGTGAAAAAGAGACCCCATGCTGCAGCCCCCAGTGCCCCTGCAGCGTAAACCTGCCGTGACGGAAGCTTTCACTGGGATGAGCTGGTAAAAAAAGGAGGCAAATCCAACCTCGAGCTTCACTGCACTTGCTGAGTGCACAACCAACGCTGTCAATATCCATCATTTTATCACAAGGCTCCCGGTGTTTGGCATATCTGTTAAAGCCTCGGTTCCTAGAGCTACAGTATTTTACCAGAATCTGTTTTCTTTTTTCCTCTTTCTTTAATACACATTTCCTGCTTTGCAGTGAACAAGGAAAGCTTGAAAACATGATTTCTACAAAGTGCCAAAAGACAAATTAAAATTAAATCTTTACTAAATCTCATAATACTTGGGAGCTTCTCATGCTATAAACACTGTCTAACTCTCCTGGGTCTCCTAGGACAGGAAGACAGAGAAACTGTGTCCCAGTTAGTTAGGCAGCTCGTCACAGAGCACGTGCACATCAGTGCTCATTATTCCAGTAGTAGTAACATTGCACTCACTTAATAGCACACAGCAGAGAGTTTCAACGAGCTGAAAAGAAGTTTTTAATATCTACATCTCATTTTACAAATGGGAAAACCAGGGCACACGGGACGAGAAAACTTGCTGATATTTCACAGGAAGGCATCCAAAAATTCAGAAAGAAAAGTCAAGAGATCCCCCTCCCCACCTGGACACACGCTCGCCTACTTGCAGATGCTGCCAGTGCCACTCTCGGAAGCTAGAAATGGAAAACGGGAGCCAGACACCTCATTACAATACATTTTGCCAAATTACTGCACCAACCCCGGTCCTTAAACTTTCTGAATACCACGAAGCTTGTTCTCTCATTTTTAGACCCCGAATCCCAAATGCACTTCAATCACGAAGTTGCAACAGGAGGGAATAAGATACAATACTGCAAATGCCAGAGAGACAGCACTGTACTGATTTAATTTCACATATCATGGTCAAGAGGAGACAAGGCAGAGCCAAGCCATTTTGGCTAACGACAACAAACCTACACACGTACATACACACACATCCACCCATACACATGCATGGGGAAAAGCAGAAATGTCCTGACTGTCACCGCAGTGAACTATAAAAACCTCCCACAGTTTCATTGTGATGGCAACCACCAAACTCACATCCTCCAGCTTCAAAATCCTGGCTGTCTCCTGTCTGAAAAACCTCCCTTCGCTGTCGGCAGTGCAGAGTCTACAACAGCTAACTGAGCAGTCCCCTGGTTAGATGTAGGAGTGCGTACATATGTACATATTCAGCAAGAACCCAGCCTGCACAATAGGGACCAGATTTCTGGAATGCTTCAGCTCCCATTTAGATGCTTGAATAAATGGTCAGGTTTTCCAAAAAGCTAAATGCTGGGTATTAAGCTCTTTTGAAGATCTGGCCCCGACTACATGTGCTGAGCAACTGTACTCAAACCATTTAGAAAATCTGTCCCACAGAGACCAGTCTTCGTGCTCTGCTCAAAGGAGCGCATTGAAACCAGGACCACCGCAGCCTGAGGAGGAGCTCAGCGGCCTGGTGTCCCTGCACGCAGCCCCCAGCCATGCCCACAGGCACACTTTGCTCCTCCGTGGTGCTTACCAAGCACTTCTCCCTCTCCCACAGCACCTCCTCCCCAGCCTCTCTGTCTCACTCTTGCTTGGGCAGAGCAGAAACCCACAGGGCCAGGGACCCAGGAGCTCTCTGGCCTTCAGCCAGTAGTCCTAAGTCTTTGCTGAGTTGGGGTGCCCACTGCCTTTGCACACCCAGTAGCACCCACCTCCCACCTTCCAGTTACTCTCTAATGCCTTTGGGAACTCAGGAGGGCAACAGGACCTGACACCTTCTTCAATATTACTGGAGAAATGCAGTGCCCTGTGTTAAACGGGCAGGACAATTAACTCTGTCACCCCATGGGCATTTTGCAGACGGGCTGGGCTGCCCCCAGACCAAGGCACCGGTGAGACGGTTACTTCAGCTGCCCGCAGACACCACGGCACTGAGACGGTCAGGGTGCTCAGTCACTCCTGGCTATCTTGCCTGTGTTGACAGGCCCTCAGACAACCCGGGGCGTTCCCAAGCTTGCACCAGAGGCTTTTAAACGTGTGGGTTCTCTCCAGGAACCAGAAGGCTCCAAATGCTTCCTGCAAGAGCTGCAGGGCCCAAAGGGAAGGGGGGGGCAAGGGGAGAGGGGGGAAGAAACACTTGGTCCCCTGCCTCTCCAGTGCCCTCTCCCCACCCGGCTTTTCTGCGTCCAGCACCTCACCTCCCTGGCACACAGGCACCCCCCCTCCAAACCCTCCTTGCAGGAAACTTCACAGACCACACAGCCACTGCCAACAGCCCAGCCTGCCCACGGAGCCCTGCCTGGCTGTGCCACGAAGCAGGACTCAGGGGAGGAGGAGGGAGGGAGGATGCACTGTGCGAGCAGGAAACCTTCCAACGCCCCCATCCCACCTTTGCAAGCAAAAGCCGAGCCCTACCTTGCAGCCACTCCGTGCTCCCTGCAGTAGGCTGGCTGGGCGAACTGCGGTCTGCAGGGAACATGAACCTGCCCCCAGCAACAAACTTCATGGAAAACAAACTCTCTCCATGCAGGACTGAGCAGCTGGGGCTTGGCATGTGGGCACGGAGCAGGACAGGCCTGCGGCGGGGGGAGTGCGGCTGCATGGGGGGGCGTGCCGGCGACACAATCTCCCTTCGAGCTCCCCAGCGCAGGAGGAACGAAACAGGATCTGTCGCTGCCAAAAAGGGTTATGCACAGCTCCTCTCGCTCCCCCCACCGCCGTCTCCCCTTCCCGGAGCCCCTTCTTCTAATCTGCTGGACACCGGCAGTTGGATCATTAGAAGTAGATTGGGCAGGGGAAGGAGGGAGGGAAGAGCTGGGAAGAGCCAAGCGGGCTCTGCTGCTCCCTCCCTCTTTCCCAGGCTCTCTGAACTCCCTCACCCGGAGAAGGAGGCCTGGCTCTCTGCTGCAGCCATGGCAGCCGCAGCCAGGAGGAAGGCAGCACCGGGCAGAGGGACGCTAAGCCCCTGTCGGCAACCTCGCTTGCACCAGGGCCGTGCTGGGGATTTGGCAGGTTTGCCTTGAGGTATACTCCGAGTGCACGAGAGGTTTTACACAAGGCCACACAGCCAGCCCTTGCTGGGCTTTGTGCGCTCTCAAATTATTGCTTCAGGATTTGCCGGGGGTGGTTAAACACCCACATAACAAGAGGTCACAGAAAGCCAGTCAAGGATGCGATGAAATAAGGCTACTATAGCTAGATCAGAGCAGATTTAGGTTCAGTACTCCTTCCCAAAAAACCTGTGCTGGTCTCACAAGGAGCCACTTGCATCCCACTTGAAAAAAACGTCCACTTTGCCCTTTGGTGCCTGCATGGACACAGAACTCCAAGAGGCAGACCTGTGTCACCAACTCGAATGCAAACACAAAGGCCCTCACAGACCCACTGGGTTTAGCTTTGAGCCCAGTACAACTTCTCCAGTGTGCTAAGTCTGCCAGGCTGGGTTCTTGGCTTGCTTCCTCCACTGGCACTGGGTCTAGACAGACAGGCGATGGCAGCGGGGAGGCAGGCTCTGCCGGGCATCTGCTCAGCCGCCGTGGGACCAGGGGCTCGTGCGCTGCTCTGGCCGCTGCTAAAGGGATAAGGGGAGCAGGACAGAGACAGTCCCCGTACCCCCATAAAGTGCCCCCGTAGTTAGGGAAGCAGTTCAGGAGCTGAAGATGCGTTATGATTGTGGAGAACTGGCTCCGTACCCAGACCTGAGGAACACCTGCAGGTGGGCTTATTTGCTCCAAGCGCTTCCCTCTCTTTCCTATGTCACTGGCAGGGACCGTTCCTCCCATAACAATGTCCCATAACCAAATTAAAAGTCCTCTGATTTTACTGATGGGTTCCAGGTGTTCACTAAGAATAACACTAGATGACTGTCTCCCTCCATGGGATACATGCCTAAAAATGTTGTAGCGCATGTGCTCCCGTCTGCTCCTGGTGTGACAAATTTCATTCCACAGAGCATGGTAATTTTTTTCTGTGCATTTCAAGCAGACAATATAGGTGACAGAACATCTGTACTTCATTCAACCCCTGTGCGTCATCCAGCATTTTCTTGGTATTTAGCTATTGTTTTCCTTCTTTCTTTCTTCTTTCTTTTTTTAAACAAACAAACCCTGCAAAGGCTCCCACAGGGTAGAGCACACACATTGCAATACCAACCCCAAAGAAATAAATGGGGCTGGTTTTGCTAAAGGCCTGCTATGTTCTGAGGAAAACCCAAAGCCTGGAGCTCTCCCATTTTCGGGGCAGCACAGAAGGAAATGCTTGGGCTGGTGTCATTTGTGCCTGCAAGAGGCGGGGGATGCCGACGCTGGCTCGCAGTCCCACATCACAATTGTCCCTTGTTCTGCAGAGAACAAGACTCTTCACAAATGCTGAACTGTTTTACACCAGGGCTTAGGAGTCCAAATCCCGAGTCTTTGCTGTCTTACTGAAGCCACTGGGTTAAATCCTGTGCCCCTCACTTAGTCATTAACTCAGCCAGAGTTTTCCTCCGTAAAGCCTAAGTAAACAGCTGCAGCCCTGCACTGGAAGGGAGTTGTCAGGCCCTGAGCTCCTTCTGGAGCAGAGAGCCATGAGCACCTGCAGCCCAGGGGCTCACACACACGCTCTGAGCTGTGGCTGAGCGATCAGCTCCCCTGCAACGCCTCCAGCTCCGGGAGGACGGGACCAGCCGGCTGCACAGCTGGACAGGCTCAAGAAAAAGCTGTTCTGCTTCAGGTCAGCACAGCAGCACGCCCAGTTCCCCTGAAACATGTGCGATTAAATCATGCACTGCTAGTCACGTACTCCAAAACCATGTGGGAACTAATGGTTCATCCCCCTCTTGGGGCACCTCTTGGAAAGGTCTGCGTTCCCACACCGCCTCACACCCACCCCACACTTCACAACCACCCCCAGACCTGTGAACTACCCAACACCCCTGGAAGCCCAGAGTGCCCTCCTCACCCTGCCCGTCTCGGCTGCTTTGCACGCCTCGTCCCCCTTTCCGTGCTGTCTCCCCCTCTCCGTGTGGAAGGAGCTGATTTTGCACTTGCGCTGTGGCCCTGCCAAGCAATCCCGGCCCTGGAAGGGGCCTCCATCGGATCTGCTGCTCACAAACCCAATGAGCCATCCGCAGGGGAAAGTGGTGAGGCAGCAGCGAGACGGAGTCTCTGCACGTTTGTGAGGAACCCAGAGGCTAACAATAGTGGCAAGCGCCACTGAGAGGCCTATAAATAAATCCATATTCCTCCTGTTTTCACTCTCCCCCTGGCGCTGACCTGCTTTCCAACCAAAGCCGGGAAGCAGCACCTCCCCTGCTCCTACCTGCCAGGCACGTGACTGCGCTCCCACCCCGGCCACCAGGCGCTGTGCAAATATAGAAACCCTGGTACGGTCCCCCAGCCTTGGACTTGTGCAGCCTGTCAGTTACAATTACAGCTGAGCTCTCCAAAGCCGCCGTCAATCACCCCGATCCTGCCCTCTCCCCCCGCCTCTGCCTGCTTGTTGGCTAAAAATAGCACGTTCCAGTACAGCCCCGCACCTTGTGCCAAGTGCTCGCTCCCCGTCCGTGGCACAGATGCTCTTTCTCCCTCCCTCCTCCTCCTCCTCTCCCCGCAGCAGCTGAACACACAAGAGGAGTAAATACTCCCTATGCGCTTTAGCCTTGTCGGCGGCAGCAGGAAATGTACTGACTCGGTGTCGGCAGCGGGGCGGGCACCACTTTGTAAGCGAGGTTTGCCTTGTTTGCCCATGTATCAGGTACGGTTTGGGCAAGCTTCCCAAACACGTAATGGACATAGCGGGCAGCGTTTCAAACTGGATATTGCGGGATAACCTCTGTAAATAAAGAGGGAGATGGCTTTCCTGCCCACACGATTTATGGACTCTCAGCTGGGCACGCCAGGAGGGTGTCAGTCAGTATTAACTGATGGCCGTACTGCTTTTGAAAGCCTGGATGCCCTTGTCCCCAGGAGACTGGGCTGAGATCCATCAGATTTCGGCCACATAACCCACCGGAGAGTCATCCGGCTGTTTCTGGATGTGGGTCATTATCATTACCATTCAAAATCGTTTATGCATTGTATGCAACAAGACAAAAGCAAACAAAAAAGAAGTAAACAGCCAGACACCTATGGTAAGACTTAAAAGATTTGCACTGTGATTTGCAGGGGTATCACCAATTGTGTTTATACAACAAGGTATATTTGGCTTCTGATTATAGTGGAATATATCCAGCGGCTGCTTGGTAGAGTAATTCTGGATTTCTGCTTACGAAAACCAGGATGTGGCCCATAAAGTATTAAAAACTATCTGACCGTACTGTCAGTATTCCTGTATAAGTTATTTCTGTTTCAGATCCTACCCCACTGCTTTGTACAGACAGGGTGCGAAGGAGGGTGGCAGTACTACACTGCATCCTTGATAATACAAAAGCTGTATCAAGGGGTAGGGAGGATTTCTTATTCTGCTGCCTTGAACTAGCCTTCGAACCTGGATCCTCCAAAAAATGCATGTCCTGCCTTTTAGGGCTATTTATTATTATAAATAACAAATACCTCAGAAGCCTCTGGCCTCCTCATTTCTTTTGGCACAGACCCTTCTACGCTGCAACCTGCATCCCTGTCAGAAGCCAGGAGTCTGCTGGGATTCTGCCTGCCACATTCACTGCTGCCTTTCCTTGAAATATGAGCGTTCGTCACGTGAGGCAGTTGGTTAGTTATGAACCTTGGTGTGCTGTTAACACATCTTGTAACACTGCAGCAGTTTTGATGAGTACGTCTTAACCAGCAGAGTTAGATAAATAACCATTGTACCAGTCAGATCTGGCATACAGTGTTCTTCTAAATAATCATTTATCGAAGACAAACTATTTTCAAAGGTAGACTTGAAGTAGGTGGAATCCCTATGGTGGCTACTCTGACTAACAAAATGCTACCTAGTTTATACTAATTATTGTTGTTGCCTACAATTAACCTGCTGGCCACAATGCAGATTACTAATCAGTATGTTTTTGTTCTTTAAAACTTAGACTCTGGGATCTGAGGACAATGACCTCCAGTTTATGTTCTCAAGCTGCTGCATTTAAAACCACAGCCCAAACTACTTCTACACAGATCAACTCAGTAGCTGGAAACCATAGCACAACGTCACCCTCAAAGGGGACCTGACACAAGATAGAACGTGGACGGTTGCACATTTCATGGGCATGTTCTGCCAAGACCCTTCGGGCATAATCTGAACATGCAAACTTGGCCGCACGTTCCCCATGGCTGTGCTGCTCTCTTTGCATACACATTTCTGGAGGCCTGTTTAAAAACGCAGCCACTATTCAGATCCCTGACTGTGAAACTCTCTGCAGAGACAGAGGTGCTCTCTGCACACTCTTCCCCTTCTCACCTCCATCCCACACGACTGTGCCTCTCTGGATTGACAAACTCTGTGCAGATCTTACCTTCTTTGGCCTTTCGTGGTGGGATACATGCTTCTCTTGAGTAGGGGATGTGGATCGACTCCTCCTTCCAGCAATGAAAGAGCTACCTCCAGAGTGGCGTGAAGTCTTCTGAGGTAAGCGGGGAAGGGGAGAGGAGGTGGAGACCAGGAGAAAAAAGAAAAAGAGAGAGAGGAAACAGTGTTACAGAGCCCAGCTTTCACTGTTATGGTGAGCAAAATTACAGTAAATGGCTTGTCTACCACATGTAGGACCAAATTCTTTTTGTACCAGATGCCCAGCCTGGCTCCTAACATGGGGACCACAGCAGATGCCATACCAGTGGGCTTACAAAGAGCATGTAGATATAACTCCCCAAATCCTTGGTTCTTGGTGGCCTATGCACACTGCCACTTGTAAGGTGAAAGGCACAGCTGCTAAGAGACCATTCTGTAAACAAGATGAACGGGAGCAGCAGTGTTGGTTAGACAAGCCAGGCCTCCTGAACACCAGTGTCCAGCTTGCAGTCTTGAGTGGGCGTGGGGGCGTGTGAGGAGGGATGCCCTGTTCTCAGACCCCAGGCACAGGCAGAAGTCCCGCTATCTATCTCAGCATCAGCAAACTTGACACAGAGCTACACTTGTGTCAGATACTGAGGGTACCTGAAGGGCAGGGAAGGTGTCCTTCAGTTTGACTTTGAGGGGAAGCTCAAGACATCAGTCACTGTATGTGATAGCACTGATAAGCAGGAAGAAAAGTGGGAAAGGCCAGCAACAAAGGAGCCACTGAGACATAAAGCTGTAGAGGAGGATCAAATTTCCTTTTTGCTGCAGGGGGGAGAGCAGGTGCCTACCAATTATGCAGAACAGGAAAAGGGTTCCTCTCTTTCCTCTCGGTAGTGTAATTAATAGGGGGAAGTCCTTTGCCCCAAATATCCCTCAAACAGGGAATGACTCCATGTCTCTTCTGGGCTCTCTCTGTCCTCAGGCAGAAGTTCTGGCTGTTCTGTGTTACCCTCCTGCCCAGGGTGCCTGAGCTATACCCCCAACTCCCTGCAGCATCAAGGACCATGGCTGCTCTCCTTTGCGGGGACTTAGCTTTCAGCCATACAGAGCGGGTCAGGGAAGCCAGAATAGGCGGGAAGAATTCATCCCCTAGTTTCAAAAATGGGTTTAAAGATGCTATAGAAATGCAAAATATAAATTAATCTTTATTCCTAAGTGACTCTGACTGAATGTCTGAAAAGTGAAGCAGGCTGCAGTCTATGTTTATGTGTTCTTGGCATTTCTTACTGCTCTGAGCACTGATACAGTCTAGGATAACAACGACAAAAAAAAACTGCCACAGGGATGAAGAAACTCACCATTTTATTGAAGTGGTACTTGCAGTAGCCGCAGTATTTGACATTGTCGACTTCTAGGACTTCCTCTTCACATAAGAGGCCAGCCATCTGGGCACTGAAATACATGCGATTAGGAGGAGGATAAAGCAAATTGTACAACTAGATCACATATCCCATCAAAGGGCAAAGAATAGTTCAGGATACCCAGGCAGGGTCTTGAAATTTCCTGTTCTGCTTGGCAAATGGTTTGCAAGGAGGGGGGAAAAAGTTCAGACTATTTTTAATTCATATTAAGATCTTCAAAATTGTCAGTACCTTTCTACCAAATTGTCTTGATATTTTTGTTTTTGTTAAGGGAGGCCTGGAAGACCAGTAACAATTCCAACGAAAGACATATCATGAGCAAGGAATCCATGTAAAGCTGGGAATCTCCCTGTTCTGCTGATAGGGAATGTTGTTTTCAGGCTGCGAGGGTACATGAGGATATCAGCCCTTAAAATCACACCATCTAGATGATACTCTTGCATGTGCTCTGCTGGAGAAGGAACATTCCTGGGTTGTGACTCATCTCTTCTCTTCTTGGATTCCACACAGTCTTAGGGAAATCCCCAGCCTTGGTTCTCAGCAGGGAAGGCTCACTGGTGAAACCTCAGCCTTCCTGGGGAAGTTCCCCTCACACACTGAGCATGGATGAGATACCCCTCGCACAAAATAAACCCAGGGCGATTAGCCCAACTCCCCACCGCCACCCGTTTGGTGCAGCCTCAAAGTCATAGCAGAAAAACCAATAGCTGGGGGTATTCTTGGGTTGATGCTGTGGGGAACTCACCAGGTGACATGGAAAGCTTGCCGGCAGCCATGCCGGTTACAGGCCATGCACGCTCCAGAGGCTGCTTTGCTCTCCCTGCCCTGCTCTTCACAGATGTAGCAGGTCTGCAAAAAAAAAAAAAAAAAAAAAAAAAAGGAAAAGTGCTCACTCCAAGAGGCAGACAAAGTGTCTGCTTCACTCTCACCCTGCACCAGGAGGCAAAGCCTTCAAGAACTTGTAACTCTGTGTCCAGTCAGCTCCCTCCTATGACAAGAGCTGCAGGTTATTTCTCAGCAGCAGGCACAAAACTCAAGCATTTTCGTTTTCTCCCCAAATAACAACTGTCTCAGATCAAAATGTGGAGTAACCAACATGCAACTGCAAGGCAGAGATTGCTCAAGTTACTGGGAGTTGGGGAAGAGAGAACTGGAGGTCCAAAAAGTTATTTGCAAGAATGGGAATTTACTTTGTTAGTTCTTTTTAAAGGAATCTGAGTACCCAGAAATTAAAATAAATTGGATAGGAGATGTGGTAGAATAAGATGACCCCAAAAACACAAGGTGGGGCATGTACACTTTGGGCAGCAAGAGAGAGACGGCCTTACCTTGTTGAAGCGGTCGTGGGGCACATATTGCAGGACAATTGGCTCCATGGTGAGCACGTTGGCAAACTGCACCTCCGGGATGTACAAAGCACAGACGACGTGGGCCCACCCTAGGGATGCAAATAAGACAGAGAGCGGAGGTTCACATGGGGCAACCCAGAAGAGTCTTAAACTCAGACAGGGCTGCAGACAAGCATGGGAGGGAGAGAAGGAAGAGAGTGTAGGAAAGGAGCCAACTTAAGTTAGATGTTAGATTTGAAATACTGCTTGTTGTAACTTGGTTAGCAATCAAATTCTTTGTGGGTGAAAGACAGACAGATACCACCTCCAGATTAAATAAGAAAGCAAACATTTATTTGGGAAAAGAAATGTACAATGCTCATTGTGCTTAAAAGCAACCCCTCAGGACTTGAGACCCAGAGTCGAAGACCTCACCAAACCCAGGAAAAGCATCCAAGCAGTAAATGATGCTGATGGGACAGGTTTGACATGTAGTCAAAACAAAGCTCCCTTTATTGGCTGTTACCAACGGCTAAAGAAGGCTCTTTTTCATCAAGCCAAGTTAGATTAAAATCTAAGTCCACCAAAACACTTCCCAAATCAGATGTGTAAGTCAAAATTCCAGCTGGTCAGGACAGAACTGAGAAAGTTTGAAGGCCAGGAGCCTTTGTGGGCTGATCCCTATCAGTATGGGTACTGCACTGGGAGGATTTAGCTAGAATTAGGATGGATTCACTTGGGCAGGCAAAACCAAACTCCATACAGCACTGTAAGTACTTGGGCTATATAATTCTGTACAGTGACACAGCTGTAACACTTCTTGTGCCTGTCTACACAGACTTGACCAAACCATGTAATAACATGCTTGGAAGAAGACGCTATGTTATTATAAAACAATCCCCCAACAGGATATTTGTGCTATTGCACTAAGACTTGTGGCACTTATGATCAGCTCTAGCAGATGCTTCCACAAAATATCCTGGACTTGGGGCTTCTTGACTAAATATGGGCTCTATCAGAATAAAGACCTCCTTGCCTAATTTAACTCTTTGTGTATTAAGGTAAGCGGCAGGTAGGTACAGAAGCCTTTCTGAGAAATAAGATTTTGAGAAAAATTAATTTTGATCTACACAGCCACTAGCGTCAATAGCTGCAAGCCCTGACAACTGACATCAGACTCCACAGTGCTTCTCACCACCAGAGGCTGAGAGGCATCAATGATGAGCAGATAAGTCCTGCAGAGAAAAACCATCTTTACTGTGTCCTGGTCCCTGCTCTTGGATGGGGAGTCAAAGCTGAGGCTCTGTTAACCTGAGGATCACCCTGCTGCTGTGCAAGCATGCAGCAAATAACTCATCAGCTTCCACGCTCCTGTAAACAATGCCAGATCGTGCACCGATTCCTGCGAGGTTAAACTCAAGAAAGTGCACCTTTCAGGGGCTGTGCTTTGACACCAGCCAGAGGTCAAGCAGAACCCCCCCGGCCCCGGGAAAGGTCTTCTCACCACGGAGGCTTCAGAAAGTGAAGTTTTGGAAGAAAAAGGCAGAGGGTTTTCATTCCTCTGGAGCCTCCAGCCTTCCCTTTCTGGTGACATGGGCTCAGAAAGGAATTATTTTGTGCCAGGGACAGCTGCTGGGTCCCCGGAGGCTCTGCACGACATACCCGGCTCTGCGCAGGGTACTCACCTCCGTTGTCGGTCCGTTTCAGGGCTCCATCTTTGTGGGGACACAGTTCACATCTCTTGAAATTAAGCAGAAACAACAAGTTTAATCTAACTCCCAGGGGCGCGGGGCCAGAAAAGAGATGATTCATTTACAACATGGTTATGAAAGATGGGGCTGCTTTCAAAGAGAGGAAGTGGAAGAAGGGCTGAGAGCGGTTCGGATGCAAAAAGATACCCTGACACAGCTCGATATCGTCCTGTCTGACGGGGACGTATTTAAAGCCTCAGACCAAAAGCCACGGGGCTACAAGCGAACTTTGACTTTCACGGGGCTTTTTTAGAAAAAAAAAAGCTTTAGTCTTTGCGGTTGGGGAGTAAAACTGAAAACCATGACTCAGAGAGCAGAAAGCAAATAAAAAGAAGCCATTATCTATCTTTGCCTCTTTCCTTCCTTCCTTCTCTCTTTCTCTTGCGATATTTTTTCCAGTCTCATGAGAGGTGGGTGAGGCTGTTGCGGCATTTTCACTGGTGGGGCATGGGGGGCCATGGCGAGCCCGGCCCCAACGGCTGGGACTGGTGGGTGGGCACCCTGCTTCCCCCCACACCCAGCCTCGGGGGCGGCTGAGGTGTGATGGAGAGGACGTGTGGGGAACGTCGGCACCGGAGAGTCCCTGCCTCCCGTGGGGGTGGAGGAAGCTCCCTCAGCGCTGCCATGCTGCGTGGCAGGCCGCAGGCCTGGCGCCATGACGGGCTGTGAGGGAACGGCTCTGCGCCTCCCTCCATGTCCAGTGGAACGGCTGCCTTTGGGGAAGGCTGTGAGGGGGAGACACTGCGCCTCCCTCCACCATGGGCCAGCAGCCATGGGGCAGCTGGAGATGAGTCCCTTCCCTCTGGAGATGTCCCCTCATGCCAGGCCCATGGGGCAGGGAGGCCTCCAAGGCCAGTGGTGGCCCCAGACCCACTGAAGCATCTCCCTAATGGCCAGGGTGGGGACAGGCCTCACCCCTCCGCCACGCACAGCCGGCAAGGGGGAGGCAAAGGGACAGGGAGGGTCCAGCCAGGCAGGATGGCGAGAGACAGGGAAACCCAGCGCCGTGGCCGTGGGCGCCATTCCTCGCCTCATGGAGGAGGGCGAGGCCTTGCACTCATTTTCCCCACCTCACTGATTTCAGCCCTGCCCAGCTGACATGGGGTGCCACATCGGCTGATCACTACACGAGGACTCTCCCCCGGCCATGACGCCCTTCTGAAGCATTGGCAGGAGCTGGGGCGGTTTCGGGGCGCGTTGCCACGCTTGAGGGAACACACTGCCGGCCCCCGAGGGCTCCTCCCAGGCTGAGCCGCCCCAAAACGGTCGCTGTCTTCTCATGGCGTCGCTCAGGGAAAATTACTACGTGCTTTTTGGTTTTTTTGACTTTTTAAAAGGCCTGAAAACCTGCAAGGTGCAACACTTTTCCTTCCCTGGTGGAAAGGTCTGATTTGTTAAACACACAAAACAAAACAAAACAACCAAAAAACCCATCTGTTTTTCTGTGAAAAAATGTGCTTTGTCAGAAAGTTTTGAAATGAGGTGCCTGGTGTCAAAGCGGGACGGCAGCCTGTGCTGCTGTCCTTCAGCTCTGGCAAGCGTAACGGGGCAGGTGCTCCACACCGTGAAAAACCAACGTATCGAGCAATAGCTGGCCACCAGCAAAAGCCTCTGCCACCGACTAGTCCCCAAGGACCTTCCACAAAAGTGCTTTTCCTCAAGCGAGCTCACGATTTCCTCTGCTGGAGTTTTCCCTCCCGCACAGATGGATACAATAAATAGGATTGCAATGCGATGGGCAGCCTGATCCTCCAAAGCTTTCCTGGGACCCAAGTGTGTGGGGCTCTCAAAACAGGCACCTTTGGCAAGCACAGAATCCCAGTGGTAGCGTCTAAATAAGAGATGAGGGGACAAAGGCCAGTCCCATCCTCAGCAGCCCATCTCGCTTTCCCTGCAACTTAGCTTGAACCAGGGATGGATGACCACAGGAGGGGTTTCTCACTGCTCCTGGTTAGGTCCAGGCTGCCAGAATGCTGGAGAGCTGCTCTCACAATTACTATGGAAAGCCCGGCAGAGCCAAGACAGAAAAAGAACTGGGTTAACTGAGACACTGTAATAAGAAATTTGCACTTGAAAAGGCCCCTCCGCTCTCCCCTCCACCCCTCAGATCAAAGCGGCTCTCCCACCATGCGATTAGCAAAGCTCTGATTGTAACAAGAGGGGTTAACAGCTCCATCGGCCCCACACAAGACTTTTAATAGCCCTGCCTCGAAATGACAGCCAAAGCCTTCACATGATCCCTCACACGAGTGCCCTCTGGCCATTGCAGCTCACCGGGCTTCCTAGACAATTTGATTACAAAGTGGATGGGCTTTCAGTTGCTTACTGTAAGCACAATAGCGTCCACGGCATCCTTTAGGGACCTGAGCATCTGAGGAGGGGTTAGGAGCAGGGATGAGCATCTGAGGAGGGGTTAGGAGCAGGGATGAGCATCTGAGGAGGGGTTAGGAGCAGGGATTAGCGGTACCTCTTCCCTTTATTCAACCTGCAGAGGCCAAGGCAGTCTCTGGGGTCTTTATTTCAACTCTGGGAAAAGAGCAGAGCTTGGTTGATTTAAACCAGGTTGTGACGGGCAAGGTTGGAGCTCCTGACCCCCTGGGGCTTCTAACTCTGGGATCTACCACCAAGTTAGGGCTCCAGCGCTCTCTTCCCAAAGCCGAAGAGGGGATGGAGTCCATCACTCCAAAGGAGAGATTCAGAAATCAGTTTTAAAAAAACTCACTAAGGAGTGCAATGTTCTCCATGCCTCCGTATCTCATTTTCAAAGCAAAAGTAGCAACATTTAGCCAAGAAGTATGTTTGTTATGGACAAAGCTTGTAAACTGTTTTAAGATTCTTCTATGAAGGCAGATGCGGGAAGAAAAACATTGTTGTTTTTCAAAGGAGTTTGCCACACAGTCATTATGAAAGAAATATGAGTATCAATTCACCCTGCTGCTGTTGTCAGTGTATTTAGTGCTCAAATAGCAGCATCTCTCCTTCAAGATCCTGGAGGCAGTGTCTACAGACTGGTAATGCCCCTTTTACAGCCGGAGAAAGCCAGGCACGGAGCTGCAGTGAAACCCCAGGGCAGTGGAAGAGCCACAGCCTCCTGCCTCGCTGGACCACAGAGCCCACATTCAAAGTGTTTCAGTAACAGAGCCATGCACAGATCTCCTAAGACCTGACTCATTTCCCTTACTCTGATCATGCTGTTCTCTACATCAAAGAACTAGATTCTTTTTAAGTATTTACCCATCTGCGTGTCTGTTGCTATGACTGCTGGTGTTTAACTGAAAAGGTAAGGGATTTAGATAGGAAATCATCCCCAGCTCTGCTTAGGAAGGAAGATTATCACTGTTCAGTTATTATAGTAGCAGGGCTGAATGCCACGGGACTGAATGGCGTGACTGAAGCCCACCACGCATTATCTAACAGATTTCACCCAGGGCGAGTTAAATAAGGAGCCACCTGCGGGGGTATTGTTTTCTTGATACCTTGGAGGCGGTTTGAAGTGTACAATGTGCAAGGGAAAAGTTAAGAGTCCTTCAAGGAGCACAGGTGAGGAGGACTTGTGTGTACATGTATTGCCACAGCTTACATGGAATTGTAGCTAACGCTGCGGAGCTTCTCTCTGCCTGCACGGTTGGGAGAGCGGGGGGAAGGAGGCCCATGAAATCCAAATTCCTTTCTTTGCTATGAAACTATCTGCAGGATGTAAAACCACTCAAAGACACATTTGATCTTCTTTACTGCAGCGCACATAAAAGCAGCATCTTACAATGGGAAGAGAGCTCAGGTCTGAAAGTCTGGTCTTGTTTACACTCCCACTTCCAATGAGGAACGAGTTAATGCAATGTAGAAAGCATGGTACAGATACCTAATTCCCCCATGCACTCATCTCTGCCAAGTTCTTCACCCATCTGTGAGGCAGATTAAACTTTTGTACTGCAGCGAACGGGGAGCCCAGCTGAGATGGAGCACGCTATTTGCTCAGGCCTGCACTGATCCGCAGATTCAGAGGTCACCCACATCAGCCTCGCTAGCTATGTACTTTAGAAAAGACTTAGCTGAACCAGTTCAGAAGGCAGAGCAGGCATTAACAAATGCTGCCTGTGCTGAGCAAGGCCTTCTTTATTTAAGAAAAGCCAAAGTTTAATTTAAACCCACCTTTAAGAGAGCAAAGCAGGGAAGATATCTTGGATTTACGGTATGGCAAAAGCAGCATTCATGGCATAACCAACACGTTAAAGACCTACACCCCGACACCTCAGCAGCTGGTTGGTGCAGCCGTATCTGATAAGGGCTCACATGGGAAGTTATTGCAGAGTAGCTGGTGTGCTATAAAGCCACAGCCTACTTTACTGCACAAATAACTTTGCCACACAGACGGACCTGAGAGGCAGTCCTGGCCTGATTGTTTCCACTTTCCTGCCTCACCGGGAAATGCCAGAATTAATTAACAACATTTGTAAAGTGTTCTATACTGCTAAATTGCTACTTAGACAGAAACTAAACCCGGATCCAGCTTCCTGTCATTTTCTCTGCTGTTTTACAAACTCAGAAGACTTTATGCAGGAGACAGTTGCTGCGAGATATGAATGCCAATCTGGCCTGCCACTCAGAATGATAACTCTGACAGTAGAGCAGCAGCTCAGGTGATGCCAACTTCTCTGCACTCCAAAACTTCCTGAGGAGCTGAACAGAAAAAACAGCAGGGAAACCACCTTTTAGAACAGCGCCATTTATTTTTTTAGAAGACTGGGGTCTCCAGACTCAAAAATCTTGTCATTGATAACTTGCTTAAAAGCATCTCTGTCAGAGTCTTCATCAAAATGGCTAATAGCATCCAATATAATCGTTTGCTACAGTTATTCCTATCATATAAACAAGATTTAGCAGGTTACAGGCAGAGCTGGGATTACAGTCACAGTAGTGCTGAAATGCCGGGCTCTGCCACTTTTGCCAGGGGACCACGCTGCTTCCAGCAGAGACACGAAGGGCATTGAAGGCACCTATTTAGTGTAAGTAGAAGAGTCCTTCGTACTCACCACCCTGGCGGCTCGCTCTTGAGATTCACATTTCCGACAGAACCAGGGTCCGGTAGGAACCTGAACAATTCCATAGCAAGCTGGAAGAAAAGCAAGGGGAGTTCATTAGACCATCTTCAAATCGACTGTTTAATTTCTGAGGCATATATAACAGTTTTCCAGGGTTGTTATCAGGCAGAGATGGGTGACAAAAACAAAAATTACATCTACGCAGTATTTTATTCCCCTTTCTAGTTTCCACATCCAGCAACGGCACACAGCCTTTTGCGAGAGGTCCCGTGTTATACATTTATTCGAGTTTTCAAATAAGCTCATGCCCAGTATGAAAAATTCCCATGAAAATCTGGCCTAGGTGGGAATTGAGTGCTTCATAAACTGTGCCTAAATCTGGTCTAGTCAACACAAATGGAGCAATTTCTTACCCCTTAACTTTCCAAGAGTCACTAGTCATCTAAATATAAAATTAGGAAATGGATGGCGATGAAGCACCTTAACCATCTAATGTTGTCACTAAGGTGACATCTCAGAGTCATGAAGGAAATCATCCCAGTGAGAATTTGGACAAACACCAAGCGAAACTCTCCCCTGTATCCTGCACACCCTCAGGTCCGTAGATCACATCCAGCAGCAGCCTTTTGCACCACGCTTCCAAGATCACCCAATCCAGCCTTTTCAGGATGACTCCCGGGAACAGGTTCTGTGTTAATACAAGTCTCCAGCTGGCAACCCAACAAAACCACTAGTTTTATCCAGCTACACCAAGCATCCTTTTTGCTTTCTACGTCACTACTGATGCTCTCAGGGTCTCCCTCTGCAAGCTGCAGCTCCCACTTCTTTAAAATTAGCTCCCTTCTCTGATGGGGCAACGTTGCTTGAAGACTGTTCACCTTCTTTGGCAATCTTCTCCCTCTAAGTGTCCAAGGATGGTCTTTCTGAGTCCCAAAGGAAGAGTTTCTGACCCTAAAAGGGCTCTTAGCAGGTGGGTTTAACGCAACAGAGTCTGGTAAAGACAGCAGTAAGAAGTAAGACTATGTATCTCAGATGAGGGTATAGGAGTCTCCCAGGAAAGAACAAATTATATCTTCCTTATTCCACCTTCAAATGCAAACTGGCGGTTGGAATGGAATCCCAGTCACTTGAGACATTCAAAACTAGGTTGGACAAAGCATCTGAAAATATCCTGCTGGAAGCAATCCTGTGATGTTCCCTGGGGGATGGAGCAGGCACGACCCGCAATAGGTTCTCTCCATCTCCCTAATGTCTATTATTCCACATCAGCCAGGAAAACGAACGCAATTGTAGAGTTAAACCGAAAGCGCTGACTGCAAGATGAGCCAAGGCATACGCACAAGAAAATAGAAACTACATGAAAGCACTGAGAGAGGAGCCTGCCTTGGGTCCATCTTTAGCAGTGGGCTTGGGGCCAAAAGCAAGCACTCAGCTGGAGCAGCGCGAGCTTCTGTGCCCGCTGCTTCAAAAGGGAAGAAAACAAGGAAGAAAACAAGGAACAACGCCGAATATAAGTGAGGCACAGTTGAAAATACAATTTGTAAATGTTCTTAACTATCTTATTAGAGTCTTCGTTTCCAATCAGATGGTTTTATTAACACTTTTAATTTTATTTTAATTTAATTACTGGAAAGACAAGATTTCTAACCATTGTCACAGAAATGGTTCTGATATTTTTAAGAATCAGCCCTAAGGTGTAACTATAATATAGGTTTAAAAAAAATACAAGGTTCTTTATTTAACTGTACAATCATTTCAAAAGGTAACTTTGGTTTTGCGGATATTCAAGCTGTACAAAGAGATACCAAACCCAGTGTGTGATTGCACGGAATGAGACGAGATGACCCAGATGATCCCCTCCAGTGGTTTGTTTCTATTTAAGAAATAAAAGCCTACCAAAACACCACACTACTGCTAGGCTTACGAGCAGGCTTTAAAAAGAGGGTTGAAGAACATCCGCTACACGCTGCTATGCTCCTTATGAATTATTATATCCTGAAGGACCCTTTACGAGACCTAAATAGACAGTTGTGTTTCCCAAACACACAAGTGGTGCCCTCTGAGACTTTTCGAACATCTTCCAACTCTACCAAAACAACGCCACGCGCCCGCTTCCCCAAACACATCCAGCCTCCCTGCCTCTGCGGGCCTAGAAAGAGGCACCCTGAAAGAATAAGAGCATTGCACCTTTGAAACTGTTCTTGCGCCTTCAAAACTGTTCTTGCCAGCAAACAAAAGTGTTGATATCAACCTTGGGAGTAGGCATAAGGATGCCAATGCCCTTTATCTCCCTCCGAAAGAGAGCGATGAAGAAATCCATTCTCTAGCATGTGGTTTGATAAATAACGGGAAGAATAGCAGACTTACACACCAGCAAAATTAAAACAGAAAAGAAGTGTCCTTCCAGAGAGACCCTCGTCCTGCCGGGTCACTCTGGCACCCCGGAGAGGCCGCCCAATGACAGGAGACACCCCAGCATCGTCTCCGAACGGAGAGAAATCCCCTGCCAGCTTCGCTTCCTCATTTTAACTCCCCTTCAGTCACCTGGTTGCGAGCGACTTCTTACTGAAGCCGTGAGCACGGCTACACCAAACGGAGGAAAAGCAAAAGAAAACCCAACCTAGAGACCCAGAGACCCGCGGCTGACAGGCGGGCAGGGGCAGAGCGGGACACCGGCAGCTGGAGCCGGGAGCGAGCAGCAAGACACCGAGGGAGAGGTTACGGAGGAAGAGGCTGGAGATGTGCTGGGAGATGGATAGGATAATAATAGATGGAAAAACAGACATGCCAGATGAGACCAGAAACCTTCGTGTTATTCAAAACAAACCAACCAGGATAATCACCCTGCCTTTCCGCTGGATTTGAACGAAAGCAAATACCTATTTTATATTTCTTTTTTAATTTTTTTTGTTGTTGTGGTTGTTCAGAGACCCGAGGACAAACTTTCCAGCCCGATACCGTGCGTTCGGGGCGTGCTCCGAGTCATTTAAAATGCAAATAGCCCGTCTCTCCGGGGGGAGAAGGGCTGCCCTCCTCCCTGCCCTTGGAGGAGCAGCTCCGGGCCCCGCGGCCCCCCCGGGGGTTACCCGGGGCCATGTGCGGCCGCGGCCCGACCCGCGGGCACCGGAGACCCCCGGGGGCGGCCGCGGCGCTCCCCCGCCCGCCGCTGCCCTCCTCCCGGCCCGGGGCTCGGCAGCCCCCCCCTCCCCGGGCCACCGAGGTGGGGGGGGGACACCCGGCTCCGCCACCCCGGGCGACCCCCCCCTCATCTCCCGCGGAAGGAAACCGTGCCTGCCGGCTCCCGGTAACGAGCACCCCCCCGAGCCCCGGGAGGTCGGTGCCCCCCCCGGGGGCGCAGCTGACGGGCAACTCCGTCCCCCCCTCGCCCCCGCCACACCGCGTTCCCCCCCCCCGGCTCCTCCGCCGAGCCAGGCCAGCGGCGACACCGTTATTTTGAACAATAGGGATAAAACAAAGCTTCCCCCCCCACACCCCGCCGCCGCCCCCGCACACACACACCCCCCCACCCCGGCCTCCCCGGGGCTCCCGGCGGCGGCGGGGTGGGGGGGGGGGAGGGGGCGGGCAGGGAGGCGGCGGCGCCCCCGGCCCCGCGGTGCCCCGGTGGCGGCGGCGGCGGCGGCGGGGCCGGTCCTTACCTTGGTGCACCGCCACATTGCAGCCGTGCCCGTCGCAGTACACCAGCGGGTTCTCCGCCCAGCCCCGCTCATCAGAACAGACACAGCAGCCTCCCACCATCTCCTTCATACTTCCATGAGGGTTTCCTTCCCCCCCCACCCCCCCCCCGCCTCCCTCTACGCACACACTCCTCCCTCCTCCTCCTCCTCCTCCTCCTCTTCTCCTCCTCCTCCTCCTCCTCTCCCCCCTCCCCTTTCGCACGGCCGCCCCGCCAGGGGAGCGGGGTGCCCGCCGGGGGGGGGACGGACCCGGGGGCGACGCGCCGCCGCGCCACGCTCACCCCGCACACACACGGACACACACACACACCCCACACACACCACACAACCCCACCCCCCCCACCCCCCCCATACAATCATGGCTGCGCCGCCCTGTAAAATTTGAGGTTCAGGGATTGCAGGCTGGCTGGGTCGGGTGCATTTCTCTGTGCGTGCGGGATTAATTCTTATTTTGTTTTAACCCCCTGCCAGCCGCTTTCTGCTGCTTCTTTCTCTGTGTTTTTGTCGTGTGTGTGTGTGTGTGTGTGTGTGTGTGTGTGTGTCCCCTCCTTCTTTCTCCCGAGCAAACCGAGCAGGAATCCCAGTGTGCACCCGTGTGTGCAAACCGCTGGATGCGTGCCCGAGCCCAGTAAACATGGATCGCTCCGGAGTGATGAGCTGGGACCGTTCCGCAAATCCCATTATCTCCGCGATTCCTGCCGGATCGGGGCTCCGCGAGCGCCACCGCCTGTCCCGGGCTCCGGCCGAGGAGCCTTTAACCCCTTGGCACCTGTTTTGTTATTCTTCGCATGGAAGGAGAAAAATACCCCCTTGGAGGTTTACGCACGGCAAGGACAAGCGTCAGAAATCGGTTGGAAAAACAGTAAAAAGAAATAATCCGAGATTCTAGTGAGTATGGGTATGGGATTGCACCTGCAGGTCACATGAATCCACACGGTATCATGGGTGCCTTGGTCTGCCATGAGAAACAGCCCTTGCCATGGACGCGCCATCCGGAACAGGCAAGGAGAAATGAGGAAAACCCAAGCGCAGAGCACAAAAATAATTAAATCTTAGAACAGAGGCCGAGGAGGAACCCAAGGAATTCATGTAACGTGTTCCTACGGCTCCAGTTGCACCTGAAATCATCTGACACAGGGCAGCTCCGGGGGAACAGAGCCCAGGTCTCAGGATCTCTCCTGTGGGTCCTGAGCCAGCCACCACGCTGTCCTCATGAAAAAAACACAGTGCCTGATGCCAGACTGGGCAAAGAAACAGTAGAAAATGTAACAGTGAACAATTTTTTGCCTGCATAGATAAAGATGTCGTCTTTATATGTCGTCTTCATATACTTGCTATGGAGTATAGTTGTTATAGTAGGGCTTTCTGTGGGGCTGATGGAGGAACGATATGCAGCAACTCCAATAAAAAGGTGCATATAAAGATTTGGAGTATTTGCAGTACTACTTTTCAATTCTGTTGCTGTAAATCCTTGGCATTTTGAAAAAGAAGTGCTGTAAATTAGATCAAAAAGAGAGAGTATTGTATCTTGCTTGGGAAGTATACGGGCTTCATGGAGTCACTGAGCAACCTGAAATCTTTTTTCCCTATTCTTTGTGGGTTGTGAGCGCTGAAGAGGGATGGCTGTGGCAGTGAAGGAGACATCAAGAAAAAAAAAATCAAAACCTGCTCTCTCTGCTCCCAGGAGTAGGCACTTAAAATTGTTTTCAGATGCTGGCATGTGTGTGAGTAGCCAGGAGGGTGTATCTTCACTCGAAAGTCTTCAAAGCCATCGATGTTTCTGCGGAAAGATGCCCTCCCTGGAACACTGTCCTCCTGCCTGCACGCCATCGCTGCAGCGACTCCACGGAACTATTCCTGATTTCCAGCAGCTTAAATAAGACCAGAAACAATGTCTTTTAGACTGGCGGCCCTTTTCTTGCTCAAAGCGTTCCCCCTGCCACAGGTAGCCTTTGAAAGGTCGGCGTATCCCATCCTGGAGTTTCTTTAAAAAAAAAAAAAATCTTCTCATCAGAGAGCGGAGAGGAAACCCATTCCAACAGCCCTAATAATCACCAGTTTAGCATCCTTTATATTGCACCTGTTCAAGCGTTACATCAAGGGGCTGGAAGGCAGACGGCTCCCCGAGAAGCTGCCTGCTGGGTTGCTGTCTTCCTTTTATTACATTCCTTTGAGAGTCACAGGGGCAGACAATACGTTCACCACATTGCTGGAAATTCACTCAGCCTTAGCTCACTTTTCTGGGAGGGTTTCCCCTCCTCTCCCCCTCTTTTTTTTTTTTTTTTTTCTCCTTTTTTTTTCTTTTATCTATTGTGTTATGAACTTGTTTAAAAGCAAAGGGGGAAAATCTGGCTGGTTGCCTTTGTAACCTGAAGGAGATCTTTGGGGTTTAAGATTGTCTTAGACTACAGGACAAAATGCTAAATGTCCGCCGTGCCCTGACGGTCTTGGTTCCAGTTGGCCATGCTAGCAGCCACTTGGACTTGAACTGCAAATTTGCCTTTAGGGGATTAAGTCCCAATTTACATAACTAATCCCTGTGGTGAGGAAAGGCTAGGCCGGAGAGGAAAGGGCACCGCGGTTTCTTGAGAAAAAATTCAGGGGAAAGTTAAGACTGTGAAAGCTGAGACATGGAGATACTTCATTTTTATTGTTCATTTGTTATTTTGTCAGTCAGTGTTTTTAAAATGCGGCCATATGTAAGAAGCAGGCAAAATTAAAGTGATATGTACTGACTCATGGGAACCACTATCCTTGTGTATCTCAGTCATAACTGCAGGCCAGAGTTACAGAAGTTGTTACTAAACTTAGTCGTTTACTACTATATCTAGAAAATTGTGGATAAGGGAACTGGCTTCTCCACAGGCTCGTACATCACGAACAGAGCTGTTAGCCTATCTCCATCTGCAGAGTCTTTGCTACAGATGATCTTTCATTTTCCGGGGGATCCTTTACATTTACTTGATTAGTATTTTAAAAAGAACATAAACTTAGTTATCATCTAAGTGCCTGACATGGCAATTCTTGAGATATAACAAATAAAATACTCTTTCTGGGGTGTAAGGCCATAGCATTGCATTTTCCAGATTATTCATACTTGAGCTATTTTATCTATAAAATACACACATCATATGTTAAAGAGAAGAACAAAAAAAGAAAGCAAGAAAATTTATCTTTCTGATGATAACTCCATGTGCTCTTTGGAAATTTAAAGACTGATGTATATTAGAGAAGCGCTTCTGGCCTGGCTTGCACAAAGGGTCGATGCAAGGGAGCCCTGGGATGTACGTACTTAATGGCTCGCAGTGATAGATTGCCCCTCTGCGCAGGATCCCAGCCTTTTCCAACAGCTTCTCCTGGGAACAAAGACTCTTCCTTCCTTCATTTCTGGGGAAACTGTCACTTGAGATTATCATAAGTAAGGACTGACATTTATCTGGGTCCAAGGAGGGCTAAAACTTGCCTATTTGCGGACAGGCAAATCTGCACCCCTGTTTAACGAACCTGTTTGCTCTATCAGGTTTTATCATATTCCTCTTGGGCAGGTTGGAGGAAGAGGGAATTGTGCAGATAAGAGTAGTAATCCTCGCTAGGCAGCCAAATTCCTTCGAGTCGCTAGCAAGAACCGCTACTTTAAAGTATAAATCTCTCGTTTGGAACTGCGGGATCAGTTCTACAGATACCAGCAGCGAAGTCTTATCCTCTGTTAGCAGCAGTCACCGGGGAGAACGTGACAGAATCGGAGAACTCTCCAAACCGTATCTCTTTTAGAAAGTCATT